>NW_016813959.1:786043-866316 GCF_001698545.2 Rhinopithecus bieti | reverse complement strand
TTTTTTTTTTTTTTTTTTTTTTTTTTTTTTTTTTTTTTTTTTTGAGACAGAGTCTTGCTCTGTCGCCCGAACTGGAGTGCAGTGGCGTGATGCAACCTCCGCCTCCTGGGTTCAAGTGTTTCTCTGTCCCCCAAGTAGCTGGGATTACAGGTGCCCACCACCACGCCAGACTAATTTTTGTATTTTTAGTAGAGGCGGGGGTTTCACCATGTTAGCCAGGCTGGTCTCAAACTCCTGACCTTGTGATCCGCCTGCCTCGGCCTCCCAAAGCGCTGGGATTACAGGCATGAGTCTCCGTGCCTGGCCACTATTGTAATTTGAAAGCACATAACTTGTTCAATATCACAGGTTCACAGCTGGAGGGGCAGTTTGCCTCAGACTAATGGTTCATTTATATGTGATTTAGATGATATTTAGGTAAGACTTTGGATTTAAACTTTAAAGTTGATGCTGGATTCAGTTAAGACTTTTGGGGCTATTGGAATGAAATGAATGCATTTTGTAAGTGAGAAAACATGAATTTGGGGAACTGGGGCGGAATTCTGTAATTTGAATGTTTGTATCCTTCCAAAATTCATGTTGAAACTTAATTTCCAATGCAACAGTATTAAGAGGTGGGGTCATTAGGAGGTGATTAGGTAATGAGGGCTATGCCCTCATCAACAGGATTAGTGTCCTTAATACAGGGCTTGAGGGAGCTCATCCCTTTTTCCATTTTTAGCCATGTGAAGATGCAGCAAGAAGGTGCCATCTTGGAAGGAGCAAGCAGCCATCAATTGACATTAAATCTTCCAGTGCCTTGATTTTGAACTTCCCAGGCTGTAGAACTGTGAGAAATAAATTTCTATCATTTGTGAATTATTCAGTTCAATGTATTTTGTTATAGCAGCCTGAACAGGGTGAGAGAGATAGTGAGAGTCAAACAAATGGAAACACATCCCATGCTTATGGATGGGTAGAATCAATATTGTGAAAATGACCATACTGCCAAAAGAAATCTACAAATTCAATACTATTCCCATTAAAATACCACCATCATTCTCCACAGAATTAGAAAAAGCAGTCCTAAAGTTCACATGGAACCAAAAAAGAGCCTGCATACCCAAAGCAGGACTAAGCAAAAAGAGCAAATCCGGAGGCATCACATCTGATATCAAACTATACTAAAAGGCCATAGTCACCAAACAGCATGGTACTACTATAAAAATAGGCACAGAGACCAATGGAACAGATAGAGAACCCAGAAATAAACCCAAATACTTACAGCCAACTGATATTTGGCAAAGCAAACAAAAACATGAAGTGGGAAAAGGACACCCTATTCAACAAGTGATCCTGGGATAATTGGCAAGCCACAGGTAGAAGAATGAAACTGGATCCTCATCTCTCACCTTATACAAAAATCAACTCAAGATGGATCAAGGACTTAAATCTAAGACCTGACACTATAAAATTCTAGAATGTAACATCAGAAAAACCCTTCTAGACATTGGCAAGGATTTCATGACCAAGAACCCAGAAGAAAAGCAAATGCAACAAAAACAAAGATAAATAGCTGGGACTTAAACTAAAGAGCTTTTGCACAGCAAAAGGAACAGTCAGCAGAGTAAACCACAACCCACAGAATGGGAGAAAATCTTCACAATCTATACATTGACAGAGGACTGATATCCAGAATCTACAACAAACTCAAATCAGTAAGAAAAAAAAAAACAATCCCATTAAAAGGTGGGCTAAGGATATGAATAGACAATTCTCAAAGGAAGATATACCAATGCCCAACAAACATATGAAAAAATGCTCAACATCACTAATGATCAGGGAAATGCAAATCAAAACCACAATGCAATACTACCTTACTCCTGCAAGAATGACCATAATCAAAAAATAACAGATGTTTGTGTGGATGCAGTGGAAAGGGAATACTTCTGCACTGCTCATGGGAAAGCAAACTAGCATAACCACTGTGGAAAACAGTGTGGAGATCCCTTAAAAAACTAAAAGTAGAACTATCATTTGATCCAGCAATCCCACTACTGGTTATCCACCCAGAGGAAGAGAAGTTGTTATACAAAAAAGATACTTGGACACACATATTTATAGCAGCACAATTCGCAATTTCAAAAATGTGGAACCAACCCAAATGCCCATCAATCAATGAGTGGATAAAGAAACTGTGGTATATGTATACGATGGATTGACACTCAGTCATAAAAAGGGATAAAATAATGGCATTTGCAGCAAGCTGGATGGGATTGGAGACTATTATTCTAAGAAGTAACTCAGGAATGGAGTGTATGTTCTCATAAGTGGGAGCTAAGCTATGAGAATGCAAAGGCATAAGAATGATACAGTGGACTTTGGGAACTCAGGGGGAAAGTGTGGGAAGTGGGTGAGGGATAAAAGTATACTGCTTGGGAGATGGGTCCACCAAAATCTCACAAATCACCGCTAAAGTACTTATTCATGTAACCAAATACCACCTGTTCCCCAAAAACCTATGGAATTAAAAGGTTTTTTAAAAAGGAGAAAGAGTCAGAATATACAAATGAACAACAGCGAGGCCACATATGGCAACAGAATTCTGCCTCACAACCTCTGCAGCAACCATGCCAGGAAGCTAAACCACAGCCTCTGCAACAATAATGCCAGAATGGTCAGAATTGGCTCAATGGTCCTTTATTGGTACCTATGTTTTTGCCCCCACTTCTACCTCAGGACCAACCAGAGAAAGCCAAATACGCTCCCTAAGCCAATCACATAAGACCCCCTAGTTCTAGTTAACCCCCTTCAACTTCCCCATGCAAGCAGCCTCCAATCAGAGCATATCCAAAGCCTCCCCACACCCCTGCTGCTGTAAAGCTTCCCCTCTCCCCTAACTGCCTTTGAGTCTCTGTCAAATGTGGCTGACTACCTCGCTTTAGCCAGCTCTAAATAAGTAGGCTGTGCATGCTCCTATTTGGTGGTCTTTGTTTATTTTCACAACAATGAGCCCTTCACTGATGTAGGGGACACTGGGTGAGGACCAGAAGAGGAGTGTGGAGAAGCATGTGTTCAATTCTGAACACATAGATTAGAAGATGCCTTTGAGACACTGAAAAGGAGATGTCAGGTACAAACTGCATTGTGACTTTAATGGACCCAAGGCACTTTTGCTTTCCTGGATAATTAATTTCTTCCTTAAAATAATATTAAAACTTACATTTTATGACTTTGTTGGTATAAAGATGGACATGTTAATATATACTAAAACATTTTTTACCCAAACATTTCTTTTTTCCTTTTTTTTTTTTTTTGAGACTGAGTCTCACTCTGTTGCCCAGACTGGAGTGCAGTGGTACGATCTCGGCTCACTGCAAGCTCTGCCTCCCAGGTTCAAGCGATTCTCGTGCCTTAGTGACTATAGGCGTGAGCCATCACGCCTGGCTAATTTTTGTATATTTAGTAGAGACAGGGTTTCACCCTGGTGGCCAGGTTGGTTATTATTATCTTCTTGCTTACTGAATTGTTTACTTTTTTTTTTTTTTTGAGACAGAGTCTCGCTGTGTCGCCCAGGCTGGAGCGCAGTGGCGTGATCTCAGCTCACTGCAATCTCCACCGCCCAGGTTCAAGCAATTCTTCTACCTCAGCCTCCTGAGTAGCTGGGCTACAGGTGCGTGCCACCACGCCCAGCTAATTTTTGTGTTTTTAGTAGAGATGGGGTTTCAGCATGTTGACCAGGCTGGTCTCGAACTCCTGACCTCAAATGATCTGCCCACATTGGCCTCCCAAAGCGCTGGGATTACAGGAGTGAGCCCCCATGCCTGGCCTGTTAACCTTTTTAATTGCTGGTTGCAGAGCCTAGCTAGGTGCCTGGAATTTCCCAGGTATTTTGAAGGGACTCAAAATCTTTCCTTTATTTCCATGCTTGGGGTGCCCAACAAGCCCCTAAGCAGAGTCCCTGCTGCATCTCATCACAGTCAGGCCCATAAGGGTCCCAAGCTGTCTTCAGTGGTTAGCCTTTCTTCTCCCTTATGTAACTCTTCCCCTTCTTCCCAGAGGGTTTTACTTCCTAAGGGCCTGTCTGAGGAAGTGCTGGCCCATGGCCACCCTTGGTAGCAGAGACACGTTACAGGCAGTAAGGGGAGGGAGCCTGAAGACACATATTCTGTTATAGTTTGCATTGCTTTTACTTTTCCATCTGGAAGGGGTTGCCAGGTGTCTTCCCCACCCACCAGCTACATGCATCTGCCTGCCTGCCTGCCTGCTCTCTATTGCCAAGGTGTGGTCTGCTAGGACTTCCAGGATGCTGGGCATCCTTGGCAGGATTGCAGGACAGGGCAGGCATTGGGCTGGGTATGGAGAAAGGTGGCTTGGTATGTGGGGGAGCAGAAAGAAGCTGTGGACTTCAGTGTTCCCCCCTGCAGATACCAGGGACATAATGGTGGTGGGTGGGCAGCTGCTCTGTGGAAAGGCAAGGGTGGCTGTGACTCAGGCAGGTGGACATCAAAGAAAAGCAATAACAGACCTCAGCTAGCACACCTCTTTTTGTATAATGATCTCAGCAGGCAGGAATGTCCCGGAGCTTGGATCATTGGAAAACACCACACTCCTGGCTTCAGGAAACTTAAAACATGGCCTAAGTCAGGCAGCCATTTCAAATTCCAGCTTCTCTGGGATTATTACCCCATGGTTGACTATAGGTGGGGAAAGAAGAAGTGACTCTGCATCGTATGATTTCAGATGTTCAGGGAAGGCAGTGTAGACATGTGACTAGAATCGTACATTCTGGAATGAGAAAGGATTTGAACGCAGGACCTACCACTTACTTGATTTGTGTATTTGGATAAATTAACTAACCTCTCTAGGCTTCAATTTTCTCACCTGTAAAATGGAAAGAAGAATAGCCCTGTCAGTGCTGGCTCCTCAATGCACCACCACATAGCCTGTGGATGAAGTAAAGCTGAGTTTGTAGCTTACTGAGGTAAGAGGGCTCTCGCTGTCTCAGTGGAGTCCTGGTAGCATTTAGTTAATGTAGGATATTTATGAGATTTCGAGGGGTCCGGTCTAGGACTGGTCTTTCACTGGGAGAGCTTGAATAGGATTGGGCAAGGGATTGATAGACTCTATAAGGAAACGATTTCCAACAGAGTCTAGGAAAATTGATGAGACTGGTGGAATACTTTCAGGATAGTAACAATAAAGGTTATTTGCAGCTTCATCATCCTGGAGAAGAATTTCCTAAAGTAGTGAAGGCTGTGGAAAAATGTTAAGTCATGTTCATGTACATAGTACAGTGTGAGGTGGATGTGGTAGGTTCAAGTTCTCTGATCTTGGCTAGGCATGGTGGCTCACACCTGTAATCCCAGCACTTTGAGAGATTGAGCCGGGTGGATCACTTGTCAGTTCAAGACCAGCCTGGCCAACATGGGGAAACCTCATCTCTACTAAAATACAAAAATTAACCAGGAGTGGGTAATCCCAGCTGCCCCAGAGGCTGAGGCAGAATAGCTTGAACCCGGGAGGTAGAGGTTGCAGTGAGCTGAGATCATGCCACTGAACTCCAGCCTGGGCAACAGAGCGAGATCCATCTTAAAAAAAAAAAAAAGTTTTCTCTGATCTTGCCTCCAGCATGCTTGTGAAGATTAAGCGAGACAATGGGTGAAACGCTTCTGAGTACAGGCATTTCTGGCACAGGGTATACACTCAATGATTGTTATCATTGCTATTTTTTTTTTTTTCTGTCAAAACCCTATCTCTCTTGCTAGTTTGCTAACACATAAAATTCCACCTCCGGAGTTGTTTCCCCACCATCTAAAGGTTTATCTCTTTTTTAAATGCCTCTACTAAAATACAAAATTAACCAGGAGTGGTGGCACACAACTGTAATCTCAGCTTCCCCAGAGGCTGAGGCAGAACAGCTTGAACCCAGGAGGCAGAAGTTGCAGTGAGCCAAGATCGTGCCACTGAACTCCAGCCTGGGCAACAGAGCGAGATCCATCTAAAAAAAAAGGTTTTCTCTGATCTTGCCTCCAGCATGCTTGTGAAGATTAAGCGAGACAATGGGTGAAACGCTTCTGAGTACAGGCATTTCTGGCACAGGGTATACACTCAATGATTGTTATCATTGCTATTTTTTTTTTTTTTCTGTCAAAACCCTATCTCTCTTGCTAGTTTGCTAACACATAAAAATTCCACCTCCGGAGTTGTTTCCCCACCATCTAAAGGTTTATCTCTTTTTTAAATGCCTCTACTAAAATACAAAATTAACCAGGAGTGGTGGCACACAACTGTAATCTCAGCTTCCCCAGAGGCTGAGGCAGAACAGCTTGAACCCAGGAGGCAGAAGTTGCAGTGAGCCAAGATCGTGCCACTGAACTCCAGCCTGGGCAACAGAGCGAGATCCATCTAAAAAAAAAGGTTTTCTCTGATCTTGCCTCCAGCATGCTTATGAAGATTAAGCGAGACAATGGATGAAACGCTTCTGAGTACAGGCATTTCTGGCACAGGGTATACACTCAATGATTGTTATCATTGCTATTTTATTTTTCTGTCAAAACCCTATCTCTCTTGCCAGTTTGCTAACTCATAAAAATTCCACCTCCAGAGTTGTTTCCCCACCACCTAAAGGTTTATCTCTTTTTTAAATGCAAACACAGCAGAAAAGGTACCTTATTAATCCTTATCAGGCATTTACACCTCAGCATGGATGTTTATAAAATCCTAAATGAGGAGCCCCAGAAGCTTAGAATATAAGCTTTACTAACCCCTTAGGAGAAATAGCACCATACATCCTTATACTATTCGGGAGGGGCATTGCATTTGCCCAGTTCCACATGAGGCAAAAGGACAGCAGTGCCAGATCCAGAATTCCTAAATTCCTCTCCCAATCTGATGAGTCAGGCTGCTCTGATTTGTGACAATGCCTTTACCTCCTCAGCGTTGGTGCTTCCCAAGTCACAGAAGGAAGCTGAGGATTTGCAGGTGGAGGAAGAATGCTTCGTTACCTCTAGAGAAAAATATCCAGTTTGTTCTTGAAGGCACACATTACTAAAGAAGCTCCTTAGGCTAGGGAGGTAGTAAACTGCCTCAGTTTACCCCCAAAGTACCTTCGATCAGTCTTCTCTTCTGTAGGTTTCTACACTATGCCAGCAGGCACTAAATCAGGGTATGGCAACCCTGCCTGCAACTTAGAGTCAACAGAGGAGCTTTAAAAAATACTTAAGCTGGCTGGGCGTGGTGACTCACATCTGTAATCCCGGCACTTTGGGAGACCGAGGCAGGTGGATCACCTGAAGTCAGGAGTTCAAGACCGGCCTGGCCAACATGGTGAAACCCCGTCTCTACTAAAAAGTACACAAATTACCTGGACATGGTGGCAAGTGCCCATAATCCCAGCTACTGGGGAGACTGAGGCAGGAGAATCACTTGAACCTGGGAGGCAGAGATTGCAGTGAGCTGAGATTACACCACTGCACTCCAGACTAGGCTGAAGAGTGAGACTATCTCAAACCAAACAAACAAACACACAAACAAACAAAATACTTAAGTCTAGTCCACCCTTGCAACCCCTGACAAGGCAACCCTTGACCAAGTGAATCAATCTCAAGGTGAGGCTTATTTCAAAAGTCGCCTAGGTGACCCTAATGTGCAGCCAAGAACCACCACTCAGATGAGTGCTGCTCAAAATTTACTTGCACAAGAATCACTCAAAGGATTTCCTAGAACACAAGTTCTGGGGTTTCATCTCCTGGAGATTTAGTAGATCTGAATTGGGGCTTGAGATTGAGCATTTCTAAGGAGCTCCCAGGTGATGCTACAGCCATGGATTAATTTGCTAGGGCTGCCATCATAAAGTGCCATAGTCTAGGTGGCTTAAACAACAGACATGTATGATCTCACAGCTCTGGAGGCTGCAAGTCTGACATCAAGGTGTTGGTGGGGTTGTTTCCTTCTGAGATCTCTGTCCTTGGCAATCTCTGTGTCTTTGTTTAGTTTTTTGCTAGTGCATCTGTGTTCAAATTTCCTCTTCTTTAAAGGACATTAATCATATTGAATTAGGGCTCACCTAATGACCTCATTTTAACTCAATTATTTCTTTCAAAGCCCTGTCTCCAAATACAGTCACATTCTAAGGTACTGGGGGTTAAGACTTCAACACATGAATTTTGTGGAGATACAAGTCAGCTCCTAACAGGCTGCCTGCTGGGTGTGTGGACCCCACCACCTTGAGTAGCAAGTATCAAAGAACCAGTGTGGGTTCACCAGGTAAGTAATTTATAAGAAGTATGATCTTGTATGGCTTCTTTTATTTGTCCCTTTAATATTGACAAAATCCTTGAGTTCTCTTTCCTTTTCCCTCTGGAGCAAAGTGAGCTAGTGGACAGTGACAGATGGCAGTCAGAGAAATAGCCAGGAGCCAGGGCTGTGGACCGTGGTGAGGACTTTTCACACAAGAGGCACACGGGGGCTCTCTAAGTTCAGACTCTCTGCTGAATAATTCCAAGGTGTGGGAGTCATTCCTTTTTTAAGATCTTCCTTTATTAGCCTTCATCTGCCAAGTCAGGTGTTCAATGCAAGGTGTCTGTATTTTCCTGTGTTCATGTTCCTGTGTTAATCTACATAGTTATTTTATTTTATTTATTGTGGTAAGAACACTAAACAAGAGATCTACCCCCTTAACAGATTTTGTAAGTATACAATGCATTATTGCTAATTTTAGTAGTCCCTCCTTGCCCGCAGGGGATACCTTCCAAGACCCCGAGGGGAGCCTGAAACCTCGAATAGTACAGAACCCTATGTATACATCATGTGTCACTTGGTGACAGGGATATGCTCTGAGAAATGTGTCACTAGGTGATTTTGTCATTCTTGAACATCATAGAGTGTGCTTGCACAAACCTAGGTGGTACAGCCTATTGCTCCTCAACTACAAGCCTGTATAGTCACTGTACTGAATTTTGTTACTGTACTGAATATTGTAGGCAATTTTAACACAATGTAAAGTATTTGTGGAGCTAAACATAGAAAAGGCAGTGTAGAAATACAATGGGACCACTGTCGTATATGTAGTCTGTTATTGACCAAAATGTTGTTGTGCAGCACATGACTGTACTATGTTTCTTCCTACTACCTACCTACCTATTGTTGTGGGGTGGCAATGACTACCTGAGCCAGTGGTAGTGAAACAGGAAAGGGCCTCTTGTCCCCCTCGCAGGGCATGCAATGGGGGTGTGGCTTGCTTCTTCAGTGCCCCACCGCTCAAACCTTTAGGGGAGCATACAGATGGGCAGGCTGTTGGGCTCTGACCCCACGGCAGTGTCTAGGGGTGATGTTTATAGCTGAAGCCCCAGTGGGCATGCGTCACAGGGTGCTCTTTTTGTTTAGCTGTCCATAGATGGCTTGTGTTAACCAGCTCAATCAGACCCCCTTCCTTATCACAAGGACAGAGGGACTTCTGTATCCCTGGGTTCTTGCCTTGGTGTACCAGAAGAATCGATCACACGTGGGCTTGAGAATGAACGCAAGGTTTTATTGAGTGGAAGTAGCTCTCAGCAGATGAGGCAGCCAGAAGGAAGATGGTTTTTCCCTGGATTCGGGCCGCCTCTGACTGCTCCGGCCAAATTCCGCGTCCTTCTGCTGGTCAATGGCTTGCCAGTGCCTGTCGGCATGCTCTTCCACCAGCATGCTCTCGACAACCAGATGCTTGTGTCTTCTTCTGCCTTGTTCCTCACGACATCCAGCTGCTTGTGTCTCTGCCTTGCTAGGGTCTCAGGCTTTTATAGGGCCAGGGCGGACTTGGAAAATGCAACATTTGGATGGAAAGGCAGAAGTGCCTGTCCTCACCTAGGTCCGTGAGGGTAGAGCCCTAGCCAGGGATCACGCCCTGCTCTGCCTGGTGTTTCCCTTCTTCACTTTCATATCATTTAAAGGGACCACGCTCTTCCCTTCCCAGCACTCCCATATCAGTAGGGGATAAAAGAATTTACCAAGACAGTTGTAGATAAGGCAGATTTATTATTAAGAAAAGTATGAAAATACATTGCCAGGAGGCAGCAGGCAGAACCAGCACAAGAGGAGCAGACTGCAAGGAAACAAAGGTGTATTAGTCCATTCTCACGCTGCTAATGAAGACATACCCAAGACTGGGTAATTTATGGAGGAAAGAGGTTTAATTGACTCAGTTTTTCAGGGCTAGGGAGGCCTCAGGAAACTTACAATCAGGGCAGAAGGGGAAGCAAACATGTGCTTCTTCACAGTGTGGCAGAACCCAAAAGTGCCAAGCAAAAAAGGAAAAGCCCCTTATAAAACCATCAGATCTATCACAAGATCAGCATGAGGGTAACCGCCCCCATGATTCAATTACCTCCCACTGGGTCCCTCCCACCACACATGGGGATTATGGGAACTACAGTTCAAGATGAGATTTGGGTGGGAACATAGCCAAACCATGTCAAAGGGCTTGCTGAGGATTTTATAGAATGGACTGGGGCTGATCGATAACACCAAGGCAACAGGGAGCTTAACTTGCATTCTTCTGCCAGTTGGGGTGTTTGATAAATTGAAGCATTTGATGGTAAGCAGGAAGTTTGAGAGTTCTGTATGCTATCTGTGCAGGAGGGCCATGTGTCCTGGGATATAAAGAAAAGCAGCCCTGTAGCTTATCTGCTTCCTGTTTTTGTTTATATGTTCTGGACCATGAAGAAAGGCAGACATATAGCTTATTTGCTATATCTCTTAGCTTTCCCCTGGTCCTATAAGCCTGACTCCTTTTCCCTAATTAGGACGCCATGCCCATGATAAACTTTAATTTATAAATAAGGCACTGTAAGAGATGAACAATGATAGCTAATAATAAAATAGAACAATTATGATAATATACTGTAATAAAAGTTATGTGAACGTGGTTTCTCTCTCTCTCTGTGTCAAAATATTGCATTGTACGCTACTCACTTATTTTCAGACTGTGATTGACCTTGGGTAACTGAAACCTCTAAAAGCAAAACTGCAGTTAAGGAGGAACTATTGTATAGGTACAATGTGGCAGATTTCTAGAGTTTATTCATCTGGCTTCACTGAAACTTGATGCGTGTTGTAACTTCCCATTTTCTTCTCCCCCGAGTGGCTGGCAACGACCGTTCCACTCTTTGATTCTATGAAGTTGACTGTTTTAGATACCTCATGTAAGTGGAATAATACAGTATTTGTCTTTCTGTGACTGGCTTATTTCACTCAGCACGATGTCCTTAAGCTTCGTCCATATTGTCGCATGTGGCAGGATTTCCTTCTTTGTTAAGGCTGAAGAATATTCTGTTGTATATATATACCACATTTTATTTATTTGTTCATCTGCAGATGAACATTTAGGGTGCTTCCACATCTTCACAATATAACATCAAAAGCATAGGCAACAAAACTAAAAAATAAGTAAGTGAAACTACAATGAACTAAAAAGCTTCTGCACAGCAAAGAAGATCAGCAGAGTGAAAAGGCAACCCATGAAGTGGGAGAAAATATTTGCAAACTCTTTGATAAGGGGTTAATCTCCTACATGTATAAGGAACTCCTACAACTCAACAGTGAAAAAAAACCAAAAAACAAAAAACTAGCTTATATAGCTTTAATCTCCATGGAGCAGCTGTTGTAGGATGGTCTGCAGGTCTGACCTGAGGAATGTCTATCAGTGCAGTTCTATCAGGGACTGCAGAGTCACGGCTAAGGCTGGCTAACTGGGACGCGGCAGCATCTACATTTACCTAAACAAGCTGTTTCAAAGCCTCTCACTGGGCATCCCTTCAGCAGCGAGGCTGTAAATCCTGCGTGGGAAATGCTAGACCAGGGCCTTGCCTACAATCTGCAGTCACTTCACAAGGAAAGGAAAGTCAGGACCCAAGAATCAGACTGTGGCTTGCATAGTCAGAATGAAACCTCTTTAAATGAGTTACTGTTGTCCAGCTCCTTGGAAGTTTTTTATGTTGAAAGAAAAGAAAACCTCAAACTTATGTTCCAAAAGAGATTTTTGGTTTATTTGGATGATAAGGAAACTTCTAGTTTTTTTTTTTTTGTTTGTTTGTTTTTTTGAGACGGAGTTTTATTCTTGTCACCCAGGCTGGAGTGCAACAGC
The DNA here is from genome assembly GCF_001698545.2 of Rhinopithecus bieti. Taxonomy (NCBI): domain Eukaryota; kingdom Metazoa; phylum Chordata; class Mammalia; order Primates; family Cercopithecidae; genus Rhinopithecus; species Rhinopithecus bieti. Next base: position 854,213 of record NW_016813959.1, on the reverse strand, counting down.
ACGAACTCAGCTCACCGCAACCTCCGCCTCCTGGATTCAAGTGATTCTCCTGCCTCGGCTGGCCGAGTAGCTGGGATTCAGACATGCGCCACCATGTCCAGCTGATTTTGTGTATTTAGTAGAGATGGAGTTTCTCCATGTTGGTCAGGCTGACCTCGAACTCCTGACCTCAGGTGATCTGCCTGCCTCGGCCTCCTAAAGTGCTGAGATTACAGGCATGAGCCACCTTGCCCGGCCTTCTTCTAGTTGTTTTTAAGGTGCATGCAGTTCAGCGGGGCCAGCTGAAGGCTGCATGCATTCTGCTGTGGAAATACTTTAAATACCCTATTTAAAGTAATGTAATGCAGCATGATATAAAAATATTAAGTCTCACTGTAAGGAAGTGACTTGTAAACTGTTCTCTTTTGCTGCCTAGCATATGAGAGTGCCCCTTCAGTTAGCAGACTGTAATCCTCTTCATTCTCCATGTCAGGAGAACCATGGTTATTCAAAGACATCTGAAATTCTATGAGTGAGGTTAGTATTTATTATATTGTTATTCTAATAGCGACTGTTACTATAATTTGAACGATTTCACAAATCTTATAAAAATGTCATTCAAGTGATGATGTTGCTAAAAATGGACTGAAAAAATACAACCATAAATGAGAAAGTCCAGCATGAAATTTAGATATGAGAAAATGGTATGAATAATGCTAATTATTACTATATTATTAATTTAGGAGACTGTCCTATAGGAAAATTAAAATAGTGCAAAAAAATGAAAACAGCATTAAAACAAAATGTACTGCAATAGTTATAGATTTTGTACGCCCAGAATGCATCTCTCATACTCTTTATTTATTCCTATGGAAAATGAATCTTTAATTATGAGAGATCTCCAAAACTTGTTCTTTGAAGAAAAATGACCCTCTCTGTATGACACCATTTAGTTCACAAGAATCAAATTGTATGGCAATGCCAGTTGTTTATGTTGAAGAGCTAGAACTTGAGCAAACATCTCATAACTGTAGGTGATTTATTCTGAAATCACCAATTTATGCTGAAAAATCATAGCAAGTATAAGGTAATTCATCCTCAGACATTATGCAAGATAAAAGATGATATGTGTGTGGATTCTGCTTGTACATAGGAATAGATCTATGAAGTGATGTTGATTGAACACAATTAGAATTGAAAATAATATGCACAGTTATTATAGCTATGGAAAAATATAAACTTGCCTACTGATCAAGATAGAGACAATGTAAACTGGTATAAAAGGTTAGATATACAATGTAAATGTGTATTCATTGGATTCTCATTTCATTTGCTGTATTAATAAAAGCAAATAGGAGTGGCTGCCAGGGTTGGAGTGGGGAAAGGGAGAGAGGAACGAATAGGTGGAGCACAGAGGATTTTTAGGGTGGTGAAATTACTCTGCGATACTGTAATGGTAGAAACATGCCATCATACATTTATTCAAACCCATAGAATATACATCACAAAGAGTGGACCCTAATGTAAACTATGGACTTTAGTTAATAATAATGATCAGTATTGGCTCATCAATTTTTTAACAATTGTACCACACTAATGCAAGATGTAATAAGAGAAATTGGGGGGCGAGGTAGGGAGCAGAGGTATATATGGGAACTCTGTATTTTTTGCTAAATTTTTCTGTAAACCTAAACTGCTAAAAAAGAAAAGAAAGTCTATTAATTTTTTTACAAAAATAAATTAGTGGAAGAAGAGACTGCTGCAGGATAGCTTCTTGGGGAAATCTTGACTCATCCACACAAATCAGGTTAAAGCATGCTTGAAGTTTATTTTGCATGAAGCAGCATTATTTATTTTGCAAAGGCAATAAGGAATAAGAACCAAAGGAGAGCAATAAAAATACCTTGCACTTATTGCCAAAATAAGCTTTCTCATTTGGTTGATTATCATGAACATTAAATCTATCCAGATGAATCTATTTCACCCTTTATAGGCAAAGTTCCAAATCTCCCTCTGCTTATTTATTAAGTAAACACTGTATCTTAGCAATTCTCACTACAGGATTCACCATATCATCAAACATATATGAAGGTGTTTAACAAAGTGCTTTATTGTTAGTATCTTGTTGATCAGCAATAACACATTTCTTTTTTTTCTGAGAACATACAGGTTTTGCTCAGGCAGAGAACCAAGTCTTCAACTCCCTCCCTGTGGTGGGAGTTTGGCTAATCCAGGAGAACTCAAACTGACTCTCCACAATCAGACTCCAACCTCCTCCAGCCCAAAAGCCACCTACATCCTTCTCCCCTGTACCACACACTGCCTTCTCTGCCTTGAATCATGGCTGTAAACTCAGGTCTATGAAAAGCATGACTTTATTCTCTATAACTCAGCTTGCTTTCTGACTTTGAGCCTTTTTCCCCCAACTCAGCTGGTGGAAAAACAGTCTCACACCTTTCTAAATTTTCAAGAGCCTCCCAAGTGCTAAGAATTTGAGTGGTGGGGCTGGAGGGCTGGGGTTAGGGGATTATGGGAGGGAAGGCGGATTGGGATGATCCTCTGGGCTCTGGTCCACACGGGTTACTGCTAGGATGTGTTGTTCTCCTGCGTATGTTCCGTTTGGGTACTTCAACTTCCTGCTGCCTTTCTAGCCTGCCCAGGATGTGGGAGCCTTTGACGAGGCTCCTTCAATTCTTTCTACTTAGACACAGCCATTTTCTCTCTAGGGTTTTCTTTTCTAAGTAGTGACCATGTTGCAAAACCAGGCACAATCCTTTCCACTCCTAGAACCCATGGCCTCTCCTTTTTTCTTCTTTACCCCTACCCATGGAAAACTCTTTCCAGTCTGGGGATGACACAGGTTCTTTTTTTTTTTAATTTCCTTCACAGTGCCCCACCCCTTGGATTCCCTATGGGTGTAAGCTTTTGGAACAAGGAGCAAAAAACCACTTTCAAGCTTTATCTGTGTTCTCCCTTGCTACATTCCTTCCCCAAGGCAATGAAGCCAAGACCCTTCTTGGAGGAAGGGAGAGGAGCCCTACAGAGAGTAAAAGAAAGAAATCCACATTTCAAAGTATTATTTGGCCATGATATGGTTTGGCTGTGTCCCCGCTCAAATCTTGAATTGTATCTCCTGGAATTCCCATGTGTTGTGTGAGGGACTCAGGAGGAGGTAACAGAATCATGGGGGCTGGTCTTTCCCGTGCTATTCTCATAATAGTCTGTAAGTCTCATGAGATCTGATGGGTTTATTAGGGGTCTCCACTTTTGCTTCGTCCTCATTTTTTCTCTTGCCACTGCCACGTAAGAAATGCCTTTCACCTCCTACCATGATTCTGAGGCCTCCCCACTCATGTGGAACTGTAAGTCCAATTAAACCTCTTTTTCTTCCCAGTTTCATGTATGTTTTTATCAGCATTATGAAAATGGACTAATACAGTAAATTGGTACCAGTAGAGTACGGCATTGCTGAAAAGATACCCAAAAATGTGGAAGAAACTTTGGAACTGGGTAACAGGCAGAGGCTGGAACAGTTTGGAGGGCTCAGAAGAAGCCAGGAAAATGTGGGAAAGTTTGGACTTCCTAGAGACATGTTGAATGGCTTTGACAAAAATACCGATAATGATATGGACAATGAAATCCAGGCTGAGGTTGTCACAGATGGAGATGAGGAACTTGTTGGGAACTGGAGCAAAGGTGACTCTTGTTATGTTTTAGCAAAGCAACTGGGAGCAATTTGCTCCTGCCTTAGAGATTTGTGGAACTTTGAACTTTAGAGAGATGATTTAGAGTATCTGGCAGAAGAAATTTCTAAGCAGCAAAGCATTCAAAGGTGACGGGTGCTGTTAAAAGCATTCTGTTTTAGAAGGGAAAAAAAGAGCATAAAAGTTTCAAAAAGTTGCAGCCTGATGATGCAGTAGAAAAGAAAAACCCATTTTTTGAGGAGAAATTCAAGCCAGCTGCAGAAATTTGCATAACTAGCAAGGATCCTAATGTTAATCCCCAAGACCATGGGGAAAATGTCTTCAGGCCCGTTCAGGGACCTTAATGGCAGCCCCTCCCATCACAGGGCTGGAGGCCCAGGAGGAAAAAGTGGTTTCATGGCTGGGCCCAGGGTCCCTGTGCTATGTGCAGCCTAGGGACTTGGTGCTCTGTGTCCCAGCCTCTGCAGCCTTGGCTGAAAAGGGCCAACACAGAGCTCGGGCTGTGACTTTAGAAGGTGGAAGCCTCAAGCCTTGGCAGCTTCCACATGGTGTTGAGCCTGCGGGTGCACAGAAGTCAAGAATTGAGGTTTGGGAACCTCCACCTAGATTTCAGAAGATGTATGGAAATGCCTGGGTGCCCGGGCAAAAGTTTACTGCAGGGCAGGGCTCTCATAGAGAATCTCTTCTAGGATAGTGTGGAAGGGAAATGTGGAGCCCCCACACACAGAGTCCCTACTGGGGCACTGCCTAGTGAAGCTGTGAGAAGAGAGTCACTGTCCTCCAGACCCCAGAATGGTAGATCCACCAACAGCTTTCACTGTGCACCCTGGAAAAGCTGCAGACACTCAATGCAAGCCTGTGAAAGCAGCCAAGAGGGAGGCTGTACCTTGCAAAGCCACAGGGGTGCAGCTGCCCAAGACCATGGGAACCCATCTCTTGTGGGTGACCTGGATGTGAGACCTGGAGTCAAAGGAGATCATTTAGGAGCTTTAAAATTTGACTGCCCTGCTGGGTTTCAGACTTATATGGGGCCTGTTGCCCCTTTGGTTTGGCCAATTTCTGCCATTTAGTATGACTGCATTTATAAAATACCTGTACTCCCATTATATCTAGGAAATAACTAGCTTGCTTTTGATATTACAGGCTCATAGGAGGAAGGGACTTGCCTTGTTTCAGATGAGACTTTGGACTGTGGACTTTGGATTAATGCTGAAATGAGTTAAGACTTTGGGGGACTGTTGGGAAGGCATGATTGGTTTTGAAATGTGAGCACATGAGATTTGGAGGGGCCAAGGGTGGAATGATATGGTTTGGCTGTGTTCCCACCCAAATCTCAACTTGAATTGTATCTCCCAGAATTCCCACAGGTTGTGGGAGGACCCAGGGGAGGTACTTGAATCATGGGGGCCAGTCTTTCCCATGCTATTCTCACGATAGTAAATAAGTGTCACAAGATCTGACAGGTTTATCAGGGGTTTCCACTTTTGCTTTTTCCTCAACTTCCTCTTGCTGCTGCCATGTAAGAAGTGCCTTTCGCTGGGCGCGGTGGCCCATGCCTGTAATCCCAGCACTTTGGGAGGTGGATCACGAGGTCAGGAGATCAAGACCATCCTGGCTAACACGGTGAAACCCCGTCTCTATAAAAATACAAAAAATTAGCCAGGCATGGTGATGGGCGCCTGTAGTCCCAACTACTCGGGAGGCTGAGGCAGGAGAATGGCGTGAACCCGAGAGGCGGAGCTTGCAGTGAGCCGAGATCGCGCCACTGCACTCCAGCCTGGGAGACAGAGCAAGACTCTGTCTCAAAAAAAAAAAAAAAGTGCCTTTCACCTCCTGCCATGATTCTGAGGCCTCTCCAGCCATGTGGAACTGTAAGTCAAGTTAAACCTCCTTTTCTTCCCAGTTTCAGGTGTGTCTTTATCAGCAGCATGAAAACAGACTAATACAGGCCATATATTTTATTTGTATGTAGGTCTTATCTCCCCTAGTAAAATTTCAGCTTCCAAATAGCAGGAGTTATTTCTCAACAGAGTGAAGTCAGAAGGTGTGCTTCCCTGACAATCTCTGGGGTTTCTCCAAGAAGCTTTCAAGAAAGTCCTGTGGCTACCCTGTGGGTTGGCCACAGTGGTCGCTGCTGCTAAGTCATAAGACTTCCCTTCCCAGCCGATATCAACCATTACATATGTGGTCACATTTGGAGACACTGGATACCTCTCGACACAGTTCAGCAGAGAGGAAACTGAAAGAATGAGACATAGGACAGATAAGTTTTGATGGAAGAAGTTGAAGATAAGGAAAAGGCCATAGTCTCCCATGGGTGACTGGGATGAGAAATAAAATATGAAAGTGAAACTGCCTTTGTAAAAATTATAACAGAAAAATATGACAGTAAAAGAGATCTGACCTAACCAAGTCCATCTTGACCTTAACCTCCAAATTGTCCTTGGTCATTCCTGGGCATGGGCCAAGCTAATTTTGGGAGAAATTTAGTTTATCGTGTAACCTTAAAGCAAGGATAATAATAGCCCTCCCCCAAACTAAACTTTCTTTGTAAAACTAAAGTCTGCAAAGTTAGGATTACAAGACGGGCTTGAATTCTGCTAAGATGTATGTATAGTTAATAACCTGCCATTGTTCCAGAGGTCAGATTTGTAACTTCCCCAATTACTCCTGTAAATGACATCAGTATTGTAGAACCTAAGATTCGCCTTTTGAAGTGTCTTTTCTGACTTTTGCATTTCTGACAACCTGTGAATCCACTCATGACTCAACTAGTCCTGTGGCCCCTCCGCAAAAGCAGACTCAGGGCAGGAGGACTATTTCCACACCCTATGAGTGCATCCCCAACCAATCAGCAGCACCCATTCTCTAGCCCCCACCCACCAAACTATCTTTAAAAAATCCTAGCCTCCAAATTTTCAGGGAGGTTGATTTGAGTAATAATAAAGCTCCAGTCTTCTGTTTAGCTGGCTCTACGTGTATTAAACTCTTTCTCTATGCAATTTCTGTCCTAATAAATTGGCTCTGTCTGGGCAGCCAGCAAGATGAACCCATTGGGTGGTTACAAAAAGACCTCAGAAACCAGTCCAAAATTTATAATTTTGTCCAAGATAGGCCCTGTTTCTGTGGAAAGGGGATTGTGTGAGCCCATTGACTTTCTTTTTTGTGAGTTGTCTGATGAAACCTTTATTCAGTCTCTACTCAACTAAGCAGGGAGGCCACAGTGGCAGTATTTGGCTCCAGGCTTTCCCATGTGGGCTGGAGCCCCAGGGCCCAGCTGGGTGGCCCACCGCTGGGAGGTGCCATGCCCATGGAGAAGAAGGACAATGACAACAAGCTCTTTGCTCCAGTGTCCATTCTGTTCACCACTCCCCTCTTGCTTCCACTGCTTGGGACTCAAATGTTCTCCACAGTTCCTTGCAGCTCTAAATCTTTTCAAAGTCATTAACAGTCTTATTGTCAGCCTTTCTAGTCCTCTAGCATTTCCTATATAAAGAGAGGACAATATGTCATCTTAGCCTCACAGCTGGGCCTAGATAAGCTGTTTGGGTGCCCAGCATTCTGTTACCCACTGGAATGGAAAGTGCAGCAATTGGCAGGGGGAGGTAGCCTTTCCCTCTCCACCTCCTGAGTACGTGACTCTAAGATGTATCCTGATCTCAAAATGTTGTGAAAACCAGCTAAGGAGGCTCTGCAGGGATGTCTCATCACAGGGTGAGCTTATATGCATCAGGTCTTACACCTTTAAGCATGGAAGGCCAACACCCTTTTTCCAACCACATCTGAGCTTCTGCTTGATCCTTAACCTGAGTTCAGTTCTGAAGGTACATGCAAACTTGGAGAGCAATTGTACTGTATAAGACAGACATACATGGCCCCTGGGAAATCTGCTTAAATTCTGGAGCTGGATGCTAAGTAAACCCATCTAGTGAGAGCAGGGTCAAGGCCTCATTCATCTCTGGACCCCAGTGCCCAGCCCTTTGTCTGCCACCTTGTAACCACTCTGATAATGTTTACTGTACTGAAATGAAACTGAATTTAGTCCATATTTGCGGAATTTGGATCAACTTTATCAGACTTTTTAATATCCCCAAGTAAGTCTCAGGCTCTAAACTAAATAAATAAACTAGCTTCATTAAACGACCCAAGGATCCTAATTCTTTGGCTTTGCTTTTCTTATTGCTCTCCACATCCCCCAAGCATTAAGGAGTGCAGAGCACAAAAGAGGAGAGATTGAAGGGAAAGTCCCTTCTGATTGTCAGGCTAGAGACTCATGTGCTTTTATGGAATAAGTATTTTGTACCAGGACTGGACAACATAGTATATTCCTCATGAGAGACGATGAAAGGAATGACAGTGTTGGCCAGAGCAGGAAAAAAATACCAAAGGTTCTCTCTCCTTCTGGCTAGCTGTTCAGCTTCTTAAAGCAAAACAATCCTTCTCTCTGGGATACTTGTTAAATCTAGCCCTACTGTGGCTTTTTCCCCCAACAGTGTAAAGCAAGTTCCCTGATTATTATCCTTGTTTAGGCTCAGCTAACCCTATAAACAGGACCTCTTAGGTTGCTGCTATTGTTTTGAAACTTCCTTGGCTTTGGAGATGGTCTACAACTTATTTACTAATTGCAGAATCTAAAACTATTGGTGGGGTTTTCACTCACAATTCTAAATTGTTGGTACAAATAGGGCAACTTATGTCAAAAGATAAAATTATGACACATTTAGTTTAAAAATCTAAGTGAATTTTATTTGCTATTCTATAATTGGGCAACACTTCAATCTATAGAATAGAATGAGTGTTCTCCTGGGCATGGCAGAATAGATTTTGTAAGTGGGAACAAGGAAACAATAATGTTTAAAAAGTTTTTTCAGAATGCATCATTGGAACAGAGGAAACAATAATTTTAAAAAGTAGATTGGTTAACACAAGCTTACTACAGGTCACTTCTTATAAGGGTTAAAGCAGAGGGGACTTCCTTATTATGCTGACTCAGGCAAACTCAGCTTTTTCTGGTTGCTGTGAATCTCTTGCTTTCAGGAAAACACTGGTCCATGTGGGGATGTACTTGCTTCAGTTAACATAAGCTTCAGACTCCATTTTGGTTTGGTCTGGTCTGCTGGAGCCTAGTGCAGGAGACTGGTCCAAAACAATGCCTTCCTGTAAACTTTGTTTAACACCTAATTGAAAAGGAATTGAATTATCTAAACCTCCAAAAGATTCCAAATGGTTGCTGCTTGACCTTGCGATGTACAACATGGATGGGTCTTGAAAATATCCTGACATGAGACAATGTATCATATGATTCTATGTATATAAAATATCCAGAATAGGAAACTTCACAAAGACAGAAAGTAGATAAGTGGTTGGGGGTTCAGGGGAGGAGAAAATGGAGACTGCTAATAGGTATGGGGTTTCTCTTTGGAGTTGTCTTAGTTTGGGCTGTGTATTAGTCCATTCTCACACTACTATAAAGAACTGCCCAGCAGTAATTATAATTTATTAGGAAAGAAGTTCAATTGACTCACAGTTCCACAGGGCTGGAGAGGCCTTAGGAAACTTACAATCATGGCGGAAAGGGAAGCAAACACGTCCTTCTTCACATAGTGGCAATGCTGAGCAAAGGGGGAGAAGCCTCTTATAAAACCATCATATCTCACGAGAACTCACTCACTATCATGAGAACAGCATGGGGGTAGCTGCCCCCATGATTCAATTACCTCCCACCTGGTCATTCCCCCGACACATGGGAATTATGGGAACTGCAATTCAAGATGAGATTTGGGTGGGGACACAACCAAACCATACTGGGCTGTGATATGGTTTAGATGCTGTGCCTAAATCTCATGTTGAATTTAGTCCCCAGTGCGGGAGGTGGGGCCTGGTGGGAGGTGTTTGGATCATAAGGGTAGATCCCTCATGAATGGCTTGTGACCATCCCCTTGGTGCTAAGTGAGCTCTCTCTCTGAGTTCACATGAGATCTAGTCATTTAAAAATGTGTGCCACCTCCCCCCGAACTCTCTCTTGCTTGCTCCTACTTTTGCCATGTGATGTGCCTGTTCCCCCTTTGCCTTCTGTCATAATTATAAGCTTCCTGGGGCCTCTCTGGAAGCCAGGCAGATGCCAGCACCATGCTTCCTGTAAAGCTTGCAGAACCATGAGCCAATTAAACCTCTTTTCTTTAAAAATTACCCAGTCTCAGGTACTTCTTTGTAGCAATGCAAGAATGGCCTAATATAGGCCTGCTATAACAAATTAACATATACTGGGTGCCTTAAACAACAAACATTTATTTCTCACAGTTCTAGAGGCTGGGAAATCCAAGATCAAGGAGCTGGTGGATCTTGTGTCTGGTAAGAGCCCACCTGCTGGTTTGTAGATGCTGTCTTCTCATTGTATCCTCATCTACTAGAGAGCAGAGCGCTCTTCTGTCTCTTCCTTGTAAGAGCACTAATCTCATTCATGAGGCCTCCACCCTTATGACTTAGTAACCTCCCAAAGGCACCTCCTAATACTATCACATTGGGGGTTAGGATTTCAACATATGAATTTTGGAGGGACACAAATGTTTAGTCTACAGCAGGGGTGATGGGAATGTTCTGGAATCATATAGGAGTGATGGTTATATGACATGATAAGTGGACAAAAAAATCAGCAAATCAAATTTTAAAATGGTGGATTTTGTTATGTGGATTATATCTCAACTTAAAACATTTAAAATTACTGTTACCAGTACAACACATATTTATTGAATGTTTAGTAGCCTGTGAGGTGCCCTGCTGGGTCCAGGTTCTAGAATCTAGAGTAGTGGTTCTCAACTTTGGCTGCACATTAAAATCACATGGGAGCTTTTAAGAATCCTGATGCCCAGGCCACACCCAGACATTTAAATCAGAATCTCTGGGGTGGGATCCAGGCCACAGTGGTTTTTAAAGCTCCCCAGGTAATTCCAGGACACAACCAAGGTTGAGCACCACCAGCCTAGAGCATCATGCCTTCTTAACAGGTTGGGATTACTTGAGAAATGACTGCTCTTTTTCCCTGTCTACTTTTACCCAAGAACAGCTATCAGCAAAGACAACATGCCCTCAAGAACAGACTCTCCTTCCAAGCCAAAATGGCTCCTTAATTTCTCCTGTTTAACTGATACTTTCATTTTTGTGGGTGACTCAGAAATGTTCAGTAGTTTAGCTTTACAGTTTTTTTTCTCCTTTAAAAGGATTAGGTTGTTTCAACCGTAGGCAGAGATTCATTCATTCCACTTTGGAACAAAAATCAGATTCTGTCCAAATATGTTGGCATCTCTGCTCTGAAAAACCTGAATGTTATCATTTGTAAATTTCTGAGTGAAAAATTAAGATACAGCATACATGTGAGGGCTTTTACACACATCTGTGCTCTCTCTTCTGTATTGATCATCCAACTTTAGCAGTTCATTTAACTGTCTTTAATCTTGGCCTCCCAGCTTTGGTGTTCTAAATCCTCCACTGTTACAGCTCACCACATTGCTTTGCTGCCACACTGACTCTGTTTGATAAATCTATCTGGGATTGTGTCCAAAACTACAGCAGTCCTAATTAAATCTACCAACCAAAGTGGAATATGTTTTCATTCATCCCCGGAAGCTGGAGCCAATTTATGAAAAAGATGGAAATGGGCAAATAAATAGAAATGGAAGATTTTAAAGAGTCATAAAGAGTAGCAACAGCGGATGGGCACAGTGGCTCATGCCTGTAATCCCAGCACTTTGGGAGGCCATGGTGGGTGGATCACCTGAGATCAGGAGTTCAAGACCAGCACGACTAACATGGTTAAACCCCGTCTCTACTAAATACAAAACATTAACCAGGCATGGTGGTACATGCCTTTAATCCCAGCTACTCAGGAGGCTGAGACAGGAGAATCACTTTAACCCAAGAACTGGAGGTTGCAGTGAGCTAAGATCACACCGCTGCACTCCAGCCTGGGCAACACAGAGAGACGCCATCTCAAAAAAAAAAAAAGAAAAAGAAAAAGAAAAAAGTAGCAACAGCTACTTCAGGTTATAAAAGGGCCAAGCATGCAGAGTTCTAGCTAGTTAGTGACCCAACCTTGCTCCCCTTGTTGGAGGCAAAGGGGGTGGATACAGAGCTTTGGTTTGGGTGCTGCTCACGGCAACTGCAAGGAGAGGAAACTCCAGAAGAAAACAGAAGAGACTGGCAGCCACAAGAAATGTCTGGCAAGTACGTAAGAACACAAAAAACTATAGAGGCCTGTGGAGTGGAAGAAATTCACACGAGAAAGGGTGGGGAAGTAACAAGCATGTGCTTTTAGATCTGTCTTTTGATAGCAATGGAATCCAGTCATCTATCTGGAATTACAGTACAATGCACAAATCTTAAGAGTACAGTTCAATGAATTTTTACACAAATACACCTCTGAGGCCATCAGCCAAATCAAGATTTGTCAATAGAACATTTCCATCTTCCCAGAAAATTATCTCATACCCTGTCCAGTTCAAATGCCCCCTCCCCTCTCCTATAAGTAGCTCTTATTCTTATTTATCACCACGGGTTAACTTTGCCTGTTCTTGAAGTGCATATGAATGGAATAATACAGCATATACTCGTTTGCAGATGGCTCTTCTTGCATAACATGTTTTTGAGATCCATCTATATTGCTACATGTATCAATTGTTTTCTAAATGATTGCTATATAGTGTTGTATAAATATGTCATAAATTGATCCATTCTTCTGTTACTGGACAAACCCAGAAGGGTTGTTTTGAGTTTGCTGCTATTATGAATGAGCTGCTATGAACATCGGTGTCCATGCCTTCTTGTGGATGTACACATTTAACTTTTCTTGGGTATATAGCTAGATGTGGAATTGCCGAGTCATGGAGTGGGTACATATTTAACTTTAGTAGACATTGCTGAGCAGTTTTCCCAAAGAAATTGTATCATTGTACACTTTCATCAACAATGAGAATTCCAGTGGTCATTTTTGAGATGAAAAGAAAGTCAATGGCTACCTTAACCTAGGCCAAGTCCTGGCAGCATGAAATTTGCAAGGACCTGTGAGATATGGAGCCAGTAATGCTTTGCAGCTGGCTGATGAAAGACAAACAATAAAAACAGAGGTGAGAGGGGAAGCCTGTCACTGTCTTACCCCCACCAGTGCCAGCAGGAAGGAAACCCTAAGCTATTTTTAGGCAGTTTCCTAGCATGGACATTAGCTAGTTAAAAGGGAAAGGGATCTGATGGAATGGGAGATGCTAAAATTGTTTTCAGTTAACTTACTGAAAAACATACGAGCATAGGCAAGGTAGGCAGCAATATTTCTCATATTTCATTGGACATGAGAATGTTTGGGGAGCTGGTTAAAAATATAGATTCCCAAGCCCTACCTGCAGAGGTTCTAATTTAATAATTCTAGTGGTAGGGAAAAAAATTTGATTTGTATTTTTAACTTTTTTTTTTTTTGAGACAGAGTCTCACTCTGTCACCCAGGCTGGAGTGCAGTGGCGTGATCCATAGCTCACTGTAACCTTGAACTCCTGGGCTCAAGCAATCCTCCCACCTCAGCCTCCTAAGCATCTGGGACTACAAGTGCATGCCACCATGCCTGGTTAATTAAAAAAATTTTTTTTTATAGAGACAGGGTCTTGCTGTGTTACCCAGGCTGATCTTAAACTCTTGGCCTCAAGAGATCCTCCCACCTGGGCCTCCCAAAGTGCTGGGATGACAGATGTGAGGCACTGCATCTGTACTACCCGACTCATCTTTAGATGGTTCTGGATGTCCTGGAAGAGGGTGTGGCTGCCAAACTGGTTTTGCAGTTTCAAGAGACACTGGGCACCCTAGTGCTTCTTCTCTGCCAATTTGTGGAAGAAGTAGGCCACGTGCTGTGGCTCATGACTATAACCCCAGCACTTTGGGAGGGTGCGGCAGGAAGATCACTTGAGCCCGGGGGGTTCAAGAGCAGCCTGAGCAAGACTCACTCTCTACAAAAATAAAACAAAAAGTTATCCGGGTGTGGTGGTGCACACCTGTTGTCCGAGGTACTCAAGAGGCTGAGTCGCGATGATCACTTAAGCCCAGGAGGTCAAAGCTGCAGTGAGCCATGATTGTACCACTGCCACTGCACTCCAGCTTGGGTGACTGAGGGAGACCTTGTTCCCACCTCCAAAAAAAAAGTGACCCACGCTTTCCAGAGAGACATCATCAGGGTTGAAATAGAAGCCCAGAGAGAAGTAATTGTAGGAAGACCATAAATGGAGTTGATGGCTGCCTCCACATATGTGGAATAATTCTGATAAATCTGGGAGCTCATGGTTGGTTGGTCAGCAACAAGGAGCTAACCACAAAAATGGTGTGGCTGGTCCTAACACAGTCAGGTGGGAAGGGTTGCCAGAAAAACTCCAACTAGCCTGTGCACTATGGAGGAGCCTTGAGGAGTTCACGCAGTTTGCAGCAGGGAAGAGTCTGGCCCCTCCTCTTCCTGTGTGGAACCTGGGATTCAAACTGCGAGGCGGGAAGCGCACCAAGAGGAGCTCTGGCCTTTCAGAGAGTCCCTGTTCCCCCCTTTTTTCCTTTTCACCCAATAAAGCTCTGCTTTACTCACCCTTCAAACCGTCTTTGAACCTAAACTTTCGTGGCTGTGGGACAAGGACCCCCATCTTTAGCTGAACTATAGAAAAGTCCTGCAACAGCCCCAGAAGCAGGAGATGGTGGAGAAGGTGATTCTGGAGGTTGCAGGTGAAGAGGAGATGGGAGGGCAGTCAGAGGCTGGAAGAGAGGGAGTCCTGGGTCTGTTTAATCCACACATCGTTGAAACTAGAGACAGATCCACAGACCAACAAACGCGCTAACAAGTGTCCTTTTAAACACATGAAAATTGGGGGGAAGTTTCCACCATCCACTTTGTCCCCTAGAGTTCTTAGAACCACTCACAGGTTAAAAAGCAAGATGCAGGCCGGGCACGGTGGCTCATGCCTGTAATCCCAGCACTTTGGGAGGCTGATGTGGGCAGATCAGCTGAGGTCGGGAGTTCAAGACTAAACTGGCCAACATGGTGAAACCCCATCTCTACTAAAAATACAAAAATTAGCCCACGTGGTGGTGGGCGCCTGTAATCCCAGCTACCCGGGAAGCTCAGGCAGGAGAATCACTTCAACCCAGGAGGCGAAGGTTGCTGTGAGCCAAGATCTCACCATGGCACTCCAGCCTGGGCAACAAGAGTGAAACTCCGTCTCAAAAAAAAAAAAAAAAAAAAAAAAAAAAAAAAAGTGAGATGCAGTGTTTGTCCTACCTTCCTTTTGCCAAAAGGACAATCACAATAGATAATTCTCAGCCCTTCTTTTTAAGGGATTTATTGTCAATGAGAAAAATAAAATCACAAGCCTCCAAAATGACTGAACGGACTATTTCTTGGTCACTGGGACTCCAGTGAAGCCTTGGAAGCTGCGTTCTAGGCCAAGACTGAATGGGGAGGTCGGACAGGCCTCCTTAGAGCACAGATTGGTTCTGTCCAGTCTATGGAGAATGCGCAGTGAGGATTTCTATGATCTTTCCTCCACCTTTTGACTTCAGAGGGTTGAAAACTGCATTCTTGGGCCGGGTGCAGTGGCTCACGCCTGTAATCCCAGCACTTTGGGAGCCCCAGGTGGGTGAATGGCTTGAGGTCACGAGTTCAAGACCAGCCCGGCCAACATGGCAAAACCCCATCTCTACTAAAAATACAAAAAGTGGCCAGACATGGTGGTGCATGCCTGTATTCTCTGCTACTCGAGAGGCTGAGGCAGGAGAATCGCCTGAACCTGGGAGGCGGAGATTGCAGTGAACTGAGATTGCACCATTGCAATATAGCCAGGGTGACAAAACCAGACTCCGTCTCAAACAAATAAACAAACACCCCATTCTTGTATCAATGCTAACACCACCATTTTGGGAACGTGGAGAGGCATGAAGTTCAGTTGCACATGCGCATGTTCCTCCTCTCATATTCCTCACTCCTCCTATACCTCATTGAATATGTATATTTGGCCACCCTGCTGAGCATAAATTCCAGTCTTATTCTTTCCACCGTTGAAGTGTCTGTTTCCGGGCCCTGGCTGGATGCTATGCCTCCCGGCTCATAAGAATGCAACCCTGCAGGATGCAAACTTTTAAGAGAAATAAAACTCTCCTTTCTGAATTATGAACTTCACCATTCTTCTGTTGACATTTGTTTCTATGTTGAGCTATGAAGTGATATCAAAAATTACTACTATAATGTAGGGGAGAAAACATAAGTTCTTTTTTTGTTTGTTTGTTTTCCTCCATTTTAGGTTCTTAGTTGAGACATTCTCCTGAAAACAAAATCAGATTAAAAGAGGAAAACAAGCAGAAGCTCATTAGCGGATGCTGCACCCACCATGCAAGACAGGCCTCGGTTTAAAAGTATTTCTCAAGCCAGCTTGGGGCCTAGATTAAATAGCATATTAACAAAGAGCCATAAATCCTACACAGTGACAAGACAAAGGAAAGAGCGGTTCCAGTCTTTTAAAAGACAGGACAATGTGGGAAGATCGTAAAATCTGTTCCCCGAGTCCTCTGCTGCCCGCTGATGCCCTCTTTCGACCCATAAGCAAGTGCTGTCCCCAGTAAGGAAAGAAGGGTTTGCCACCAGGCAAATGGAGGCTGAGGCAGAGCGTTCCTCTGTGTTTTCAGTGTCCTCAACACTTTGTTTCAGTGTCTTTGACTCCTCAAAATTTAGGGAAGAAATATTTTAGGTTTTTTCAATGGCATTACAAAGTTCAAGCTATTTTGACATTTAGTAGGTACTCAATACATGTTGGGAGAATTACGTTTATTTCAGTTTTAATTTAAAAGTGTCTTAAGTGCCTATTATGTGACAGACACTGTGCTAGGTCAAGAAACAGCATGGTGAACAAGACAGAGGAGATTTCTACTTTCAATAAGTTTTTATTCTAATGAGGAACTGTATTCGTTAGAGTTGGATAACGACCATAACAAAAACACAAATACTCAATTCTCAGTGGCTTAGCACAACAAAAGATGCATTCTTCACCAATGTCATCTTAGAATAGCGTGGATTGCTGAGAAGACAGGTATTCTGTTCCATGCAGTCGTTCAGGATCCCAGCCTCCTTCCACATTTTTTTATGTCCACAAAGTCTTCTCCATTAAGCCAGCAGATTAAGAAAGAGAAAGCCAGGAGACTGCACGGGTAGTTTTTATGGCCAAGCTTGGAAGTGGTATACACTACTTTACT
The DNA here is from genome assembly GCF_001698545.2 of Rhinopithecus bieti. Lineage (NCBI taxonomy): Eukaryota > Metazoa > Chordata > Mammalia > Primates > Cercopithecidae > Rhinopithecus > Rhinopithecus bieti. The sequence goes on along the minus strand of NW_016813959.1, from coordinate 837,276 downwards.
CACATTCCATTGACCACACTGAGTCATATGGCCACACCTAACTGCAAACGGGATTAAGAAAGGTAGCACAGAAGGAAACAGGATTTGGTGAACAGCCTGTACTGCAGGAGAGAATAAGTGGAAATAATCCAGTGTGGTAACTGCTGTAACGTGGGGAGGTAGAGTGCATGATAACACGGAGGAAGGATACCCAACCCAGATGGGGTTTAGGCAGGGGGCATATGATGTCTACGCGAACTGATGTCTAAACTGGAGCAGAAAAAAAAAAGATGTTCATTTCTCTTTAGAATAGTGTAACTTGTTCGCTAATGAGATACCCCTTGCATAAACAATGTGTTTAAATCCCAAAACATTTTCTTTTACAAAGTAACCATTAGAAAACAATAAGCCCTTTTAATGGGTTGCTCTGGTTCCCTGCTTTAAGAAATAGGATAATATGGCATATACTATTGACTGCCCAATAGCCATTCCTTCCTTCTTCCTTGATAAGAAAATGCCAGTTTTCTTCAGCCATTAAGCAACAATGTGTTCTACGAAAATGGGCTCTAGGAAATCAGCTATAATTGGTCTAAGCCAACCATGGTAATCCAAGTCACCTTTCATTCATTCAACAAATATGTAATAAGCTCCTGCTATGTGCCGGTCTGTTCCAAGTGCTGATTGTCTTCACCAATTATAGGCATGGAGTGGGCATGTGGTCCAACTCCAGAAAGGAAGACTGCTAAAGAGCTTCTGGGAAAAGGCTTTTCCTCTGTGATAAAATGAGAGGTGCCGGAAAATTTAAGCCAGGACCTTTCCTGTATTTAGATGATGTCATGTGGAATGCGATGCTTGGAATTGGAGCAATCATCTTTGGACCATGCGGAGAAAGGGAAGAAAATTCCAGAAAGGAAGACTGAGAGCTCTGGCCTACTCAGGCTGTTGGATTAACTGAACCTGGAATGGCCTACAGAAAAACAGAAAACCTGATATGCCACTTTCACTTGACTATTCAGTCACTTGTAGCAAAAAGCATCCTAACAAGTATGCATGATTTTGGATTTTGTTTTCATTGCTTGTTGTGAATTAGAATGGCTGATGTTTTCTTTCTTTTCTTTGAGGTGCGGTCTCACTCAGGTTAGAGTACAACGGCATGAGCTCGACTCACTGCAACATCTGCCTCTTGGGCTCAAGTGATCCTCCCGCCTCAGCCTCCCCAGCAGCTGGGACTGTGTCCGGAATTCGTGGGTTCTTGGTCTCACTGACTTCAATAACGAACCCGCAGACCCTTGCAGAGTGTTACAGTTCTTAAAGATGGTGTGTACGGAGTTTGTTCCTTCAAATGTTCAGACGCGTCTGGAGCATCTTCCTTCCAGTGGGTTTGTGATCACGCTATGAGGAGTGAAGCTACTGACCTTCCTGGTGAGTGTTACAGCTCATAAAAGCAGTATGGACCCAAAGACTGACCATCCGCAGAATTCACTGCAGAGAGAAAGAACACACCTCCACAAAATAGAAAAGGACTTAACCAGGTTGCTGCTGGCTAGCTCCTGCAGCCTGCTTTTATTCCCTTCTCTGACCCCACCCACATCCTACTGATTGGTTCATTTTACAGAGAGCTGATTGGTCTATTTTACAGAGAGCCGATTGGTCCGCTTTACAGAGAGCTGATTGGACCACTTTGACACAGTGCTGATTGGTGCGTTTACAATCCTTGAGCTAGAGACAGAGTGCTAGATAGGAGTCTAAGTCCCCACTAGGTTAGCTAGATACTAACTAATCAGAGTACTGATTGGTGTATTTGCAAACCTTGAGCTAGACACAGAGTACTGATTGGTGTATTTACAAACCCTGAGCTAGACACAGAGTGCTGATTGGTGTATTTACGATTCTCTAGCTAGACTTAAAAGTTCTCCAAGTCTCCATCAGACTCAGGAGCTCAGCCGGCTTCACCCAGTGGAGCCCGCCCTGGGGCTGTAGGTGGAGCTGCCCAGCAGTCCCAGCTGTGCACCCGCACTCCTCAGCCACTGAGCGGTGGATGGGACCAGGCGCCACGGAGCAGGGGGCTGCGCCCGTCGGGGAGGCTCAGGCCGCGCGGGACCCCACTGCAGGGGTGAGCTCAGACATGGCGGGCTGCAGGTCCCAAACCCTGCTCCGCGGGGAGGCAGCTAAACCTGGCGAGAATTTGAGTGCAGTGCCGGTGGGCTGGCACTGCTGGGGGACCGGGCACAACCTCCGCAGCTGCTGGCCCGGGTGCTAAGTACCTCACTGCCCTGGGCCACCGGCGCTGGCGCTGGCGCTGGCCCGCGCTCCGTGTGCGGGGCCCGCGGAGCCGCGCCCCCGCCCTCCGAAACTCGCGTTGGCCTGGATGCGGGCCGCGCAGCGCCGGTTCCCGCCCACGCCTCTCCCTCCACACCTCCCCGGGAGTAGAGGGAGACAGCTCTGGCCTCAGCCAGCCCAGAGAGGGGCTCCCACGGTGCCCTGGTGGGCTGAAGGGCTCCTCAAGCGCCGCCAGAGTGGACGCCGAGGCCGAGGAGGTGCTGAGAGTGAGGGCTGCTAGCACTGTCACCTCTCAGGACCACAGGTGTGCACCACCACAGCCAGCTAATTTTTTTTTTCTTTTGCATTTTTTTGCAGAGATGGGGTTTCTCCATGTTTCCCAAGCTGGTCTCCAACTCCTAAGCTCTGGAGATCCACCTGCCTCAGCCTCCCAAAGTGCTGGGATTATAGGCATGAGCCACCATGCCCAGCCTTGGTGAATATTTCAATAAATGGATGAAGAATCTGACTTTTTCATTTTCTTCCTAGCTGTGTGGTTGATCCCACAGGAATTTCTGTCCTAGGCATCTTTGTGATAAACAATCATATTCCATTATCTTGTTGGCTGCCCCTTTGGCCTCTTCAGATTCCCTGTTGGGAGCTGGTGTGTTTGGAGCAAAGTCACGCTATTCTGGATGAGGTTATCCTTCTCTAGGTCCCCTACCTGTGGCCCCTCAGGGAGGACTTCCAAATGAGGCTTTTTGTCTGTTTGCTTTTAATGTAGAAGAGGCGTCTCCTCATTTCAAGAGTTATCTTTCTTTCTGTGAACCTCATAAGCATCCCTCTCTCTTCTCTCTCCTCCTCTTTCTTTCATTTTTTTTTTTTTTTTTCTCCATGCAATGAGTTGGGCTGTGAGCTACACTTTGTGGCCAGTGAGGAGATTTTTGGAAGCCTCCCTGAACCTTGTGTCCCCTCTCAAATCTCATCTTGAATTGTAATTCCCAGGTATTGAGGGAGGAACCAGGTGGGAGGTGATTGGATCCTGGAAGTGGTTTCCCCCATGCTGTTGTCATGATAGTGAGTGAGTTCTCATGAGATCTGATGGTTTGGTAAGGCAGTTTTCCCTACTCTTGCTAGCGCTCTCTTATCTACCCCAATGTAAAGAAGGTCTTCGCTTCCCCTTTGCCTTCCGCCATGATTGTAAGTTTCCTGAGGCGGCCTCAGTCATGTGGAATTGTGAGTCAATTAAACCTGTTTTCTTTATAAATTGCCCAGTCTCAGGTAGTACTTTTGTAGCAGTGTGAGAATGGACTAATACACTTGTTCAAAACAGAAACCTGGCAAACTTCATGCCGTAATTCAGAACTTTCTGCCTGAACTCAGTGGAAGCACAGCTGAGGAATTAAGTTGGTATGTCAATGATACTTTATTTTGGAATAAGCTTTAATTTTGGAATAAGTAGGTCAAATAGCTTTTTACTGGAATGATTTGGCCTAGATTCACAAATATTTTAGATGCCACTGCTTCTCACTTTGTTGATGATGACAACAAAGGGGATATCTTTTCTATGCACTGTGAGACTTGGGTGCTAGTGCATGTTCACTCTGCTTATAATCTAAAAGATCATCCTTTGGGACTTACATGTCTTTCCATTTCTTATGTCATTGGCTGTTTTTACTGTAGCTATCATTTGAGGAAGAAGGATTGGATTGGTCAGGATATTGACAGAAGATAGATGGCAGAGGTAATTGAAGGCAGTTTAATGAAGGAACTCTACAAAGATACGAAGAATATTAAGGGAAACCAACAAGGGGTAGTGAAGCATTGGGACTAACAACAGTTACCACGTCTAGGCTTGGGTCAAAGGGAGGGTCAAGGGGAGGAAGATGTTACCGAAAGCTGGAGAGACCTGTAGCTGTGTAGAGAGCCCTCCTGATAGAAGCTGTTGTCTTGGGAAGAAGAATGTAGTCACTGTCAAACTGCAACTCTAGAAGCCCAGAGCTGCTGCAGATTTGAGGGAGTTGGAAATAAACCGCTGCTTTGAAGACACTAAGACTGGAAGTTGTTTGTTAGTGCAGCTAAACCTAGTATTTGATGAATACAGAGACTCAGGCTCTTTCTGCATGGCTGTCCTCCAACCCTAAGGTGTTGCTGGCACCCATGTGGCTTCGATGGTAAGATGGCTCATTACTATGCTTGCATTCTAGGATGTGGGAAGGAGAAACAAGAGAGCATACTTACTCATTTTAGAGGCATGATCCTGAAGTGGCACATATTACTTCCTTGGCCACATGTAATGTTCTAGTTATCTATTGCTGCATAATGAATTATCCCAAAACTTAGCAGATTAAAACAACAAACATTTATGATATCAAATAATTTCAAGAGCAGCTTAGCTGAGTGGTTGTGGCTAAAGGACTGCAGTTATCTGAAGGCTCAGCAGGGGCTGGAGGATGTACTTCTAAGCTCACTTACATGGTTGTTGGCAGAGCTCACCTGCTCACTGGCTGTTGTCAGGAGTCCTCTGTTCTTCGCCACATGAGCTTCTCAACATGTAGGGCTGCTCAACATGGCAGCTGGCTTTTCCCAGAGCAAGTAATTCCAGGGGGAAGAGAGAGAGAGAGAGAGAGAGAAAGCTTAGTGTCCTTTAGAACCTAATCTCAGAAGTGACCTAGAATTATTTCTGCTTAATTGTGTTAGTCACACAGACCAACTCTGTGGCACAGTGTGGGCAGGGACTATGCAAAGGTGTGAATACCAGGAGGCAGAGATTGTTGGAGGCATCTTGGGGACTGGCTAAAAACCTAACTATAAAATAGGCGAGAAAACTTAGCCTTTAGACAGGCAGCCATCTCCCAGATAAAACTACGGAAAGAAGGGAAGAAGGGTTAGGGGACAACCAGAATTCTCTCCCTGAACCTGCCCTTCTAGCTCCATAAATACACATGTGTGGTCTCCTTTTCATACATGAATACATGAAATGAAACTATGCCTCTGGATTACAGTTCCTATGCCCCTGAGGATTCTTCCTCTTAGGGTCACTATCCCAGGACACTTGCCTTCTTCACTCCCAGAGAATGCCAAGTTTCTATATAAAGAGTTTTTTTTTTTGTTTTTTTTGTTTTGTTTTGTTTTGTTTTAACAGGAGTGGGAAGAGGGAGCTTCTATCTGGAAGAAGAAAGAAAGAAGAAAGAAACGCCTTCTGCATTACTAATCTGGAACACTAGGGATGATTCATATGAACCATGAGTCAGTTTGTCATTGCATTTAGTAGTTGGATGAGTTACATAAGTTGAGATTCAAATCAGTGTTTCTTATGTTTTTCTAAGTTTAGTTGGCAGACTCTTCTAAGAAGCCACATTGAAATTTGTTTACAGGAGCACATTCCTCATGCAGCAGTACTCACTATCTGTAATGATACAGTTGTCTTGGTGAAGGTAAAGGAGAGGGTCTTTAGGAACCTTTGCTCCTCTGTTTCTATAATTGTTTCTATAGAGCTCACCAGGCTCATAATGCCAGGCTTCATAAAACCAAAAAATCTTATCTCCTGCCTCGCCAATGTAAGCAGTGGCTGATGTCCCAGATTCTTGCCTGACTTGTATCCTCTTCACTACCTCTTAGCACGTCCATCATGGGAAAAGAATGTGAAGTTTCAAATTATTTGTATTATTACCACTATTGTTACTAGTCACTCTGGCATTGAATTGAGACAAGGATACATTTGAACAGTTGATATGAGGTTTTTAAAGGACTTTTCAGTGGACAATAGAAGATATGGAACAAGGTTTACACATGAGGGCAAGAGTTGAGAGAGTAGCAAAAAGCCTCCAAGAAGGTAACAGGCCAGGTGCAGTGGCTCACACCTGTAATCCCAACACCTTGGGAGATGAGGCAGGAGGATTGCTTGAGCCCAGAAGTTTGTGGCCAGCTTGGGTAACATAAAGAAAATCCATGTCAGGAAAAAAAAGTAGCCATGTGTGGTGGCAAGTGCCTGTGGTACCAGCTACTCCGAAGGCTAAGGCAGGAGGATCCCTTGAGCCAGGGAGATCAAGGCTGTAGCGAGCTATGATTGCACCACCATAGTCTATGTAGCCTGGGTGACAAAACAAGATTCTGTCTCTATTTGTTTTTTAATTTAAATTTTGAGATAGAGATGAGGTCTCACTGTTGTCCAGGCTGGTCTCAAACTCCTGGGCTCAAGCGATATGCCCACCCTCAGCCTCCCAAAGTTCTGGGATTACAGGCGTGAACCATCATGCCCAGCTGAGACCTTATCTCTTAAAAGAAAAAAAAAAGGGTAACATATCTGCCGTACATTTGTATATAGTTTTAAAAATTATGTAACCCCTTGAAGTCCATATATTATCCACTTGTCAGGGGTTCTCTTTTCTTTTAGTATGTAAAAATAATTTTTCTCAAGTTCCTGTTGGCTGGGAAAAATCTAGTGCTACTTCTGGTTACCTCTTACTATGAATCTCTAGTTCCCCTATATTCTTAATTACCCTAGGGGCTGCGATTCTTCCCTCCATGCACTTCTCTCTTCCTTTATTTGGTCTACCATTAGGACTCTTTTTTTTATTACAAATGACAGATACACCGAGAAAGGGATTCACTAGTTCACAGAGCCAGGAAGGCTGGGGAAGAGTGGGAATCAAGGCCTCAAGACTTTCTCATTCCCATCTGCCCGGCTTCCTTCCCTCCCTTTACAGAACAGCTTTCTCCATGAGGCCGAGTCGAAGACTACCTGCAACCCCAGCCCTCCATTTTCACAACTCTCCATGAAGGGTGACAACATAGAACCATCCCTCTAAGTCCAATTGCAACAATTGTGGCAAAGGACTTTGGCCCAGCCTAGGCAACATAGTGGGATCCTGTCTCAAGAAAAAAAAAATTAGCCAGGTATGGTGGTGCATGCCTATAGCCCAAGCGACTACAGAAGTAAAGGCAGTAGGATCCCTTGAATCTGTGAGGTCAAGAGCCCATACTTGGTTCAGTTCATGTATGCCAAGGAATATGACACTGTCATTGGCCAGCCTGGGTCTAACTGTCATGGGGGAGGAATTTGGGGCACTGTGATTAATGACTCTACCAGGACCACATAAAGTAGAAGTAATTCCCCACATCTAAAGGTGCTATTACCAGAAAAGAGGCAGACAGAAGCAAGCACTTTCACTGTTTACTGCCTGCTGCAAGCTTGGCTCAAGCAGATCCTTCCCCACTCCCTAAAGCCTCACCAGTACAAGGCCATTTTGTGAGACAGAGCTGTCAGGAAGGTTGAAGACAGCAAAAAACAGTTACAGCACAGCGACAGCAAGCACAGCACTGTATAGATAGTCATTGAAAACAGAACATTTGATATTTCAAAGTTCCTAAGCCCAGTCTACCAGCCTCTCACTGGTGCTCTTCTGGGTCAGCTGACATTGTGCCTGCCCTCCCTTACCAAATCGTTCTCCTCCACCTCTCCTTTCTCCAAGTGCCCAAGGATCCTAAACGTCATCTTACCTGAATCTACATGGGACAAATGCTATTTTATTGTGCACAGCCACTGAGTTCTTTTTTGCTCTTCTTCTAGACCTGTATTTCACAGCCCCCAAAACTATTAAGATGTTTTCCTAGGCTGGGCGTGGTGGCTCATGCCTACAATCCCAGCACTTTGGGAGGCTGAGATGGACAGGTCACCTGAGGTCAGAAGTTCAAGATCAGCCTGGCCAACACTGTGAAACCCCGTCTCTACTAAAAATACAAAAATTAGCCGGGTGTGGTGGCATGTGCCTATAATCCCAGCTACTGGGGAGGCTGAGGCAGGAGAATTGCATAAACCCGGGAGGTGGAGGTTGCAGTGAGCCGAGATTGAGCCATTACACTCCAGTCTGGGCAACAAGAGCAAAACTTCATCTCAAAAAAAAAAAAAAAGATGTTTTCCTGAACAAGACAACCAATTTTTTCCTTAGCAAGCATCCTTCCATCCTCTCAGAACAATGGTTCAGTCTACTGCTAGCTTCTGAATTAAGTTTCTTCTCCCTGTTGCATGTGTATTTATGCATAGAAAACATGACTTCCCCCAATACGATACAGCATAATATTAAGATTAGTAAGACATTACCTCTATGTGGTGGGATCATGGGTAATTTTTTACAGTGTTTTAAACATTTATTAATTTCATTAGGCAGGGATTTCCCTCTCCCTAATTTTTGGAGCCCTATCATGTGTAATTTTTATGAGTTTTGTTGGTTTTATCATTTCTTTCTTTTCTTTTTTTGCTTATTTCTGTTTCTACAATGAACAAGTAAAAATGGTACAAGGCAAGAAAGGAGTAAAGAACAGAACCTGCTGCTTAAGTCCCTTTTATCAAGAAATGCAAAAGCCTTCCCCAAAGGCTTTTTGACCTCCAGCCTTCAGCCTGATCCTCATTGGATAGACTGTGTCACATGACCACACAGCCTCAAGGGAGAATGGAAAAGAGAGGATTTAGTGTTTCCAGCCCTTACAGTCTCATGAAAGAAACGTGACTACAGAGAAGGGGCTTGGGTATGATGATGGGTCCAGCTAACCAACAGTGTCTGCAACTGCACACCTAGGATACAAGGTGGAAAGAGAGGGCACTGTGCAGTTTTTCTCAGTCTAGGGTGGGCATTATTGTTTTGGTGTATGACCCTGGGTATCCAAAAGAGACTCCTGACAATAAAAATTAGAGCTTTGCGTTCTTGTGAAGACTTATCTCAGGCATCAAAGTAAACCTTACCCTGTCTGTTAATACTTGGTAGCAGTAGCAATTATTATGACTATTTACAAAGTACTTTTTAAAAATTTAGTAGAATATTGCTATCCCTGTTTCACAGTTGAAAAAGCAAACTCAAGGAGATTATACTGGTAACATATTTGCATTTAAAAGTACACTGAACCCTCATTCCCTCCCACATGCCATTCAAGGACTCTAGACTACTGGGCAGAGGAACTGACCCTTTTACCATAAATGGGGCTTCTGGGTCCAAGCTAAAGGCACACTCTCTGCCCAGCTGGTTTTGTCCTGGATTGTTCTTTTTTTTTTTTTTTTTTTTTTTCTTTTTACAGGGTCTCAATCTGTCATCCAGGCTGGAGTGCAGCAGCATGATCTCAGCTCACTGCAGCCTTAATCCTCCCACCTCAGCCTCATGTGTAGTTGGACTACAGGTGCATGCCACCACTCTCCACTAATTTTTGTATTTTTTTTTTTTTTTTTTTTTTTTTTTTTTTTTGAGACGGAGTCTCGCTCTGTCGCCTGGGCTGGAGTGCAGTGGCCGGATCTCAGCTCACTACAAGCTCCGCCTCCCAGGTTTACGCCATTCTCCTGCCTCAGCCTCCCGAGTAGCTGGGACTACAGGCGCCCGCCACCTTGCCCAGCTAGTTTTTTGTATTTTTAGTAGAGATGGGGTTTCACTGTGTTAGCCAGGATGGTCTCGATCTCCTGACCTCGTGATCCACCCGTCTCGGCTTCCCAAAGTGCTGGGATTACAGGCTTGAGCCACCACGCCCGGCTAATTTTTGTATTTTTAATGGAGATGGGGTTTCACCATGTTGTCCAGGCTGGTCTTGAACTCCTGGGCTCAAGTGATCTGCTTGCCTCAGCCTCCCAAAGTGCTAGGATTACAAGCGTGAGCCACCACGCCTGGCTGTTGCTCTGGATTGTTCTTGAAACATGTCTCTGGTGTGTTGGAAAGACTTCTGACCTGAATCTTAGACCTGGTTTAGTATTCCTCTCATTNTTTTTTGAGACGGAGTCTCGCTCTGTCGCCTGGGCTGGAGTGCAGTGGCCGGATCTCAGCTCACTACAAGCTCCGCCTCCCAGGTTTACGCCATTCTCCTGCCTCAGCCTCCCGAGTAGCTGGGACTACAGGCGCCCGCCACCTTGCCCAGCTAGTTTTTTGTATTTTTAGTAGAGATGGGGTTTCACTGTGTTAGCCAGGATGGTCTCGATCTCCTGACCTCGTGATCCACCCGTCTCGGCTTCCCAAAGTGCTGGGATTACAGGCTTGAGCCACCACGCCCGGCTAATTTTGTATTTTAATGGAGATGGGGTTTCACCATGTTGTCCAGGCTGGTCTTGAACTCCTGGGCTCAAGTGATCTGCTTGCCTCAGCCTCCCAAAGTGCTAGGATTACAAGCGTGAGCCACCACGCCTGGCTGTTGCTCTGGATTGTTCTTGAAACATGTCTCTGGTGTGTTGGAAAGACTTCTGACCTGAATCTTAGACCTGGTTTAGTATTCCTCTCATTGCCTGATATGGACTAATCACCATACTCAGTCTGCTTTGTCCACAATTCAGTTCACCACTACTTAGGTTGCAGGAGAGGTTACTAGATATGAGGCTGTTTTGCTCAGACCCTGGTGCATTATGTATTTGTTTTCAGAAGAAATGTTTTAAGATACAGGAAGAGGAAGCTCGCCCAGGGATGTTTAATAGGATCTTGTAAACATCTGTATTCTAAATAAATAATTGTTAGTGTTTCCACTTTAGGGTTCTTAATTTTAGAGAACCGGAAAGTCTGTTCCTGAACTGGAGGTAAGAGTTCAGAAGTGTATACCAGTGTCACTCCAGGCTGGATTAGCAGATATAGTTAGCAGCCTTTCCAATATCCATCTTTCTCTTTTTCCTTACCAACAGAACCCTAATTTTGCTCAAGGCAGCACTATGCTCATTTACAAATGCCCCAATTCCCAGACTCCCTTGCAGCTAGGAGTGGCCATGTGACCCACTTTGACCAATGTGATGTAGGTGGAAGTTGCTAGGTGGGGGCTTCCAGGAAATCTTTTTAGAGGGGAAAGTCTTAGCTGGCATTTGCCTTATGCTTTCCCTCCCTCTTTCTTTTCATTTTGTTTGAAATGCAGATGCAGTGTCCAGGTATCCATGAATACAAAAGCTGTGTACTAAAGATAGTAAAATCGGAAGATGGAATGATCCCAGCTCCTTGACAACATTAGGGAGCTACTCTAACAGCCCTGGATTACCTACCTGGTAATGTCTTATGTAAAAACAATCAAGAAAACAAAGGAACGGCTGGGTGTAGTGGCTCACACCTGTAATCCCAGCACTTTGAGAGGCTGAGGCTGGTGGATCACTTGAGGCCAGGAGTTTGAGACCGGCCTGGCCAACATGGCGAAAGCCCATCTGTACTAAAAATACAAAAATTAACTGGGTGTGGTGGTGCATACCTGTAAGCCCAGCTACTCAGCAGGCTAAGTCAGGAGAATCACTTGAACCCGAGAGGCAGAGGTTGCAGTGAGCCAAGATCATACCACTGTACCCTAGCCTGGGCAACACAGTGAGACTCTGTCTCAAAAAAAAAAAAAAAGAAAAGAAAAGAAAAGAGAACAAAGAAACAAGCCTATTTGCTTAATCCATTGTAATCAAGTTACTCTTCCATGCAATCAAACAATCTTAACTGATAGACTGTTAAAATGGTGTCTTAGTCTGTTTGGCTGCTATAACAAAATATCTTAGACTGGGTAATTTGTAAACAACATACATTTACTGCTCGCAGTTCTAGAGACTGGGAACTCCAAGATCAAGGCACCAGCAGACCATGGTGAGCCCTCAATCCGGTGAGGGTCCATTCCTCCCAGGTGCCTTCTATGTATCCTCACATGACAGAATGGCAAACAAGCTTGCTCAGGCCTCTTTTATAAGGCAGTAATCCCATTCATGAGGGTGGAGCTCCCATAACCTTGTCACCTCCCAAAAGCCTCACCTCCTAATATCATCTCCTTAGGGATTAAGTTTCAACATATGAATTTTGTCGGGGCGGGGATGGGGTGGGCAGGGGATGGGACACGTTCAGGCCATAGCAGACATCTAGTGTGCTATGATAGTAAATGGATGCAAATTGACTGTAGAGTTTGTTAGAACAGTGCTGCTCCAACTTCCATGTGCATATAAACCACTTGAGAGCCTTGCTACAAATGCAGGTTCTGATTCACTGGGTCTGGAATGGGGTTTGAGATTCTGCATTTTTCACCAGCTTAAAGCTAATGCTGATGAGGCTGGTCTTGGACCACACTTTGAGTAGCAAGAATTTAGAAAATGGCAGCTCTTCTGGTCAGTCAGCCCATACCATATAGGAGCCACTTTGTTTCTCTTTGATATGTTTCTTATTTGGTTGAAAACCTGCAGAGAACTCACTCAGTGCATCTTCAACAAAAAGTTAAGATTTTATTTAGAATATCATTTTAGAGACAAAATTGCAGTTCACTTTATTTAGCAAAATAAACTTAACCAATGCTTTTAAATACCGTAAATTCAAGACCTCTGGTGGGTTTTTTTCTTAGTTCCTTGCTTTTTTGCCAGTTGGAGTTTCTGTCTTCTAGCCTAACAGGCTTCTTTCCAAGTTAATGCAGCTATATTCCAAGGAAGTGTTTTATGAAATCTGAATACTCAAACACCCCTTCTGTATTTTAACTCAGCCATCATTGTATTAGATGAAACATAAGGAAAGTGACTTAGGGAAGTAAGTGCAGAAGGAAATGTGTTCCCTTCTCCCTCATATTATCTTTTCAACAGAGGCCTGGATTGCTAAATGGATTATGAAAGCAAATTGTTACTGGGAGATGATGGTCAAAAGCAAACTTAGATGGTTTTCACACCATCTGTCATCATGACTCAAAGGGAAATGCATGTCATACCATTTTTCCAGTGAAGCCACTGCTTTACACAGAAGATACACGTAGCTTCCTATTGTTATTTTCTTTTCTAACTATGTACATTTAGAAAAAAATACAACACTGTGTTAAATAGCAGGACAGCTAGCAATGGAACATACAACACTATGCTGAAAAACCACAACAGCTTGATTAAGCGGAGGAGAGAAACAGCAGATGGTCTTCATGGAGTGAAGCTGTCAGTGCCTGCCATCTCCTTAGTCTGTGACGGATCTGCACTCTGAGGGCAGGCCTTCTGAGCGCCGCCACTTTGCCAGGCGCTGCTTAAACCATTTCTGGAAGAGAGAAAAGAGCAAAAATATTTGTCACACACAGAAAAACTGAAATGCCTGTTCCCTTTCTAAAAGGTAGCCTCTGTGGCACAAGTGGAAAGGAGAGAATCAAGGGACGTGTCCATAGGGATGGCTCTCACCATGACACCTTTCCTGCCTCAGGACCTCTGCACATGTTATATTATGTTTAGAATGTTCTCTCTTTATTCTTTATCTGATGATCTCCCTGTCATCCTCACATCTCAGCTTAAACAGGACCTTCTCAATGAAGTCTTCCTTGATCACTCTGTCTAAAGTGGGTTTCCCACTCATCTCCTCACTTCCCAATTTAGTATTTTGTTACTTTCACAGAACTTTTAGCATCTGTCGTGATTTACTTGTGTATTCACTTATTTTTAATCTACATTCCCTTCTAGAATGTAAGCTCCATGAAAGCAGAGACTATATTCATCCTATCACCACTGCATCCTTAGCCCCTAGTACAAAGGTTTAAGAGTTAGAAATTAATCAATATTTGCTGAATGAATAAAAGCAGTTAAAGCATATCCTTAATGTCCCAGATAGATCTCTATGGCTGCTGTATTTCATCAATGTATGCTCAGCTCACCAAAGGCCTTCCTCATTGGTAGCAGTTGGTAAGAATTTGTTGAATAAGATTAATAGTTAACTGAGCACTGCACAGCCTCAGAGCACTCCTTGCAGATGCATGGAGTAGGCCAGCCCAATCTATCCTGCTCCAGGGCCACCAAGCAGTGAGAGAAGCTAAAGTGGGTCTACCACTTTGCTCAGAATCTCTCAGCTCCGCATGACCCAAATATTCACACCTTACAGAAGTGACCACGGATGTACAGAAGGCCCCAGATAGGATGTTTCTAGACACGGCATCATATGAGGCTTAGAACATGCCTTTATGTTGTAAGGCAGTGTGGTATACTCTTGAGAAGTCAGTGGCTGCCTTTATCTTGCTAACTGGGGTGGTACAGAGTTCCCCAAAGAGGAGAACAGGAGAACCATGCTGGGGATAGGGCCAGGGTCTGGACCAGGTTGGTCAAGAGGAAACTGGGAATAAAAAAAAGAAAGCCAGACAACTTTGAAGAGAGACTAGTGAGGAAACAGATGAGCAAGCATTGACCTACATTGGAAAGGATGAGGAGAGAGCTCTATGGGAAGTCAGCACCTCCCCCAAGCTGTGTTCTCCTGTGCTTCCCAACCATGGAGTATATTGAGAAGGATGATATTTGTGTGTCACTGGTGTGTAGGCAGGCTGTGTGGTAGGTGACCCCCCAGGGCTCTGCAGTCCTGGGCTCTGCCAACAGGAAGCTCTAGAGTAACTAATTGGCTATGCCCTAAATAGAGCACCAGTCATCTGTAAATTAAAAGGTAAGCTTAGGGTGTTTCTACTGTCCCTTCTGGTATTTCTATAATTCACCTGTTCTAGGGGTAAGGGGACGAGAAACAGGAAGAAAGCAGAAAGAGCACAGCTGTGAGATGCCAGATCTGGGATGTGCTGATGGAGACATCGGGATGGTGGGAAAGCTCTAGAGGGCTCCCCACATAGCATGGGCTGATGCCTATCCAGATACTCAGAATGAACAGGATAGGCTCTAGGAAGCTGAAAGGGAATTCAGTATAAGCCCAAGATCAGAAGAAAATGTGAGAACCACAGGGGGAGAAGGAGCAAGGCCTAGAGGAGAGGCTGTTGAGCTTGAAGGGGGTAAGGCTCTGCAGGACTGTTTTGGGCTCCACATCAATGCTAAGCTGGCTGAACAGCATGGGAACACACCTACACCTCACCCACCTGTACAGCAGAGTTTACACACTGAAATACCTTACACAGTTGTCAAGATCTTACATACCTTTACACTGGGGTGGCAGTAGAGAAAAGTAATCTAAAGACAAGGACAGCAGACTATCATGGGGAAAAACTTCTCTTTGGGGGCTACTTTCTGGGTGCCATATTTTGCTCCTAGGGATCACTACCCTTCATGAGAAGAGAGAACTCATGCAACTTTGGCAGCTTCAATTGAAATTATACTGCTAAGAGTGGGCCCATTTTCTTCTATAACCTGTGTGCATGTGTTTAGTTAACTCTGGATTCTGGTATGAGAGCAGCAAGGTTCCGGTTTCATTAATGAGGTAGCACTGTGGGGGGTTTCAAGGATACAAGGTCTGATTAAATAGGATTTCCAGTTACTAGAGCTGAATAAATGGCAGCATTGTAAAGACTGACTAATTAAAATCTGGAGGAAGAAAATCTCACTTTCTATCAGATTTCATTTAAGACAAAATGGTTGAGCTGGTCTCATTTAAAAGAGCCACCCACATCTTTACACTATGTAATGAAGCAGAATATTGATGGACCGTTACTGAAAATAACTTCAGCAGGGACATTTGTGGTTTTGTGAGTTGGTACCCAAATGCTTAACAAATTGAGCCCTAACATTGGGGGATGGGAGGAGGTTCAAGAAAAGCTCAACAATTTTTTGAAGACGCATATTTTAAATCAAGTATATATAAAATAATTTGGCAAAACCAGTTGCAATCCAACAGAAATCATTAAATACCTTGCTTGCTTTTTTCCCTGTAGAGTTGTGTCTTATCAATCTCACTCACATCAGTGCTAATTTTCCACCTGGCTTTATCCTTCTCTTCTTTGTTTCAGTCATCCACTGGGAAAGACATTCATCCCTTGCTTGCTTATAAATGAATGCCCTCATTACCCTTGCCCATTGATGGAGATTTATTTACTCTGAGTAAACAGATGATAATTAGACACTGTGATGGGAAGGGGCTGGGGCAGAGAAACACTGTTCCTGTCCTTTTCTCTAGCAACTAACATTTCATTCTTTTCAGAAAGAGACCTTTAGAGGTCTTTATTCCACTGATAAAACATCCAGTGACTAAAACCACTGGGTTCCGGGAACAAGCTCAGGACATCTAGAGGAGATAAAAATACTTGGAGACCTCCCTAAGAACCAATTCCAGTTACATTGTGCTTGAATTAGAGAGAGAGAGAGAGAGAGAGAGAGAGAGAGAGAATAGAAAGCACCAGATCATCCCAACCTCCCAGGGGGCTAAAGAAGGAGCTTTCCCAGCCTCTTCTAACACTGACTTCAGAATAAAAGACATAAGGCTGGGATTCTGTAAGTTTTCATGTAATGTAAATCTAGGAGATATTTAGATTACCGTTACGAGAAAAACCCATTCTAACATCCCAGTAAATGCAACTTAGAAAGTTATTTCAATTACAGCACCCTTCACTTTACTTTGAGTTCTTATGGGTGCCACCTCCACACCCACAGAGAATTTTGTCCTAAAGTGGGACAGTTATAAAGAGGTCAGCAAATCTCCCAAGACAGAGAATGTTTCAACTTCTTAGTCCCTCTTGTCCCTCCCCACGTATCAGCCCTGTGAATCAGTTCTGGTAACAATCTTGCAAGAGCACTGGGCAGCTCCGGCTTATTTTTCTTGTACTGAAGTATTGCTTGTTCTAGGAAAGTTAAGAATATGATTCCATTTCTGGAGGTGGGTGGTGTTGGGGTGGGTTGAAGACTCAGGCATATGAAACAAATGTTAGTTTGGCTTTGGTGACCCTTTCCCATGGAAATCAGCAACACTAGTAAGAACAGAGACAGGGGAGACTGGGTGCGATGGCTCACGCTTGTAATCCCAGCACTTTGGGAGACCAAGGCAAGAGGATTGCTTGAGCCCAAGAGTTTGAAACCAGCTCAGGCAACATAGTGAGACTCCCATCTCTACAAAAAATTTAAAAATTAGCTTAAAAATTAGCCACATGTGGTGGTAGTACATGCCCATAGTCCCAGCTACTTTGGAGGCTGAGGTAGAAGGAATGCCTGAGGCTGGGAAGCCAAGACTGAGGTGAGCCATGGGCGTGCCACTGTACTCCAGCCTGAATGACAAAGTGAGACACTGTCTCCAAAAATAGAAGAAAGAAAGAAAGAGAAAGAAAGAAAGAAAGAAAGAAGGAAGGAAGGAAGGAAGGAAGGAAGGAAGGAAGGAAGGAAGGAAAGGAAGGAAACGAACAGGGGAAGTTCAATATCAGACACTACTATATATGTATGGCCCAGCAGGCCCTAGCCTCCATGGAGAAATTATTTAAAGGGTCCTTACGAGGACTGCTATAACAAAAAATAATTTTATATGACTGAAAGTTCGTCATTGGGCATACGTTTCCAGAAGACACTTTCTTTTGTAATATTTTAAAATATTTAATATTTTATTTTATTTACTTATTTATTTTGAGACAGGTTCTCCTTCTGTCACCCAGGCTAGGTAGTACAGTGGCATGATCATAGTTCACTGCAGCCTTGAACTCCTGGGCTCAAGGGATTCTCTTTCCTTAGCCTCCAGAGTAACTGAGACTACAGGCACACACCAGCACACCTGGCTGATTTTTTTATTTTCTATTTTTTTTTTTTTGGTGGAGATGGGCAGAATCTTGTCATGTTGCCCAGGCTAGTCTGAAACTCCTAGCCTCAAGCAATCTTCCTGCCTCAGCCTCTCAAAGTGCTGGGATTATAGGTGTGAGCTACTGTGCCCAGCCAGACACTTTCTTTTTCATAGAAGATACTCTTTAAAAATATAAATGTTGTTTGAGAAGATGAAAGAAGAAATCATTCTCATTCACCAGTATCCATGGGGGTAGTGGGGTGAGAGGGGAAAGAATGGGAAATTGAAAGATGAGACCCAATCCAGTAAAGGCAAGCAGGCAGCCTGTAGTTCCTAGGAAATCTCTTTCTCTGAGCTTGCTAAGTGCTGCCTGTCTCTAAGCTCTGGGGTTCCAGATGCTTCCCTGCAGGTCAAGGCAGGAAGACAGAGGGGCAAGCCAAGCTGTGGTCACCGTAGGGAGGAAGAAGGTGTTGGTCCTGTGGCAGGAAGAGGAAGCCAGGGGCCCTGCTAAGAGGCTGACTCACCCCACATCCACTCATTTTGGGGCTGGTCTACCACTTGTTTATTTGAGAATGGCAGAAGGGGGAAATGGGAGGACAGCCTGAGAGGTGCAGAAGAACCTGCTATGCAGAGGTCTGAATTGGCTGACCTCAGTCACAGAAAAAAAGCAGGTGCCCTTTTCTTCTTCCTACCCCTAACCAGATTTTATTTCAATTTTCTGATATCATGTGAATCTTGAGGAAAGGTTGACTATAGCCTGGGAGGACTGTTGCCTAATGCAGGGGAAAGATAACACCAAGTGAGTTGTCAGTTCTTTCTTCCTGCTCATCTGGTGATTTCCATGCCTCCTCTGTGGAGACAGCATAGCATGGTGGTTAAGAATTTGGGCTTCCAGGGTTCAAATCCTGGTCCTGCTGCCTTCTAGCTGCTGTCTTGGGCAAGTATATTTAATCTTTCTGTGCCTCAGTTGCCTTATCTGGACAAGTGGGCTAATAGTATCTACCCTCACAGTATTGTTGTGACAAATAAATGATTTACTACTTGGACAGTGCCTGGAAAAATGCCTGGCAAGTATTAGCCATTACAAAGGCCAATGTAATTATGTTGCTTTATAGGTAAGGTGACTGATGGCAATTCGCCAGGCACAATCAGAGGCCGAGAAGGAGTTGGACCTCTTGTTAGTGCTGTGCCCACAATACTTCACAGCCTTGTTTTTAAAAGATAAGTTGTCTCCATGATCACTCTTCTTTTCTAAGCATAGCGTGGGATTTCAAATGATAAAATTTCAGCAGGCTGCCTTCTCAGGAGATACCAAGAAACATGAGCTGTTAGACTTGGGTTACAGTAAATCACCTTCCATTAAGTTCTGGTTTTGGTTGGTCAGACAGCCGTTTCTTTTGCTAAAAATAAATATGTTTGCCTTTCTATTTGACCTGTAAATGACAGGATCGTCTATGGACAAGCTCTCCAAAGAGTGCCTCTGGCTTAATTAGTAAAAATAATTTTGGACTTGAGGTCCAGGGTCTTGGTCCTAGGATCTACTGGATCCATTACAAGCTTCTAAACCTCAACTAAGCATGGCTCATGGTGACAGGACAAGTGCCTGATGCTCTGGTATATAAAATAGGAAAAATAAGAACGTCTCTGCTTTAGAGTTGAGGTTAGAAGTGTGAAGTGCTTTGGGGACCCACAGGAGAGATGCTAGATCAGTTCCAAGTAGTCTATCATGCTTAAAGGATTGTCTTTCCATGACCAAAGGGAAAAGAGAAGTCGGAGTTTAGACGGGTTTTAAAAGTCAGCTAAAGGCTCCAACATTGCACCTGTGGTGAACAACCACAGGTAGTGTTGCATTCTTTACCTGGCATTTTTCGGGATAATATAGGAGCATTTAAAAAATAGATAAGTCAATGAATGCACTTAGGGGGACATTGGCTGCCGCTCCTGTCAGCTGAAATGTCAGCTATCTACCGTCTTATAAAACGCCCTGAAAAGCCTCTAAACCTTAGAGCTGGGGAATTTTTTTAAAAATCGGAACCACATCTCCCTGGCTTCGTGCAGTGTGAGTTCTGCAGCTCGGGGGACGCTGCAGCGTGATGTGGTGGAGAGAGCAAGCTTCACGGCTCCTGCCATCCTGACAGCACCCTCCCTCCTGGGCTCAGCCTCCTGGTTCGCCAAACCAGAGGACAGAATTTATGGCTAGCTGGTCTCTGGGGAGCCTTCCAGCTCTGACATTCCCGCCTAGAATAGATCTTCCCGAAGGTTTCACAGACAGACCAGAGGGGACAGAGCCGGGAAGGCGAAACAGGGACAGGCGAGAGACGCTGCTCCCAACTCGCAGAGGGAGAAAGCGTGTATCCCGGGCTGCCGGGGAGAGTGGAAAGGCAAGGACTGGTGGCCACGGGGTTTCTATGCAGCTCCCGGGGAACCACAGCTGGATGGGGGTGGCGGGGAGACTGGGCGCCCATGGGAACGGGGAAGCGGGGAGGCGGCAGTGGGAGCCATGCAGGGTCTGGGCCCCCGGATGCGGGCAGAAGCGATGGGAGATCGGGGGGAGGGCAGCCCGGCGGGAGGCACAGACGACCAGGACCGCCCAGCCGCGAGACGGCTCAGCTCGGGCAGGGGTCGGGGCGCTCTGGGCGCGTGTGGGGACGCACCTGGGTCTCCTCCTCGGAAAGGCCGGCCTCGGCCGCGATGAGGCACAGCGTGGTGGAATCCGGGTGCTTGTCGACCTTGTTGAAGTTGTACTCCAGGATCTCTACCTGGTCCTCCGTGGGGCCGGTCGCGGTCTCCGCCGACATGGTCCCTGCGCGCTGCTGGGCAGGGAGAAGCGGCAGCGGTGAGCGAGGCTGGGGGCCGGCGGGACGCAGCAAAGGAAGGCGGTCGCTGCGCCGCCGGGCAGCCCCAGCCCCTGGCCGCCCCCTTCCGCGGTGCCACGGCCGCGCAAGTCCCCGGCGGCAGCAGACTGAGCGGGGGCTTACGGCTGCCCCCGACCCGGGCCTCCCTCCCCGGACGGAGCGCTGTTGCGGGCTGACTGCAGAGCCTGGCATCTGGCGCCTCCCGCGCCCCGGGGGACCCCTTGCAGCAACGCCCCCTGGATCCCTGCCTGCGACGGGGGCAAGATAGATGACTCCCCGGGTCCTCACCGCCCTCCGGCTCTAAGGAAGGAGTGAAGGAAGCGCGGGGGTGATTTTGATAAATCCCCTTAAAAGCTTCCTCCCGAAAGGGGGACCTCCCCTGGGGACAGACTTGACAGATCGCTAGGGTGGGTTCGCCCGAGTCCGCTGCTAGCCGGCCTCCTCGGTACGCGGCCTTCTGTCTCTGCAGTGGGTTGGCGCTTTGGGGCCCTCTCCAGGCAGGGCTGCACACCCCACCCTTCCTCCAAAAAAGTTACCCACAAGACAAATTACTTCTCAAAGTTGGGGAGGTGGAGGCGGTGCTTTTAATGTCTTTCCATCTTACAGAGATGGAGATAGGTCCGCAGAGAAGTGAGTTAAGGCGGGGGATTGAGCCACGGGAGAAATTTCCACCTGTGGGCTTGCACGTGCCACTCTGCCGCTCTGCAACCTCCTCCTTCAACTCCCTGTCCCCGCTCTTTCTAAGTATGCTTTAGTGAGTCCCCGGCCTGCAGTCACCAGGCCGCTATTCCACAATGTACGGCAAAGAACTTGCCTCACTGTGTGCTCCCCGAGGGGAGGACTTGCAAGATGCAGCCAAAATCCAACTGAGGAGGTTCCAGTCAGCTGTCGTTTAAAATTTCAGACTTCCCTATGATTGTACTAAAATGTACTATAAGGTCAGGAAAATGGGCCCATCACAAGCTTCACGATCTCCTGCATCTCCTTACTTTAAAGCCAACCATTACTCTAGCAAGTTTGAAGCAACATGACTTCCTGCTGGGTTGTCTCCATACCTACAAAGTCTCTGAATTGGAACCAAAAACAAAAAATTTAAAAATTGGCATATGTAACCCCATCCACCTCCTCCTCCTAATTTAAGATGCATGAAGGTATAGAAAGTTGGAGTCTTCAAGATATCCTTGGCTGTGGGTTTGGCACACCTGTCAGGACTAGACTGTCGCTAACAGTAAAAGACAAGGGCAAGTGTGGGAATCACGTTGGTTTGTTGTTTTAACAAACAATTGCAAAATCATCCAGCACAATCCTGAGTAGGTTGTGATGTGGTTTGTGCCTGGGATGAGCCACACTTCACTGATGTGCTGGCAGAATGTACCCAATGCTGTTATAACCTTCTCCACTGTGACTTGCATCTTCTACTTCCTAAATAAATGTCTTTACCTCTCCTTTGGGTCACTTTGAAGGGGCTTTCAGGCACAACGGGAAGTAATTCTGCTGTGAGAGTCTGGCTTAAGTCACTTGCCAAGCCACCATGAAATCCCATGTTTTTAGGGGATTCTGTGCTTTCCCACCTAAAAATCATAGCACTGATTCCTGTCATGATGCTGGGCAGGAGAGGGTCATACCAGGTCAGAAACACTTCCTCTTCTGTGTGCATCCGTTGCCCCTACCTTTGACACACAACTTCAGAGCTGGGAAGAACCTTGGAAATTACCTCTTCCAGTCTTCTTCTGTAACAGCCCAGGAAAATGAGCATAGGAAGACTAACTTTCTGAATGTTACCCAGCTGGTGACCTGTGCTCCGCTAGACCCTTCTCAGTGGGGCAGTCTGTCATTAGTCTGGTAGGAAAAATCAGGAGGGCAGTAGTCATAATGCAGGCAGGAGCTCATTGCCATTTTGAATGGGCATGGACTCTCCTAGTAGGACACCAATTCTAGCCAAAGTTGCCCACGGGAACAACCTATCACTGCTTGCTTTGTTTGAAAGAAAACAAGGGCTGGGAGACCGCTGCCTCTGATTTTACTTCTTGCCTTAGAAAGGGTCCAGCTGATTTTATGTAACATAGTTGTGCTGGCTCTTCCATGAAAATTTTGGCTTTGTCTTTGTAGAATCCTCAGTCCTTCAGAAATATTAATTTCTAAACTGAGTGTTCTGCATATACTTTCCCCTCTTTTTTGGTTATTTAATTCCTGTTATAAAACTCAAGGGCTGCTATTGGTTTTACATTTAATTTAGTGCATTTTATTTTATTAGATTTCTGTGGCTTATTGTTACAGGACTTTGTATGAGATTTTGTGGAGAGGTCCTGGTTAACTTTAAAGAATTCCTTGGGTTAGTTGACTGAGAACCATTGGCCTTGGTTAGCTGCTAAGACTTGTGGGAGGACCATTTGAAAGCACCTACTTCTTCTCCAAGGTACACCAAGCAAGCCTGATTTCTAGAAATGAAGGTGGACAATCTCCATAGTCAAATGTATCTGTTATTTCTCTGCAAAGCTCTCAGCCCTTTGCTTAACAAATGTTTGCTGTTACTTCCTTTCTTCTCTCACTCTGTCTCTCTCAAAGAAGATATAAGTCAAACTGGCTGGGTAACCTTGGCCTTATAAAGCTTTTCAACTATTTCCAGTAAGAAAACAGTTGAGAAGTTTCTCTGAAAATAGTCTAAACAATTTCAGATTAAAAGAACTAAAAATACTTTAAAGCTACTCAAACGTTAATCTTAGCACAAGTGTTATTGTTGTGGCTACTCATATCTCATCAAACATTCAAAGAGTAATTTGTCCTGTGGTTATATTTTTCCTTTGTGGTTGGGGGAAGACATTGCATAAGCATTTTCAAGATGTTAAATGCAAGCTACTGGCTTTTATCTAAATTAATTCCAATGCCTGGCGTAGACAGTTGTGTCAACCCAATGGCTCTATTTTTGTCCCCTGATCCTGTAATCATTAATTTTAAAAGTATCTACCTATATACACTAGCTCACAAAAAGCGCTATCAACTGGGAATCTTTGGTTACCTTTGTAGTAACCAAAAAATTGCTTTGGGCTCACATTTGCCATCTTATCCTCCCTCTCCCAGCCATTCTGACCTCTTTGTAATAGCACTAATATGAAACCAAGAGAAAAAGGTTATCAATGGCAGATTCTCCAGATTAACCCAGAGTCCTGTGGTGAGTTGGCCAAAAGGGAAACAAGCCAGTGGATTTTTCTTTAGTCTATATTTCTTTTATGTTCACTGTGAACTTCCTGGAAGCAATGGGCTCTTGAAACGTTTTGTATTTTCCTAAGTGAGAAAAATGATGTGTGGCCACTTCCGCAAAAGAAGTGGTGGGTCTTTGAAAGGGGATGGGGTCTTCCCCTTCGTCACTTATTCAGTTACTCTGAAGAGGGTAGGAGAGGGCATCGCCCAAACTGTCAAGGCCCCCCCAGAAATTGAAAAACAGAAGTCAAGTATTCATCTGCCTCTCCAGGCTAGCACAAAAGCTGGAGAGAGAGAGAGAAAGAGAGAGAGAGAAAGACAAAGAGAGAGAATTGTTCTTTTAAGTATAGACTTGGCGGTTGGTATCCTTAAGCTAATAGCAGTGCTTCTCAAGCCTGGATGGGCTTCAGAATTACCTATGGAAATGTCTAAGCCCACCATAGACCTCTTAAACCAGAACTGCATTTTAGAAACCCAGCACGGGAGAGACACAAAAAGTATTTCAGCTCTTGAAAAGATTTGCAATTTAACCATTAAAATCAATTCTAAATATTCTTATGCCTTATATCTGCTCTAATGCTGTATATCATCTTAACATTTAAGTAGATGGTAGGTTGAAGTCATTTTAAAGGAATAAGCTTTTAGAAGTAGATATTAGAATGATTAATTTAAACCTAATGCTATTAATCTTTTGTATATGTGGTCAGAAATGGGGGAAATGCCTTTAAAATTATAAATTAGCAAAAGAAAACAGATATTCTCCTATGCTTTCAAAAGTTCAGGAATGAAATAAAACCCTTTTAAAACCTTTCAGAAAATGCGTTCTTGTGTTGAGATCAGAGTTTAAGATAGCAAATCATCGAAAGGAAAACTCCTTCCAGTTCATCACACACATTTTAATAAATGACTTAGATGCCAGAAATCACAATGGAAAAGATTTGGCAATCTTAAGTATGACTGTTCTCTAATTCCTTAAATTTCCCTGTGAGGAAAATGCTAAAATTTAAGTTATTATTTATGTACAAAACATATTCAATACAACTTGGAACCGAAGATTACTCTGAATACATCCCAAATACATAGCATCATTCCTACCTTTATGGGAACAAGATCCCAAATCTAAATAGGAAAATGCATTTTAAAATGTTATGTTGATTTCAACTTTACATATTTTAAAAAACCTGAAAGAAATCCCACAAAATGTTAACAGTGGTTGTATCTAGATTGTGCAACTATGGATTTGCACAATCTAAAACATTTTCTTCTTTATATTTTCTGCTTTTCATATTTTCTATAATAAGCATTTATGACTTTGGGATTTGAAAAAAAAAAATTTTTCCCCTATATAACAATGTCCTCAATCAGACCAGTTGTCCACCTTGCTCAAAATTTTATTTGATTATTGTTACCAAATAAAATTTTTGGAAAAGTATGAGAGTTGTTTTCCAAGACTATTTAGAAGATTAGGGAAGTAAATATTTTCATTTTTCATGCAAATATTATTAGGTGTCAAATGGATATATGTAATGTACATGTAACTTATGAAGCATAAAATAAACACTAGTGAACCCCACTCAATTTAAGAATTAAAGCATTACCAAGACTATGGAAGCTATCTGTTTTTCGCCCTGAGTCCCATTCCCTTGCTGACCTGCCCCCAGAAAAAAAACACAATTCTGAATTTTGTATTAATCATTCCTTTGCTTTTCATTTTGTTTCAATTTTTTAGAGGCAGGGTCTTGCTGTCACCCTCAGGTTGGAGTGCAGTGGTGCCATCATAGCTCACTGTAACTGGGCTTAAGGGATCGTCAGGCCTCAGTCTCCTGAGTAGCTGGGATTGCAGGCATGAGCCACTGCGTCCAGTCACTGCTTTTTAAATTAGTTCTATCACATATGTATGGATCCCTAAAAGAACATTTTTTTTTTTAGTTTTGCTCTTGAGTTGTATAAAAATGGTGTCATACCATATATAATTTTTCTGTAAATTGCTTTTTTCACTCAACAGTGTTTCCAAACCAAATCCACATTCTGCATATAGAGAAGTTCATTCATATTCAATGCTGTTTTTATTTTATAAATATACAATTTATGTAGTAGATGTCTTTTCCTACTGGTGGATATCTAGGCTGTTTCCAGATTTTTTTCTATTTGAACATTGCCTCTCTGAACATTCTTGTATATGCCTTCTGCAGCCTCTCTATGAGGATTTCTCTAGGGTATACAGTAGGGGTAGAACTCCTGGTTTACAGAGTGTGTGCTGTTTAGCTTTACAATATAATGTCAGCTTGTATTTGAAAGTTGTTGAACAAAACTATCCCCCTTACCACCAGTGTGTGGAATTTCCTTTGCTCCAAATCCTCATCAACACTTCTACGGTCAAACTTAGTTTTGCCAAAGTTGTTGAATATTCTTTTATCCATGAATAGTATCTAAGTCTTCTTGAAGCTATTTATGTTTTCAGCCTGCCTGACATCTTGGGGCTAAAAGTTTCCACATGTTTACTGTTTACTGTGTAAAAATATTTCCTGTTGCAGCCCAAAAGGGGAGTTGAGGTATTTTGTGAGAGTTATGAACTCTGTTTCCAGGCTAGCCAAGTTATTTCCATTGGTCACCAAGAACAAAACAAATAAAATGTATAGAAAACTAATTACTGGCCAGGCGCAGTGGCCTCAAGTCTGTCAGATCCAGCACTTTTGGAGGCCGAGACGGGGGCATCATTGACGCGGTCAGGAGGCATCGAGACCATCCTGGCTTAACAATGGTGGGAAGACCCGCGGGGTCTCTACTTTAAAACAATACAAAAACTACCCCGGGCGACTGCGGTGGCGGGCGCCTGCTAGTCCCACTGCTCAGGCAGGCTGGAGGGGGGCCAGCCGAGAATGCCTGAAACCCGGGAGGGCGGGCCTTGCAGTGAGCCAGCATCGCGCCACTGCCCCGACTCCAGCGCCGGGAGCAGAACGCAGACTCGGAGTTCTTTTCAAAAAAAAAAAAGAAAAGAAAAGAAAAGAAAACTAGTTACTAAGCACCCTTTGTCTGTATCATGCTAAAATGTTCCCATTTTCCCTTCTACAGAACTCCTGGGAGTCAGGATTTGATTTTGCTTTTTAAAATGTGGTAGCCATATTAATTATTAGTCACTCCCACAAAAGTAAATATCAAAGTCTCCAGATGAAAACCACAGAGATAGATTGAAAATGACCAATTAAAGAAGAAGAAATAAGGGAGAGATGGCAAGTGTAAAAGAAAAATGAAAATAAAGTGTAAAAGAAAGATGGACAGAAAACTGTTAAGCTCTGGGTTTAAAATAGGATATACATGTAAACTCAAATAATGAGCTTAAATGTTTAAACAGCTAAGTGCCAGTTCAAAAGCAGTTTGATATTAGTTATTTTCATTTCTCTCACAATTCTCTCTTAGAAATCAGAATGGAATTAGTTCTATTTTGAGTTTTTTTTTTAAGAGTTAAATTGTCTACAGCATCAGAGGAAGACTCAGAATTCTACCTTTTATTCTGGCTATAGCAGTTAAGGCTCTTGATTTAATGAGCATCAAGATTGATTCATTCGTCCAAATGTATTATTTTCTTTCTTTCTTTCTTTCTTTTTTTGACGGAGTCTCACTCTGTTGCCCAGGCTGGAGTGCAGTGGTGTGTTCTTGGCTCACTGCAGCCTCTACCTCCTGGGTTCAAACGATTCTCCTACTTCAGCCTCCCGAGTAGCTGGGATTACAGGTGCACACCACCACACCCTTCTTTATTTTTGTATTTTTAGTAGAGACGGGGTTTTGCCATGTTGGCCAGGCTGGTCTGGAACTCCTAACCTCAAGTCACCTGCCCGCCTCCGCCTCCCAAAGTGGTGGGATTACAGGCAAGAACCACTGTGCCCGGCCCCCAGATATATTTTTCTTATGCTCTATTGATGTCAGAGGTTCTAAGATATCACCAAATCACCTATTTGAATCTTTAAGCTCTAACTTAATCATCGTGTGTCCCTTTAGTGAAGAGTTGGGGCTGGAGGCAGCCTGTCTTTTCTTTCCCACTGTGGGATATAGGCCATTGTCAACCTTCTCCTGCTTCATTACTTGGCTACTGGGGCGACATTCTTTGAGACTTTCATGGATCTCTTTAAAAAGCCCTAACATCTACTTGATATTAGGCAATAAAGGAATAAAAAATGGAATCTCTCCTTTCAAGTTTTGTTCTGATTCCATTTTTCACAAGAGTAAATTGAAATACAGACGATCTGGGCAGGTTGTTCTTTTGTTCTGCAAAGTCTGAGCTCTTAACTTTTGACCCCATGTAACAATTACAGGTACATGCCGAACCACTTACTAATTCAGGACAAGCAAGCCTGCTGTTCTCCTAGAACACGCTGCACTTGACTTGATGAGGCAGGAAGATCGAGATGACAACTATACTTGAATCCATGCCATTCCCACTGGTCACCAGTGACCACACCCTCCTAGGTACCTCTTATTCCTGCAAGTTTTGTCAGATCAAGGTGTCATCAGGTTTGGTTTTTGATGTTTCAGCCCTGCTACGGGATGGTATATATCTCAGTAGTTAATCCATCTCTTAAAAATACTAAGTGCTGCTTTTGAAAATTTTCAGTTCTGCATATACGATGTGTGCTTTTTTTTTTTTTGAGATGGAGTCTGGCACTGTCTCACGGGCTGGTGTGCAGTGGCACAACCTCTGCTTCCCGGTTCGCTGCAACCTCTGCTTCCCGGGTTCAAGCGATTCTCCTTCCTGATTAGCTAGGATTACAGGCACCCGCCACCACACCTGGCTAATTTTTTGTATTTTGAGTAGAATTGGGGTTTCGCTATGTTGGCTAGGCTGGTGATGAACTCCTGACCTCGTGATCTGCCTGCCTCGGCCTCCCAAAGTGCTGGGATTACAGGCGTGAGCCACCACACCCAGCCTGATGTGTGCGTTTATAGGTACTCTGTGTAGTTGCTGAACCAGTTTGCTATTTCCCAGGTCCTCCTTTCTAGGCTGGCTTTCCTCTTGCCTTAGGAACCACTCTGTTTTAGAAACACGGCAGAATTAAGAACAAAATGAAATTGGAATTAATGTAGAAAAAAGGTCAAACAATCAGAAGTCTTCTGTACTAATTACCTGAAATGTCACTTTGCTGAACCTCCATTTCATTTATGTAAAGAAGGAATATAATAATGTCTACCTTTGCCTAGTTCACAGCTTTATAGTAAAGTTCTTATGATGTTATTATAGGGAACATGTCTCTCAACTGTAAAGTGCTTGCTTGGAAGATATTTTTTTTTTTTTTTTTTTGAGATGGAGTCTCACACTATCACCCAGGTTGGAGTGCAGTGGTGTGATCTCAGCTCACCAAAACTTCCACCTCCCAGGTTCAAGCGATTCTCCTGCCTCAGCCTCCCTAGTAGCTGGGATAACAGATGTGTGCTACCATGCCCAGCTAATTTATTATTATTATTTTATTTTTTATTTTTTTATTTTTAGTAGAGACGGCATGTTGGGCAGGCTGGTCTCAAATTCCTAGCCTCAAGTGATCCACCCGCCTCAGTCTCCCAAAGTGCTGTCATTACAGGCCTGAGCCACCATGCCTAGCCTGCTATTACTATTCTTTAAATAGCTATGAGCTAGACTTTCAGTAAAGTATCCCCTGGAAGGCAAACCAGTAAGAAGAGCTTATAAATTTCACTTCTTCTGGGTTACAATCTCTTATCTTTCTGGAATGGTAAAGCACAATGGTTGAAATTAGACCCCTTTAAAAAAAAAAAAAAAAAACATCCAATGCTGTATATGTTGCTTTATTGTAACATGTATCCCTACATGGAACTTCTCAAGAACGGCATGGCAGGGAGGAATGTGATATCATAAGCATGTTTTCTCATTATACACTTGTACATTATGCATCGGGTTATACTTAGTTGTTAGCATTTTCACTAAAATAATAATTTATCTGCTCCTTCCTCACCACCACCCCCTAGTTCCCCCTCTCCTCCCATCTATTAATGAGGAGGCATAAGGGACAGAAGATGAATAATGAGGAAATTGATAACAAGGAGGAACAAATATTTTATGAATTGGTGAGTCAATTTTTTGAGATTGTCATGGCCTATAAGGGTAATGACCAAATGGAAATTCTTTGTTTTGTTTTGTTGGAGACAGGGTCTTGCTCTGTCACCCAGGCTGGAGTGCAATGGCCCAATCATGGCTCACTGCAGCCTCAACTGCAGGGCTCAAGCAATCTTCCCACCTCAGCCTCCTGAGTAGGCGGGACTACATGTGAGCATCCAGACATCCAGCTGATTTTCTTTATTTTTAGTAGAGATGGGATCTCACTATGTTACTCAGACTGGTCTCAAACTCCTGAGCTCAGCACAGTCCTCATGCGTTGGCCTCCCAAAGTGCTGGCATTATAGGCATGAGCCACCATGCCTGGCTGAAATTGTTTTGAAATAATTTGTTCATGAGCCTGTCTTCCCCACTAAATTATATGCACTTCTATGGGGGATGTGTCATTTCTTATACATTTAAATCTCCCCAGTATTCATTAGGAGAGTCTGGGACTTAATATGTGCTCACTGGATGGCTGTTGAACAGAACCTAGCCAATGGCATTTAACATGACTTGATTTAGGACATAACTTCGGAAAAAACTGCTCTGTGTTCAACAAGATCTAGGCAAAATGTAAAATTGAAGAAAATACACTCTAGCCTTTTGATATCATCCTCAGTGCCCCCAAACCACATAGAGTTGATTCCTATTGCTGAATCACCTACAGAAACCTTACCTCCGTTATTATAACAATAGTGACAACATATTTGTGGAATAATTACTATGTGGCAGGTCCTGTCTAAGTGTC
Source organism: Rhinopithecus bieti (assembly GCF_001698545.2). Taxonomy (NCBI): domain Eukaryota; kingdom Metazoa; phylum Chordata; class Mammalia; order Primates; family Cercopithecidae; genus Rhinopithecus; species Rhinopithecus bieti. Next base: position 806,760 of record NW_016813959.1, on the reverse strand, counting down.
TCAGATGCATTCATTCACTTTATCATCAGAGGAGCAGCAACACTATGTGTTCTTATTTTCATTTTATACATGTAGAAACTTATATAGATGGAAACTTATATACCCTTCCCAAGAAGATGGATATAACTTTCACCAAATCACAAATCTAGTATGTGACAGAGAAGAGACCCAACCCAGAAAATCTAACTTCTGCATCCATGTCCTTAATCACTACACCATCTTTCCTCTTTGCACTGAACAGTTCTGCAGACAGCAGATCCTTGATGAGAAGTTGTGGTAAAAGGGGAAGTAGAGCCAGGTGGGCTCGAGGAACAGAAGGAAGGCAGTGCCCTGTGTCTGCCCTGGCTCCCTGTGGGTGGGGCCATTCTGAGTACTTCCCTCCCTACGGCATGTTGGTGACCAGACACGGCTCTGCCCTAGCTCAATGGATTAGCCAGTGATTTCAGTTAAAACCACCGGCACCACCAGCCAGGCTGGCTTTCCTTCCCCACACGCTCTTCTTCAATTGATGCAGACATCATTGAAAGATGGCATTATGTGAATAATACAGAATCCAAACAAGAAACGTTACAGCATCTGATAGAATAGAAAGGCTGGCTTCAACCAGACCAGCTGGAGCTCAGTGATGAGTGCTGCCACTTAATCCCTAGAGGTACAGAGTTTTGTTTAATTAAGGATCCTCCTGAAACTGTTGTTGAAACAAGTCTCTCAGTAGTCCAGACTTTCTGTAACCACTTACTGAAAACAGGAAGATATTATGAAAAGCCATTGGAGGAAAGGGTGTTTGTGAATGACTTCCAGCAGTGAATGAATCATTAGTCAACTCTGGACATAAAACTCTGCATATGCACTGAGTTCTTTTCATTGATAGCCCAATTTGTGTTCTAATCTTGTATGTGGAAACTTGGGGAAATAGTGAAAGATGCTCATAAAACCTTAGGCTTCTTCTTTGAATGTGCTATGAAATAAGTGGAGTATTTAGTCTACTTTCATAGAAATAAACAGGCAAACAAAAGAAAGCAATTCTATTTCCATCATCTCCTTATAGGCGATCTCCATTTTGTAAACAGGTTGCTTTTCTACAGATCTAATCTAGCTCTATGATGATTATTATGAATTCAGGAAAAGTTTTCTCGAGAAAGAGTATTCCATATGTGTAGGTAAGATCCCAGGCTAACCCACTAGAGGTTATATAGGTACTAAAATGCTATATATCTGTAATGGAAAAAAGTATAAAATAATCCTATTGAAATATCCTGGTGCAATTTAATAAGAAGTCATTTAAAAGAAAATACTTAAGAAAATTCAATTTTAATTAAAATCTTGCTTAGGGAAATGAGATTTTGGTACAGATATTGATGAGAGTTTCAAGGAACTGTTGAGGACTGTACAGATTCATAGCACAGCTTCGATGTGTCCAGGTATCCAGAATTGTCGCTGACACATTGGTAGGTACTCAGTGAATATCTATTAAATGTATGTTGATTGAATTTCATCTTCCCATCAAGAAGTATGACTTTCCTTTATCTTGATATAAAAGCATAAGGTTCTCTTTAGAAAACACTGACATTTTTCCCCCATATCAAAAATCTATTTGCCTCATTTATTGGAGGCAAATAGATTATTAGGACATTAGACATTTTCAAAGAGATTTCATGATTCAATTTGTTTGACGAATCTAGCCTCTTCTCTATTATCCGGTTTGAAAAGCCCTGAGTGCATGGCTGTGCCCCATAGAAATCTCTAGGACAAACCATTTTTGCTTCTCTGTTTATATTTGATCACAGGACTGACTCTATTGGAGATGTAATGGATATTCACACTTACTAAGCATTAGCACAACCATATTGACAATAACCAAAGCAGGCAGAGGCCCAAGCATAACTCGGTCTACCAGACAGATTCCTATCCTACGTATTCAAGTTGCAAAAAAATGAAAGATCAGGAAATTTGAAGCTAAACTGTTTCCTCTTACCTTTAACCACAGAGCTGCAGCACTATGCATTTTAAGAGGGAAAACAGCCTCCTGTCCATCACTGTGGTTAAATATATGTTATTCTGTCCTCCAGCATCCTAACAGACCTGCATTTTGCTAATCCCTAACAGAAGTTAGGGTACCTAGGTGCAAGAGTAGCATTTTTGCTATTCTATACCTAAGTGAGAAATTTAACATTTTATGTATAATAAAGGCACCAGATATCCAGGTTTGCCTGGGACACTTCTGATGTATGCCTGTTGTACTGGTGTAATTATTATTATTTTGAGATGGAGTCTCACTCTGTCACCCAGGCTGGAGTGCAGTGGTGCGATCTTAGCTCACTGCAACCTCCGCCTCCTGGGTTCAAGCAATTCTTGTGCCTCAGCCTCCTGAGTAACTGGGACTGAAGGTGCCTACCACCATACCCGGTTGATTTTTGTATTTTTAGTAGAGACGGGGTTTTGCCATGTTGACCAGGGTGGTCTCAAACTCCTGACCTCAGGTGATCCACCTGCCTCGGCCTCCCAAAGTGCTGGGATTAACAGGAGCGAGCCACCGCACCCGGCCAAACTGATTATATTTATATACTTGTGTCATAGATGAAATAAAGAAAGCGAACAAAGGAGAATGGAAATATCAATATGAGAAATAGGTTGTTTGAGATATGATTCATGTTGTTAACTGTGAACAATAAAGAAAAAGCAGGAGTTACTTTGCATTTTCTTCTCCTCCTCATCCTTCTACCCAAGGCACCAGAAAGAAGGAGACAGAAAGATTTTGCCCTCTCATTTCCCTACCCAACCACCAAGTGGTGCTGTCAGGCAGAAACAGTTTAGTTGCTGGCCAGAGTTCTTGTCATGTAGGAAGATAGAGAAGCAGAACTAAAGTGCCTGTTCTTTTTTAAGTTTTTTTAGAGATGGGACCTTGCTGTGTTGCCCAGGCTGGTCTTGAACTCCTGGCCTCAAGCAATCCTCCCAAGTCATTGAAATTGCAGGTCTAAGCCGTTATGCCTGGCTCTGAAAGAAGATACTTTTGAGTATATAGCATTAGTTGCAGAGGGAATGTTTATGTATCTGTAATGGATAAAATACATGTAGGAAATATGCTGTAAATCCTCACTAATGAATGAAAATATTAAACTGGTATGGAGACATAGGAACGGTACTGGGTATGGAGTCAGGGCTGGATTTCAGTTCTAATGCCTCCATTTCATACTCACATATCCTTGGCTGCATTATTTAACTTATTTAAAACCTAGCTCTCTTCTCTGTAAAATGTGACTAAGAATGTTCTTCCTTGCCTCTTTACTCCAGTTGTGATCCAGTGAGATTATGCTCATGAAACAACCTTGCACTTTTCTAGTGTAAAATGGCATATGCATTTCCAGAAGTATTATACTTATTTCTTAATCTAGAAAAGTGAAGGTGTGGGCCAGATGACTTCTGAGGAAGTTTCTCTTCTCAAGTTCTGACAGTCAGAGTGGCCTAGGTTTTAAGTGATAGGGTTCTTCCTCATCAACAGGTCGCTAATGTTGCTGACTCAAGAAGGAAGAGCACGGAGCCCTGTTCTAGGCTCTGCTCCTGATTTGCTGAACACTTTGTGCCTAGTTTCTACTTCAAGGGACAATGGAGGAGCCCATGAAACATTCGGAACGAAGGTGCTTGTTAGTATTCAACCTGGCTGTTAAGTTAATGTGATCATATAATTTGTCACCCAACCTAGAACAGTGAAGATAAAAGGAGTACTATTAATAATTAGACCAGGGGAGGCTGAGACGTGTGGATCACCTGAGGTCAGGAGTTCGAGACCAGCCTGGCCAACATGGCAAAACCCCATCTCTACTAAAAATACAAAAATTAGCCAGACGAGGTAGCAGGGGCCTGTAGTCCCAGCTACTCAGGAGACTGAGGCAGGAGAATTGCTTGAACCTGGGAGGCAGAGGTTGCAGTGAGTCGAGATCACACCACTACACTCCAACCTGGCAATAGAGTGAGACTCTGTTTCAAAATAATAATAATAATAATAATAATAACACCAGTACAACAGGCATGCATCAGAAGTGTCCCAGGCAGACCTGGATATCTGGTGCCTTTATTATACATAAAATGTTAAATTTCTCACTTAGGTATAGAATAGCAAAAATGCTACTCTTGCACCTAGGTACCCTAACTTCTGTTAGGGATTAGCAAAATGCAGGTATGTTAGGATGTTAGAGGACAGAATAACATATATTTAACCACAGTGATGGACAGGAGGCTGTTTTTCCCTCTTAAAAATGCATATGCTGCAGCTCTGTGGTTAAAGGTAAGAGGAAACAGTTTAGCTTCAAATTTCCTGATCTTTCATTTTTATTGCAACTTGAATACGTAGGATAGGAATCTGTCTGGTAGACCGAGTTATGCTTGGGCCTCTGCCTGCTTTGGTTATTGTCAATATGGTTGTGCTAATGCTTAGTAAGTGTGAATATCCATTACATCTCCAATAGAGTCAGTCCTGTGATCAAATATAAACAGAGAAGCAAAAATGGTTTGTCCTAGAGATTTCTATGGGGCACAGCCAAGCACTCAGGGCTTTTCAAACCAGATAATAGAGAAGGGGTCTGATTTGTCAAACAAATTGAATTATGAAATCTCTTTGAAAATGTCTAATGTCCTAATAATCTACTTGCCTCCAATAAATGAGGCAAATAGATTTCTGATATGGGGGAAATGTCTCAATATTTTCTAAAAAGAACCTTTAAACCAGAAGAGAAATGTGTACTACTAAGCTTGGAAGCAAATAACAAAAGGATCAACTTTCTAAATAGTTTGTAGAGAGGAAAAATGGCTCAAATAAGTTTAAATGACAGCTAATAAATATTCCTTTTGTGTTTTGGAGTATGTTATTAATTTTTGATTGCCCATTTAACTTCTTATGTTTTGTTTATAATTAGATTAATTAGGTCAATATTTGAAGGATAGAGAGATATATTTGTTGCATGGAGGACAAAGGGTGCTCAAAAACTTAAATGATGGTATAAATCAGTTTGGTAGTTTTAAAAAATCTAATACAGGCCAGGCGCGGTGGGTCATGCCTGTAATCCCATTACTTTGGGAGGCTGAGGTGAGCAGATTACTTGATATCAGAAGTTTGAGACCAGCTTGACCAACATGGTGAAACTCCATCTCTACTAAAAATACAAAAATCAGCCAGGCATGGTGGTGGGCGCCTGTAATCTCAGCTACTCGGAAGGTTGAGGCAGGAGAATCACTTGAACCCGGGAGGCAGAGGTTACAGTGAGCCGAGATCGTGCCATTGCACCCCAGCCTGGGTGAAAAAAAAAATCTAATACACATAAGCTACACATACAATGGAGAATCAAGTAGATAAAATTGTCATATTGCTCTGTAGACATCCAATCACTTTAAAACATTACAATGTTCTTTCTAAAAATGTTCTCATTCCCAGTGCCTGACTCTGAAAAGAGCTGTTCATTTGTAATTCTGGGGATGTGACATCATGATTGGTTTTTTTGAAAATATATGCTGGGTTATACAGTATTTTTGCCTGAGCTCAAATTACATAGCAAGATACATTAGAGACCTGTGTGGTGTTGCACATGCGCCATGAGTATATTTTCAGGCTGCCCAATCACATGGCTTTCCTTAGACCATTAGATCGTCTACTGCGAGCAGACAGAACTTCCTCAGGTTAGTTGAGTATTTTGAAAAGTCCAGAAAAGAGTCTCTGACAGAATGGAATTATCTCTTTGCATAAATATATTTTAATAGATTATTATTTTTATGGTCCAACTACCATTCTTATTTTATGATTATAATTAGGTCATGGATAAAATGACCCACAGCTGGTGCCTTGCAGAGCTCCTAATTATGCCAAAGTCCAACCACCCATGCTGCTTGTTGCCATGCTACTCAGTGATATGGACCAGATATTTTCCCCAATTGAGTGGTTTTTATGAGCAGGTGTTCAGCTAATAGGACAAACAGAGGGTGTGCAGCTTTAGCCAACTCATTAACATCACAAAATAATTGAAAAGGACAGATATACCAGAATGTCCAGCTCAGGGGATAGCTTTGAACCTACAATAGATCACTTTTCTGAGCATCAGCCATGATACTGCAGAGATTGAGTGAAGCTTCAGAAGACCCGGAGTCTCCTTCCAGCTCTATCACATAGTCTCCAGGTAACTTTGGACAACTCTCTTAGTTGCTTTAGACCTCCATTTCATCATCTACTACTGAAGCTATTAACCTGCCCCACCTGTCACACAGTGTTATCAGATTCAATGAGATGGATTATGTTTATGAATGGCACTATAAATTATCAACGTTACATAAATACAAGGTACCATTATTAAGGTTCTAATCCAGCTTTCCCAGTGAATCAGGATATAACTGGGCAACTAAATGACATCAGGTTTTGCAATCATTAAAATGGCAAAACATTGTAGAAACTTCACTCAATCTCATGACTAATAAGATTTCTTCGAACATGTCATTTGCTTTTTCTGGGTAATCAATAACCAATATCCAGAAATAAAATGCTTCTAGAATTGATAAAGCCAAGTTTAAGAAAATGACATTTGACTGGGCACCGTGGCTCATGCCTGTAATCCCAGCACTTTGGGAGGTTGAGGCGGGTGGATCACTTGAGGCCAGGAGTTCGAGACCAGCCTGGGCAACATGGAGAAACCCCATCTCTACTAAAAACACAAAAATTAGCCAGGCATGGTGGCACACGCCTGTAATCCCAGCTGCTCTGGATGCTGAGGGATGAGAATTGCTTGAACCCGAGAAGTGGAGGTTGCAGCCGAGATGGTGCCACTGCACTCCAGCCTGTGTGACAGAGCAAAACTTTGTCTAAAAAAAAAAAGAAAGAAAGAAAAGAAGATGACATTGAATACAATCCCCCACTGCTAAATTTGATTGGCTAAAAAAATTATTATTATTATTATTATTATTATTATTATTATTATTTGAGACGAAGTCTTGCTCTGTCACCCAGGCTGCAGTTCAGTGGCACTGATCTTGGCTCACTGCAACCTCTGTCTCCCCTCCCAGATTCAAGTGATTCTACTGCCTCAGCCTCCCGAGTAGCTGGGACAACAGGCGCCCACCACCACACCTTTTTGTATTTTTAGTAGAGATAAGTTTTCACCATGTTGGCCAGGCTGGTCTCGAACTCCTGAGCTCAGGTGGTCTGCCTGCCTCAGCCTCCCAGAGTGCTGGGATTACAGGTGTGAGCCACCGTACCCAGCCTGACTGGCTAAAAAAAATTTTTTTAATGAAAAAAAGGAAAATTATATTGAGAAGGGGAGATCACTGAAGATTGTGCTCTCTTAGTTCTAGAAAATTATGTGTCACTCAATCTCTTATTAAAGTACAAGGGAACCTGGAGAAGCTTCTAAATGTTTGAAATACTAACTGGTTACATTATGTTTCCATTTCTCATGGACAGTTCAATATTCCATGCTGCGTAAAGAAAGCATAAGCCTTCTAGCCCACTCCTTTCCCTTCCTGTTTCCCACGAACCAGATCTAAAGGGTGGTAGAACATATGTATAAGAATATTCATTACAGCATCATTTCAGAGAATTGGAGGCAAGAAAGATGTCCATTATTGGAGGAGTCAATAAGTAAAAGATACATGTAATTAACAGACTATTGATAATAATGCATTAGAAATATCATCAACAACACAGATACCTCTTAAAATTTTAGCGTTCAGTGAAAAGAAAGAGAGAAAAGAGGGAGAGTGGGAGAGCAGGAGAAATGGAATGAGATATAAAACCTAAGAAGGGGTCTTGTGTATGCCATGAATGAAGGACTATGTTAACTCATTACAGGCCTAAAGACAAACAAAAAAAAGGGGCTTTAAAAATTAAAAGATTGGTGGACTGCCTCATCTTTCAGAGTTTGCCTGTATAATTAATTCTTTCCACTGTGTTTTTTGTATAATGAGGGAATACCTCACGGCTTACTTAATGTCCTTTGTACTGCAGCCCCACCAACCCTTGGTCTTGGATTTTTTCCTCAAAAGCCAAGGTGAAGAGCTGGGTATTGATCTCCACGACCTCCTTCCATGCTTTTCAACACCATCATTCAGTGGCTTTATAGCCTTCTCTTGTCCAAGCTAAATAACATCAGGCCTTTTTGTGTTCCTTATACATCTGATCTCTATGTGTGTGTGTGTGTGTGTGTGTGTGTCTGTGTAGTCTTGCTCTGTCACCCAGGCTGGTGTGCAGTGCTGTGATCTTGGCTCCCTGCAGCCTTCGCCTCCTGGGTTCAACTGATTCTCCTGCCTCAGCCTCCCGAGTAGCTGGGATTACAGGCATGCACCACCAACATGCCCAACTAATTTTGGGATTTTTAGTAGAGACGGGGTTTCACCATGTTGGCCAGGCTGGTCTTGAACTCCTGGCTTCAGGTGATCCGCCCACCTCATCCTCCTAAAGTGCTGGGATTACAGGCATGAGCCACTGCACCCGGCCCTAATTTTACTATTGTTTAGTCAACTATTGTTTAACTCTTGAGTTAGTTCCAAGGACTCTCCTCCCTTTTCAACTATGGAACCCTGAGCCAGTGTGTTAATGAAAGTAGGGGTGGCCTCCTGCTTTCTTCACTCCTGCTTCGTAAATCCCAGTTCCAGCCATCTCCAAAGATGCTAGTCTATGTCCCAGGAAGAGGGTAAGGCATATATAATAAAGTGATAGATACTTCCAACATTAGTTATTCAATTAAATGTTAGCCACTGAATTAAAGTTTTTTGTAAAACAGATTTCACTCCCGGCACCAGCAAACTGAAAATTTGGAAAGGGTTGATGAGGATATTAGGACTAAGGAAGATTATTTATGTACATTTCCTTAGGAAGAAGCCACACAGGAAAAAAATGAAAATACCTCAACAACGACTAGACTATCTAAGCAGATCTGTCACGACCTTAAGAAACCTAGGAAATTTTCCTCATGGTCCTAGATAGAATGACTAGATCTAACAGCCAGAATGACTGCCACTTGTTTCCTGCCCAGTATACACTAAGAGATTAGAACTGATCAATGTCTGCCTCAGGTTTTTGTTTCATTTCGTTCTGAACGTACAAGGACAGAGTAGATCATTTGTGAAAGATCTCACAGTGTTTTCATGTTCGGTCACATTTCATCAAAACTACCGGAAGCAAATTACAAGAAATTATGTGGATATGGGTAAAATTAACTTCTCTACTTTTCATTTATTAGTTTGTTTTAGAGATGGGGTCTTGCTCTGTTGCCCAGACTGGAGTACAGTGGCATCGTGATCATAGCTTACTACAGTCTCGAACTTCTGGGCTCAAGCAACCTTCCCGCCTCAGTCTCCCAAGTAGCTAAAACTACAAGTGTGTGCCACCACGTCTAGCTAACCAAAAAAAAAAAAAAAAAAAAAAAAAAGTAGAGATCAGGCTCAAACAATCCTCCCACCTCTGCTTCCCAAAGGGCTGGGATTATAGGCACAAACCACCATGCCCAGCCAACTTCTCTACATTTAAAAGAGCTTCTATTACTACCTAAGTATAGCCAAATAAGAGGCTGAAGCAAAGATCAGAGTAGCATGACCTTGTGATGAGCAATTCCTTGAATGCCCGACATTTATACTGAACTTCTTTTTGGTTTACCCAACATAAATATACCAGTTCTCGGCCTGGACGGGAGGTATACAATGCTTCCTGCAGGAACCCTGAGTCACAGCAAGAGTAAATGACTTGACACGGAGGTCAGAATGAGGCCTGGGGCTGCCTGGGTTCAAGAGCCAGCTCAGATACCAGCTCATCCTAAGATTCCAAGCAAATCACTTTATGCTCTTGCATAAAGTGGATTGTACGCACAGGTGACCATATAGTTTATTGCTCAGGCCAGGTATTTTTTAGAGTAAAAGGGGGTGCTATTAGTAATACCACTAGGACAACGAATCTTTCAGGCTCACAGCTGCTTTAAAATTCCATTACAGCTGAGAAAATAGGAGCCAGGTTCCTGCTCACCAGACCTGTCCTCTGCTCCCCTGGCAGGAGATAGCTCAGCCTGGAGTCCTGGGGAAGATTGTTCAGCATATTGTAAAAGATATATGTAGGCACTTTCCCAGCAAATAAAAAGGACAGCCTAAACTGCACCTGCTTGGTTGCACTGTGTGTTCAAAATCAACAGCACTGGAAGGCCAAAAACACATCAGGGCCGTTGCCCAGGAAGACAGCAGATGCACGCACCTCCTGCACCAGGAGACAAGAGCCTTCCATTTGCAGCATCAGGCTTGCTGCCCCTCTATCAGACCTGTTCCCCACTGGCAGGCGATGCCCCAAGTGAGTGGGCAGGATGGCTATGGTCCAGGACAGAGCAGGGGCTGCTTCAGGATCCCCAGGTGTTGGTTTTTAAAAGGGCAGGTTACTTCTTTATAAACCACTCCAAGCCACAGGTTATCCTTCTACCAACAATTTCATCTTTCTATAGCACTGTCCACTGTCCCTAGTCACTTGATGTTTTAAAAGTCAAAGGAAGCCGGCCGGGTGTGGTGGCTCATGCTTGTTAATGCCAGCATTTTGGGAGGCCAAGGTGGAAGGATCTTTTGAGCTCAGGAGTTCGAGACCAGCCTTGACAACATGGTGAAACCCTGTCTCTACCAAAACTACAAAAAATTAGCCAGGCATGATGGTGTGTGTCTGTGGTCCCAGCTACTCTAGAGGCTGAGGTGGGAGGATTGCTTGAGCCTGGGAGGTGGAGGTTGCAGTGAGCTGAGATCGTGCTACTGCACTCCAGCCTGGGTGACAGTGAGACTCTGTCTCAACAGCAACAAAAAGTCTAAGGAAGCCATCAACAACATCCAGAAATTAAGCTGAGTTAGGTCATAACACAGCCCTGAAAAATGTCCAAGTGACCTCTTGTCACTGTGTAATGAGAGAATTTGGAAATGAAGGTGAAGGAGAAATATTCAAAGAAAAGTCATCCAAGGAAGGAAGAAATTCTATTGGTCATATAAACCTGTTTTATCAATTTTGCAAGCTTGTCATTTATTTTTCTTTTCTTTTCTTTTCTTTTTTTAAATTTTGGAGAAGCTCTGAATAACAGGAAAAAGCATTTGGCTTCCAAATAGGGGCGTTAAACTGGTATTGACTGCTGTCCTGATGCCAACGGCTTAATCCTTTCCCCAGAGCTAGAGTGCCAGGGCTCCCAGGGGCTCAAGATGGAGCTTGCCTTCACCCTCTCCTCCCCACTGCTGCTGTCACAGCGTGTCCTCTGGCCGCAGGGCTGCTTTGGGCCCTGACAGCCTGCAGACTGCTTCCCCAGAAGAGATGTTAATTACACACCCAGACATGCCCCTCTTCAGAGGCAGGACTAGCCACATGCAGCTGCCACTTGTTTTCAAGAGCTGCAGCAATCTGGTTTTCGAACGGGGCAAAAGTGCCGGAATGGGCCCATGGCCACATGCACTGGGGGGGCCCTGCCCGAGCTGCAAAACTGGGTCCCCAAAGAATGAGGCTCCTGGCCACTAAGGTCACTAAGACTAGGCAAGCTACTCTGTTGGTGCCAGCCTTCTGCTCCCGAGAAAGAAGCAGGTAATATTTTAAAATCCCTATGAGCAGAATTTCTTGACATTTTGTCTTCATTATAGTAACCTTAAAGTGGCTCTCCATTTTTCAGAAAGACACAGGAAATGCATCTACTTCTGATGAGTTCGACTGCATTGACAAAGAATGGACTCATTCAGAAAAAACAATCTAACAGGGCCCACAACCTATAGATGGTTGCCTACTGGATAGGGTTTGAAAAATTATACTGAAAACCCACAATCTTGGTATGTTTTTGCCCAGCAAGATGCTTGGAATTCTGACCAGTAAGGAGGACATATTTTGCATAAAACTTTGATTCTCTTGATTGCCCCCTTTTAAAATTCAAATGGTAACTATATATAACATTTCAAGGAACTCCTAGATATGTTATCTTGCTGGAACTTACTTAATATACCAGGGAGGGACATAATTCATTAAACAATTATTGTCTATTAACATCCTAATTTTAATTAGTTTTCCACAGATGAGGAAAACAAGCCCTGAGAGAATGAGACCTGGAAAGTGGCACATTTGGATTGAAGGGGAGGTGAGAACAGACTGGAAACACAACCAGGGTGGAGCCAATGAGGCTCTGTGGTCCCACAGACACCTCTGAACTGACACCTGCACCCATACAGGTGCTGAGGGAGAGCTAAGGAGCCACAGACAGGAAGGACAGAAGTCACAAAGACAAACTTCACCCACTCATGCTTTTACCTGGGCCTGACCTGGAAGTCCTAATTAAAAGACCCCGAACTTCCAGATAGACTCATCCCAATGCTGGGAACGCACACATGCTGTTTCTTGAAAGAACAACTTGGCTGTCCCCCAGAGCAGAGTGCCTGGTGTGTACACTAGGATTCCTTTCAATAGTTAGAATCCTCTGCTTATGCCAGATATTAATCGGGAACAAAAGGAAGCTTTAGTTTTGAAACATCCCTTCTCACTCATTAGCACAATCCTTTAATAATGCACCTTGGAGGCCCTGAGTAATTCTTCTAGTTTGCTGCCCCACAGCATGTCTGGGTTCCAAGGATTTGCTTGGAAGGTGCTGGATACCCTATCCTACCTGGAGCTGGGAGTATCCAGAAGCAGCATCTTTCTTTACCTCTGAGCTTCTGTTGCTGTGTTCCCTTAGCCTCCCAGCCTCATCCTGCCTTTGGACTTGGTGGCCAGGTGGCACCCTCTCTTTGGCCCTTACTATCCTTATCTGTCAAGTGAATGGTTTTGATTTCACTGGTTTTCATCCCTAGCTGCACATTAGACTCACCTGGGGAACTTTGAAACCCAATGCCAGGGCTGCACACCCAGGGATTCTGATTTAGTTGGTCCAGGGTGGGGCCAGTCACTGATTTTTTTTTTTTTTTTTTTTTTGAGACAGAGTCTTGCTCTGTCACCCAGGCAGGAGTGCAGTGGCGTGATATCCGCTCACTGCAACCTCCGCCTCCCAGGTTCAAGCGATTTTCCTGCCTCAGCCTCCCAAGAAGCTGGGATTACAGGCACTCACCACAACGCCCAGGCTAATTTTTGTATTTTAGTAAAGATGGGGTTTTACCATGTTGGTCAAGCTGGTCTCAAACTCCTGACCTCAGGTGATCCACCCGCCTCAGCCTCCCAAAGTGCTGGGGTTACAGGCATAAGCCACCGTGCCCTGCCCCAGTGACTTATGTTTTTTTGTTTTTAAGTTCTCCATGTCCCACAACCACTAGGTTAAATTATCTCCAGGAACCCTCCCAGTTCTAATAAAGTCTATGATCCTTACTCTCTGGTCTCTGTGCTTTATTGAATTTATCTTTTCTCCATAAATACTCATCTTTTATGTTCAGCATGTTACATAGGCTGATTTTTAGAAATGCTTTTACTCATTTAAAAATCATATTGTTGGTTAGGCGCATTGGCTCACACCTGTAATCCCAGCACTTTGGGAGGCCGAGATAGGCAGATTGCTTGAGCTCAGGAGTTTGGGACGAGCCTGGGCAACATGGCGAAACCCCATCTCTACAGCTGGGAGTGGTGGCACAAGTCTGTGGTCCCAGGTACTTGGGAGGCTGAGGTGGGAGGATTGCTTGAGCCTGGGAGGCAGAGGCTTCAGTGAGCTGAGATCGTGCTACTGCACTCCAGTCTGGGTGACAGAGTGAGATCCTATCTCAAAAAAACAAAAATAATGTTGTTAAAGTATTGTTTGTTGGGGGTAATCAGCTATAATACTGAATGTTTAAAGTATACAATTTGATAAATCTTCCCATATAAGAAATGGTCACAGTCATAATAATGAACATATCCATCACCCTCAAAAGTTTCCTGTGTCCCTTGGGAATCCCCCCAAACATTTTTTTCTCCTGCCTCTACCTTCCCAAGTAACCATGGATCTTTCTTTCTTTCCTTCCTTCCTTCCTTCCTTCCTTCCTTCCTTCCTTCCTTCCTTCTTTCTTTTCTTTTCTTTTCTTTTCTTTTCTTTTCTTTTCTTTTCTTTTCTTTTCCTTTCCTTTTCCTTCCTTCCTTCCTTCCTTCCTTCCTTCCTTCCTTCCCTTCCTTCCTTCCTTCCTCTTCCTTTCTTTCTTTTCTCTTCTTTCTTTCCTTTCTTTCTTTCTTCTTTCTTTTCTTTCTTTCTTTCTTTCTTTCTTTCTTTCTTTTCTTTCTTTTTTGACAGAGTCTTGCTCTGTCACCCAGGCTGGAGTGCAGTGGTGCAATCTCAGCTCACTGCAACCTCTGCCTCCCAGGTTCAAGCAATTCTCCTGTCTCAGCCTCCCGAGTAGCTGAGATTACGGGTGCCCATCACCATGCCCGGCTAATTTTTGTATTTTTAGTAGAGATGGGGTTTCACCATGTTGGCCAGGCTGGTCTCAAACTCCTGACCTCAAGTGATCCGCTCGCCTCGGTCTCCCAAAGTGCTGGGATTACAGGCATAGGCCACCACGCCCAGCCACTTTCTTTTGCTGTAGATTAGTTTGCATTTTCTATCATTTTGTACAAATGTAATCACTCAACACATCCTATTTTGTGCCTGGACATAACTTCTAATTATCTCCCTGGACTTTAGATTTCAAGCTCTTGAGAACAAGATCACTTTTTCTTTTCTCTTCCTCTTGGCCCTCAACTTATCTTTGCTAAGATACAGCCCTTAATCATTATTTGCTTGATTGACATAAGACTTTCATGAACTTAAAACCAAGTTTCAGTTTGGTGGCTAAGAAATGCCTGCCACCTTGAAGGTTTTTAACTCACCATCACTTCTGGAGAGGTTCCTCAGTTGGCAGCTTCAGCCCAGTAAAAAAATAAATAAATAAATAAATAAGCACATGAGCTTAATTTAGGGTCCGTGGACTTCCAGGAGTCCAGAAAGTGAGAGTCAAGGTGTGGGTTGGGGAGTGGGGTGGAGGGGGAGGCTCAGGATGCGGGGAATGAATACCTGAAAAAGGTCCTTGGCTTTCAACAGATTCTTGACACAAAGGGATAGACTATAGAATTAATGCCCTGCTCTATTCCTTATAATTTCCTATCTGCTTTTTATGAATCTGATGTCTAATTATAAATCCTTTACTATCTGCTCCTCCCTTCTCCCTTCCCACCTCCCCAGCACCTTTGTTTGTTCTCTGCCTGCCCTGGTTATACTTAACCCTACTTAACTAAACACACTACAGGGCCCTGTCCAATGGCAGTGCCACTTCACGGAAACTGTTTGCATTCCTCTTCTCTTTAAGAGCTTCTCATCTGAACTATGTGACAGATTGTACCTTTTTATTCAATGATTCTTATTCCACTTTATTTAACAGTTTACCCTGAATACTTGGATGCCACTCACATATCACAAATCTATATTTTCTCTAGACCCCAGAGCCTGGGATTCCTTTTCACCTCACAAAAAAAAAAAAAAAAAAAAAATCAATGTTTTTGTTGTTGTAAATAAGTATTATGAGAACCAGAAGTAACGATAAACTGCAAATTCAAAATCAAGCCACTTCTCCATCCAGAGACACCTCCCTCACTTCCCCTCGTCAAACAGAAAACATATTTTAAAATGATACCATGTCTGATTTTTGATAAAAGTCTGGGATGTAGAGTAACAATAATCTGCTCCTAAATGAGAAAATCATAGGCATCTGACAAGTGCTGGTTTCAAAGTTATCTTTCCGAAATAGAAGCGAGCAAGAAAAACATCTCACCTGCTGGCCAAAAGACCAACACCAACTCCCCTTCCTCCAAATTCCCCTTGACCCCATGCAGTTTTGTTTGTAAGGGACTGATGTCTTACACTCAGCAGCATTTCCTGGCTTCTGCTCGGGGGTAAGTTTTTCATTCCTCTTCTCCCTTTCACCTCTACCGTTTTCCAACAGAAGAGCAAATACGGTAACGATAGCATTTTGGTCTAGTTCCTACACAAACTCATCCCTCTGCATAAAAGGCAGACCTTTGAAAGGTACTTACGTGGAAGAGGCAAAGGCAAGCCCTGGGTTTGGAAGCAGTGTTTGCTGATGCCAGCCTGCTTAAATAGCTGGGCTGGCTGACGCAGGCTGCTGATAGCACGTTTATTTATGCCTGTGAGCGCACACTCCAGCAAGGACCTGAAAAACCTGCAGCGTGGGCAGGAGGAAAACCACTGAAAGTATGCTGAAGTTACGTCTCTCCTGGTTATTCAGGTTTGATGTTCAGGCTGGGACTTCTGAGAGTTTCATGGAACTTTCTCGTCACTATCTTCTCGTCCCTGACCTTTCTCCTAGCCAAGCAAGCTTCTTCACCAAGATCAGATAAGAGAGATGTGGCTGAGAGAAGACTGGGAAGAGAAAAGAGACCCTGAGTCTTTTCACCCACTTCCTTACTTTGAGCGGGTTTCCAGTTGGATGTTGCCTCATTTCAAAGTGTAGATCTGGTGCGGTTGATTTCACAGCTCTGTGGGCTGGATGCCAGGCTAAGAGCCTGGACAATTGCCCAATTAATGAAAGGTTGTTTTCTTTTGGGCACAGAATGTACAAATAAAGAACAGTTAAAAGGGAGAGATTCGGGACTAGGATGATACAATTTTAGGTCTCCCTCAAAAACTATTCTCATTTATTTGCCCTGCATCTGTACTTTCCTCTTACCATCCCCTCCCCTTCGTTAATGAAATTCCTGTCTAAGAGGTGAAAGATTCCCCATGGGCCTGCAAATAAAAAGCCAGTGTGTGAGCAAGTCTGTGGGAAGATGCATGCAGAGTGTGATGGAGAGTTCAGGGGCTCGTGTGACAATCCGTGCAAATGTTTCTAAAGGCGAGGGTATGTGTGTGGGTGTGAGGACCCGGCTGTTGGATGTTTATGTATTTTATTAGCTAGATACGGGAGTTAATACTCAATTGCAGTGCACTAAACACATTATTAGGTGGGTATGATTTTGAGGGAATGAGGGAAGGGAGATAAGGTCTGGTGAGATCATCTACGGGTGTATCTGTGTGTTTTTGCTGCTTCATAGCACAAACCAGTAAGTGCCATCCAGAGAGCCACACCCTGTATTTTTCACGTCACGGGAGAAAGAGAAAGCCCATTGGAGTCTCTTGGGAACAGTAGCCATAAGTGAAAGAAGAGCAGCGCTCTTTCAGAATATCTCTTTCCCTCTTGGAAAAGGGGGTGATGGGAAACATGTGTGGGAAAGAGTAGAGACAGGGGGTCCAGGTTAACCCAACCTTGGTTACCAGAGAAACTCTTTTGTCTCCTGCCTAATTCATTGCCTAAGTTCTGACCGTTCTGTGGCCAAATCTGGATTCTTGCTGCCACAGTTTTTTGAATGGGCAGGGTCTATATCCTGTTTATCATTTGATATCCACAGCATTATTATTATTATTATTGCACAAATTATTATTATGACAGCACAAATTATGATGATGATGACAATGGTCATGATCCATAATCTAGTAAGACTGATTGTGTGTCAGGCTCCCTGTAAGGCACTGTACATGCCTTATTGTTTGTTTGCTTATTTAATATGTAATCCTCACAACAACCCTACGAGGTTTTTTTTGTTTTTTGTTTTTCACCCAGGCTGGAGTGCAGTGACACGGCCTTGACTCACTGCAGCTTTGACCTCCCGGACTGAAGTGATTCTCCCACCTCAGCCTCCCGAGTAGCTGAGACCACAGGCACACACCACCACACGTGGCTAATTGTTTGTATTTTTTGTAAAGATAGTGTTACCCCATATTGCCCAGGCTGGTCTCAAACTCCTGGGCTCAAGAGATCCTCCTGCCTCAGCCTCCCAAAGTGCTGGGATTACAGCCTTGAGCCACCACGCCTGTGGCTGAGTTAGTTTTTTTATTATCGTTATTTTACAGATGAGGAAATAGATAGTCAGAAAAACTAAATAACTTTCCCAAGGTCACAGTGAATGGTGGAGGTGGAATTTGAATCCAGTTCTATCTGATTCCAAAGTCAGGGTTTCACTCAGGACTGGCTTGAACCAATACTTAGAAAGTTGCCTAAGAGTGTTTTCACCTATCTTTAATTGTGTTTTTGTTTATCATCTGTCTTCCAGAATGTGATTTCCATGACAACAATGACCTTTCTGCATTGTCTACTCCTGTGATCCAGCACAGTGCCCGGCTCTTGGTAGGTGCTCAATAAATATATGCCATTTGTTCAGTTTCTAAATTCCTGTGGAGGCAGTACAGCCCAACAGATAGAGGTCCTGGCATCAACAGAGTCTCATCCTGGTTCAGATGAGACATTTCTTTTTCTCTTGCATACTGTGTCAACTTCAAGCTATTTCTCTTTATACAGTGTATCATGGAGATTAAACCAAAAGTGGTTGAAACCATGAAGCAGTTTTTACATCACTTAACTCTGCAGGTGTATGGCTCCAGTTGTTTGGGGGTGCAGTGATGAAATCAAGACCTCTAGCTTTTTCTGTCTTTCATTTTGTAGCTCTCAGTGTGACAGCATTGTCTCTCCTCAGGGTGGTAAGATGGCTGCAGTAGCTCCTTTCATCATATCTTTAAACAAAATATCCAAAGATGGGTAAAAAGTGGCCCACGATTTCTTTCTCCTAAGTGTCTTTCTTCGTTAGAGAGGAAAATATTTTCAGAAGTCACTAGGAGTCTTTCACTTATGTCTCCTAGCTGAGCACTGGGTTATGTTAGCCAACACATTGGCTAAATCCATCATGTGCAAAGAGGAAAGGGGTCAGGCTGATCATGGCTCCTCTCTTGGGCCTAAGGGAAGAATCCACCTTCTCTAGACAAACTCCTCTGATAATCTGAACAAAATCAAGATTCATTTATTAGTGAAGAAGCAGAAAAGTGCTACCCACAGTTTTGCCAATCTAAGAGATCCTTTAAAATACAATAACCTGAACTGCTTTCATGCTTGGGCACCAGTCCAGCCATGGCAATTGGGTTTTACTATATCAGTTCCCTCTTTCTATGCTTTTTTTTTCCCCCTCAGTGAGATAAGGTTGCTTTGGCTCTCGGTAAAATTATGAGTATTTCAACAGCCTGCAAATAAGGGAGGTAGCTGGCCACTAATTTTTTTTCTGCAGGTTTAGATCCTAGGTCTTTATATCACCACTGATTTCCAGGGACTGTGACATAATCTGTCAGCCTCTTGTCTTCTCCTGTGCCAGATGGGATTGGATGATGCTGTTGATTTCTTAGAGAAGTTGGGTCCAATACCACAACTAATTATAAAAATATGACTCATTTTCCTGCTCCTCCTGTTGTCTATTATATTTCAGTGGAATTCCAGAATCCCACATGTTTGCCTCTGCCTCTGCCTGAGAGCTCCAGCTACTGCCTGGGTTATGTAAACTAGAGACATATGGCTGAGATGGTAATTCTTACATAGTTCTTTTTCTCCTGGTGAGTAACAAACTTCAAATTACCACCCACAGTCAGTGTTATTTTTCTTTTATTTGCTGTTCTAAACCTTTTCCTTGCCACAGGTTTTGGGAACTCTTTTCTTCATTGTCTCAAATCAAGAGAATTAGGAGGAAGAATGGGGTCGTGAGATGTTCCTCCACAAGACAGGAACAATGCCTGGGGGAGGAAAGTGGCTCAGTAAGTGTTTACTGTGACTGGACAAATGGTGGAAAGGAAAGAGTGTGGGCTTCTCAATCCTGCAGACTTGCATGAAGTCCCACTACTTCTGCTTACCACCAATTTGATCAAGGGTAACTTATATAACTTCTGTTTCCTCATCTGTAATATGGGACCAATGAGAATTATCTCACAAGTTCATTGTCAGGACTAGAGATAAGATATGTAAAGCACTTAGCATAATACCCAGAACATAGTAGATGCTCCGTAAATGGGTAGCTACTGCTAATAGTTACAAGAAGAAGCTGGATTTTCCTATCCTTGCTCATCTTTGTGGAACCCATGCAAAACAGTTAAACCCAAAACCTCCAGGTGCCACAGCAAACAGGGCATTGGTAGAGCCACATATAATGCAGGGATGTCTGGATAGTGGGACAGCTATTCTCTTCCTACCGAAAGCTAGAGATTGTTGAAGTGCAAGAAGTTGATTTATGGATAGGGAGTATGTGGGCCCAAGAAATGATGCAAAGAGAGAAAAGCCATTCCTTGGGGAACATAAAACTACCACGGACATTTCAGTCAATTCACAGTGAAGACTCTAAGTCTCCCAAGGGCCCAAATCTGACCTGTACAGAAACAAATGAGGAAGAGGGGGTAGCCAGAGGATAGAGGTGAGATTGCTGAGAATTCTGCCCCCAAGGTTGGAACTTGCAAACAGAGAGGCGGAGAATTCTGCAGATGCTGTGGCAGTTCGAACTCCTGGAGAGCCCTTCCTGGCCCAACCTAGCTGGGACGTAGACACTGTGGGAAGCAGAAGAGGATCAGCCAATGGCAGAGAACCTGGACAAAGAAAAGGATGCCAACCAACTGAGGATAGAGACGTTTCCCTTGGCTCCTCCCGGCAAAGGATTTTTCAGGTTTCCTGGTGAGGAGGGAGTGGAAGTTATGACATAATCACACTCTATATTCTTTGTAGTTTGTTGTAGGCATGGTAATGATTAAGTCATCCTTTCGGTGAACTGTATATACTGGATTCTTTTCTTGAGATGGAGTCTCACTCTATCACCCAGGCTGGAGTGCAGTGGTGCGGTCAGGGCTCACTGCAACCTCCACCACCATATCCAGCTAAAATAGTTATATATATATAATATATATATATAATATATTATATAT
>NW_016813959.1:782568-784506 GCF_001698545.2 Rhinopithecus bieti | reverse complement strand
ATATAATATATATATATAGTATTTTTAATGGGAACAAGGTTTCACTGTGTTGGTCATGCTGGCCTTGAACCCCTGGCCTCAAGTGATCCACCCCCTTGGCCTCCCAAAGTGCTGGGATTACAGGTATGAGCCACCGCACCTGGCCTACTGCATATACTAGATTCTAAGTGTGGATTCTACCATCTTTCTAATTCATTTGTGGTCCTATAGAGTGTTAGTGAGTTGATGGCCGGGAGTTAAATGTTGCGTCCCATCAACGGCACCTGTGCCTGGGTAGGGTTGTCGCATCTGGTGTGGCCCCTATTGTGTTTGTTCTTCTACTTAAGAAAAACAGTTTTTTCTCATTCCATTTAGATTCATCCAGGGTTTAATGAATGAGGAGGCCACAAGTATTGTTTTCCTTCCTGATCCCCTTCCTGTGATTGGCTAGAGAAGGGGATGCCCTTGGCAATGGTTGGGAGGGGAGGGGCGGCGGGCGGGCATCACTCATCTGTGGAAGGAGTTGGGGAGGAGGCCTTTCTTCACTCATGAATGAATGCTTCCCTTCACTGCTGTCGGCCGGGGCTGCCTGAGAAGCAGCGTGGCGACATTCTCAGCAGGGATGGGGTGGTGCCTCACCTAAGAGGTGGCCTCATCCATGACTGATGAAAAGATGCTGCAGACTGGGGCCACCTGTCCTGATTGTAATCCCCTAACACATAGGGTGAGGACAGAGTCCCCACACCCTGAAATTTCAGGGATGGGCCCTGTGCTAGTAGAAAGCAAGGGGTGGGGATCTGGGGACAAGAAAAGCAAAATCATTTGGTTAAAAAGCTTGCTTGACTGGGCACCAAACCCAGGCACTCTGGTTTCACAGTCCATGGTCTAATCACTGCACTGCACGGCCTTTGCAGCTACTTCTGACAGTGTCACAGGAGCCTCAGGTAGGAGGGAAGAGCAGTTACCACCTCCTCTGCATGGGGTGCCCCAAGCCCAAGTTCTGTCTATTTAAGACATTGACTTCTGTGAGTGATTTTACTTGGATACAGAGAGGAGAAGAAAAGAAGGACTGAGCTAACAAAAATATAGTTTGAAGACAAAATGAAAGAAAACAAAAAATTGTGTGCCTGACATGACACAGCGGAGAAAGAAAGGGCTGAAAGTTATTTGGGCTAACATCATGGAGCAACTGAAGGAAAAGAAAGAGCTTTGATTCAAATCTACAGACTCTTTTCTTTCTCCCTCCTCTACCCCAGAGCACCAAGGAAGACTCACAAGGCTCATGGATGACCTAGAAAAATCTCACCTGTCCTCTCCATGTCTCAGCTCCTCATCTATATAAGGAAAAAAGTTGAGCCAGTTGATGAACCAGAGGTGATGTCTCTGATATCCATTCAGTTTTAATCTCTTGTCCTTCAAGGGGAGAGGGTCAGGGGCAGTTGAATGTGGAGGAGGGCCTCAGAGCAGCCATACAAGCAGGACAGCTGCTCCCATTCAGGGCTGAGAAAGCCTAATGCACGGGTGCAGCTTTCCCAACTGTTTGTTCCAACATTAAAACACTACTTCCACCACCATGCCTCCCTCCCAGTTCTCTCCCCAACCACCTGGCCTTCTCCAGACCTTTTAGCGTCCAGAAACTAGAGGACAATACCTGGCACAATGTGGTGCAGGGAAGTGGGCAACCAGGATCTGCTCCAGCCACAACCCTCTCAACAGTGCTCAGTGCCTGCCTTTTCACTGCAGACCAGGGGGACATCCTGAAAGAGAAAACTGGAGTGGGCTAGTAAAGAAGGAAGGAAGGAAGCAAAGAAGGAAAGAAGGAAGGAAGGAAGGAAGGAAGGAAGGAAGGAAGGAAGGAACAAGGGAATGCAGGGAAGGAGGGAGGAGATGAAGGAAGGAAGGAAGGAAGGAAGGAAGGAAGAAAGGGAGGGAGGGAGGAGATGAAGGAAGGAAGGAAGG
>NW_016813959.1:757781-782004 GCF_001698545.2 Rhinopithecus bieti | reverse complement strand
AGAAGGAAGGAAGGAAGGGGGAGGGAGGAAGGAAGAGGGAGGGAGGAAGGGAGAGAGGGAGGGAAGGAAGGAGGGAGAGAGGGAGGGAGGAAAGGAGGGAGAGAGGGAGGGAGAGAAGGAACTATAAATCATCCTTGAAAAATGTCTAAAGGTTTTGATTTCTGCTTTTGGCAAAAATATGCTGTGGTCAGCTTTTGTTAAGTAATTCAGTGAAATTCTTCTTTGTGTATTTTAGGAAAACCCTGTCTCCTTCATGGCCATCTCTGAGGTTTCTGCAACCAGGCAAGCCCTGGCAATTCTGTGGGTGATAATTTAGGGTCCCTTGTAGAATGTCTTCTGATGTGGTACATTATATAAATGGTGGTGCACACTCTTGCATCTGGCTTTCACCTCTCTAGAGAGTCAGCTCCCAAACTAATCTTTCTAGTGGGCTCTGAATAACCTGCAAGAGGGTCCTGGGTTGATCCTGTGAGACTGACACCCCTGACTTTGTTCTCTGAAGGTGGGAAATGGACTCTTCATGGTGCAGCCATTTAATGCCCCCATCTGTGCTAGAGCCAAATCTCAGACTGAAGACAACTTAGTATGGTGTCAGGGTTCAGAAAAAAAGACTTTGGGGACAAGCTGGACCTTATTCAAACCTAGGGTGATCAACTTTCTTAGTTTTGCCATAATTGTCCTGTTTTTAGCACTGCAAGTCCTAAATCCCAGAAAATCCCTAAGTCCTGGGCAAACCCGGATGCTTGGTCACCCTATTCTAGCTCTTTCAGGCCTTAGCCAGTCATTTTCCTTCTTTGAGCCTTAGTTTCCTCATATGTGAAATGAGGGGAATGATAACAACATCAAATGGTATGCATTTGAAGGTTAATATGCATTCAAAGACTGTTCACCAAGAAAGTTAGAAGTTTACGTGACAAAATGGTCTTTCTGTTTCTGTTCTGAGGAATAGATGTCTCCTCTCCCCAGTGTGTTTTGACTATTTCAAGTGGAGGTGTGAGGACAGCACTTGAGGATTCTGGAATACTCTTCAGGAAGCCTTGCAGGCCCTGGCAAATGCAGAGCATGAATTAAGGGTTCTGCCAGCTCTATGATTATGTGGTTAAGTGTAAATGGCAGAAGCAGCTACCTGCTTGCAGAAGTCACTTTTAGCAGCTACCACTTGCAAGTCACAAATAAGAGATTATGAAATCTTTTCTTTTAGGCTTCTTTATTGCCCCTTGGCTATTGTCTGCAGAGATTCTTAACTAATAGCCATGTTTAGAACGACTGTTTTCCAGAAACCACTGTTTCATGGCTGAAAAATGAAAAGAAGTCAATGTTTTCTAAGGACTCCATTGCAAGGCAGTTGCAGGACAAGAGTGGACTTCACAGGCATCTTAATTCCTGGCAGTAACGGCTGAGGGCTGTCTTGGAGACCAGAAGTGGCAGGCAAGAACTCCCTTAACAAAAGAGAGGCAGGGAGATTATTTATTCAAAAGCCCTGATAGAAGAAGGCCTAATCAAAGACACCATAGAAAACAAGCCCCAGGCAGATAGGGAATATTTGGAACATGAGAGTGTCAAAAGGATCCAGGCTTTTGCTAAAGGAAAGGAAATGACTAGGGGAAATGGCCTTTTTATAATTGAGCGGAGCTATGTCAGAGCTATGCACCAAGGGTTGGGGATTATTCAAAGTGCAAACACCTTTATTATCCTGGTCCTCCCACCCCCATCACGAATGAAGTAAGAATCATTAGAATCAGTGCCAGATTCTGACTGAAAATAGAGGTCTTCAGAAGTTGGCAAATTCAACATGCAAGACTTGCACAAGTGATAATGAACTTGTTCTTGGCCACAGCAGTTGATGACACAATTTTGCATAATTAGAACACCTTTGGAAGTAGGGAGTAAAAAAGGACCCTCCAATCTGGAATTGACTGATTTACATAAACATTAGTGTGATTAGTGGTTTCAACTCTTAAGGTACTTCCTTGTCATTTACATTCAAATTGATGATAGGGTAGAATGCCAAGGGGAGCAACACTGTTGGTGTTTAGTGCCATACAAAATGTCCCATGAGGCTGTGGGGAAGTCTGCAAAGTAGGTGTTTCTAGGTTACCAAAGTCTTTTTTTGTGCTTTCCACCCTTTCCTAGAGAAAATTAAATTCTAGAACAGCTAATTTAAAAGTCAAGAAATTTCATTATCAGAATAATGCATTAAGGCATATCCGCTATCTCTTGCTGAGTAATAAATCACCCAAGAACATAGTAACTTAACAACAGTTGTTTTTAACTTCTCCCAGTTTCTGTGGGTCAGGCATTCAGAGAGGGTTCAGTGGGGAGATTCTGGTTTGGAGTCCCCCAAGTGGTTGTCAGAAGAAAGGCTGGAGCCAGAACAGCAGAGGGGCTGAAGAAGCTGCAGTCTTGCTAGGCACCTCTATCTTCACAGATGGTCTCTCCATGGGGTCTCTCTGTAAGAGCTAGTTTGAGCCTCTTTACAACATGGCAGCCTCAGAGTAGTGAAATGCTCCAGTGCAAGTATTTCAGCTCCCAACACAGCAGCACTTTCGTGACCTGGCCTCAGAAGTTTCTGTTGGTTACAAGTGAGTTACAAGCCCCCTTAGATTCAAGAGAAGGGGAATTTGATGTGACTTCTAAACAGAGAATGGTGATATTCTAGAGGGGCAATGTGGGGTAAGAGACAGCACTGTGGCCATCTCTTGAAAATACAATATGGGCCGGCCACGGTGGCTCATGCCTTTAATCCCAGCACTCTGGGAGGCCGAGATGGGCAGATCACCTGAGGTCAGGAGTTCGAGACCAGCCTGACCAACATAGAGAAAGCCCGTCTCTACTAAAAATACAAAATTAGCTGGGTGTGGTGGCACATGCCTGTAATCCCAGCTACTAGGGAGGCTGAGGCAGGAGAATTGCTTGAACCTAGGCGGCGGAGCTTGCAGTGAGCCAAGATCATGCCATTGCACTCCAGCCTGGGCAACAAGAGCAAAACTTCGTCTCAAAAAAAAAAAAAGAAAATACAATATGCCGTCGGGTGTAAATAATTGATGATCATAATCTTTTAAGGAAATATGTATATTTTAAGGAAATATGTATATTTTAAGAAAATAATATATTAACCCAAGCAAATCTTTAAACTAGTAGAATAGGTATAGAAGAACCTGTGTCAACTGCCTCCAATCCCTTCTTCTCATTACCTCTGATTCTTTTTTTTTTTTATTTTTTTTGAGATGGAGTTTCACCCTTGCTGCCCAGGCTGGAGTGCAATGGCGCAATCTTGGCTCACCACAACCTCCGCCTCCCAGGTTCAAGAGATTCTCCTGCCTCAGCCTCCTGAGTAGCTGGGATTACAGGCATGTGCCACCACGCCTGGATAATTTCGTATTTTTAGTGGAAATGGGGTTTCTCCATGTTGCTCAGGCTGGTCTCGAACTCCCGACCTCAAATGATCTGCCTGCCTCAGCCTCCCAAAGTGCTGGGATTACAGGCGTGAGCCACTGTGCTCGGCCACCTCTGATTCTTTAGACTAGAACAACTGTATGTAATATAAGTCTCCTAGGGCTGCCATAACAAAGCACCATGGACTGAGTGACTTAAGCAATAGAAATGTATTGTCCCACAGCCCTGGAGGCTTGAAGTCTGAGATCAAGGTGCTGTCAGGGTTGCTTCTTTCTAGGGCTGTGAAAGAAGCCATGTCTCTCCCTTATCTTCTGTGGTTTACTTGTATCTTTGGCATTCCTTGTTCTGTAAAATCATCTCCCTGATCTCTGCCTTCATCTTCACGGGGTGTACTCCTGGAATTGTACATCTGTGTCCAAATTTTCCCTTTTTATAAAGACACCAGTCATATCAGACAAGGGGCCCGGCCTAGTTCAGTATAATCTAAACTCAACTAATTACATCTGCAGTGGCCATATTTACAAGTAAGGTCACATTCTGAGGTACCAGGGTCTTAGGACTTCAACATAATGATTTTGAAGGGGACCCAATGTGACCCATAACATGCCTCTTATTTTCTGAAGGAAGAAGCTTCTTTTGATATGGTTTCTGGGAGCATGAATTGAAATAGGTAAAATTTTCCAATTTTGTATCTGTCTTTTCCTTTTCATGACACTGGACATTCCCTCCAGCCTCCTAAATACCTTCTTTACATTTTAAGTAAAGGTTTTCATTAAGGTGATTAATGTCATTAGAGTAGTTTAGGATTAAATGTTCCTTAAATTAAAATGTAATTATCAAATATTGGTTATGGGGCCTCATCCCTTCCCAAACTTTCCATAGTCCTGGTGCCCTTAGTTATATAACTTCGGGTTGCATGGGATTTTTTTTATGACTATCCCCTCATAACCTGGGATTCACCTATGCAGCAACCTAGTTTAGTAAAGAGGCTTAAAGAGCAATATATTGACTTTAGGGATTTGAGATTGTTCTCTCTCAATTTATTTCCTTTGAATGTTTATAGAAAAAAAAAAAAAGCACAACCAACTGCTCACTGGGGAAGCCACAAATACTTGGCTTTCCTGCCCTGGCGCTTATCTTGCACTTAATGTTTTCAAAATACAACTAATCATTAAATAGCCAGTTCCCACTACATCTTTGTGAGATGTGAGAATCCTTGCCATTTTCAGTAGAGGAAATTGAAGTAGAAAGCACCAAGGTGACCTGTGCAAAGTGACAGAACAAATCAGAAGCAGACCCAGGTGGCTGCCATTTTATGAACTAAAAGTTTGTCCTGTGTAAACCCAGAGACAGGCTGTCACGGCCTTATCCCTTTCCTTGGAGGAGCAGCACACAGGCAGGAGTGAGCAGACACCAAGCACACAAGGACCATGGCCAGCAGATACCCACTGGGAGCAGGCATGCTGTTAGTGCTTGTAAAGCTCCCTGGAGGTCTCAGAAACCTTAAGGTGAACTTTTGGGACATGATACCCTGAGTCAGATGAGACTCCAAAGCAATCTCTTTGGTACTACAGGGTGGTAAGATCTGGGAAATCTGGGTCACAGGAACAATAATGAAAAAGATGTGGAAGGTATTCCTTCTGTCCTAAACTGTAATCCTCTTGATCATAGGATCTATTAGAAACAAGCTCCCTGAAATCCTTTGGTCTACTCTTAAGCCACTAGGCATTAATAGCAAACTTTAAGGACTTCCCTTAACTCTAGGAAGACACCACAAGAAAGAATCATAGGCTTTAATGTGGCTGCCTCCCCAGAAATGCTAGGAGGCACCAGATCACCTTTCATATTTGCAAAGCTCTCATTTTTTTTCCTCTGGTGAAAAAAAATTGCATAGAATTGGCTGGTCCTATACTTAAGTGAGGGGAGTTCAATGGGATGGAAATTGTCTTATTTAAGGTGCTCAACCAGACCAGCATTTTACACTTAGGCAGGTAATTGAAGCAAAATACATCCTCAAAATCACATTCTCCTCTCCTGATACCAAGCTTCTCTTTCCCTAATTTTTTCTTTACTCATTTACTTTTTTATTTATTTATTTTTTATTTTTTTCAGATGGAGTCTTGCTCTGTCGCCCAGGCGGTTGTGCAGTGGTGCAATCTTGACTCACTGCAAACTCTGCGTCCCAAATTCAAGTGATTCTCCTGCCTCAGCCTCCCGAGTAGCTGGAATTACAGGTGTGCCACCATGCCCGGTTAATTTTTATATGTTTAGTACAGACAGGGTTTCACCATGTTGGCCAGGCTGGTCTCGAACTCCTGACCTCAAGTGATCTGCCCACCTCGGCCTCCCAAAGTCCTGGGACTACAGGCGCGAGCCACCGCGCCCAGCCTACTCATTTACTTTAAAGCTGGCATTGGTCTTTCACTCAGCAGAGGCATAGCTGGTGAGGTGTGTTTTGCTTTGGTAATATGATTTTCATGTGGAGTAAAAGACAAAGTGGACTTCTTTTGGGGCAAGAATATAGTAAGTTGAAGCTTGTCTTTTTCACATCAAAATGCCATCTTGGTCCTGCATCCCTAAATCCTAGGCATAAAGATTGAAGCATTTAGGTTTATTTGCATAGTCAAAACTAAGAAACTCATCCTATTTCTCATTTAATCTTGGCCATTGGGAATCTCAGAGTCAAATTTAGTGCTCAGTTTCACTATGCATTCTTAGTTTAAGTTTTCAAGCATAAAACTGTCTTAGTTCAGGCTGCAATGACAGAATACCACCAACTGAGTGGCATAAGCAATAAACATTTATTTCTCAGTTCTGGAAGCTAGAAAGTGTAAGATCAAATTATTAGGATATTTAGTGTGTGGTGAGGGCCATTTCCTGGCTCCTAGAGAGCTGTCCTCTTACTGTGTCTTCGTATGGCAGAATGAGGGCTAGAGAACTCTCCAGGTCTCTTTTATAAGGACACTAATCCTGTTCATAGCATTCCAACCTTGTGACTGACTTACCTCCCTAATGCCCCATCTCCCACTTCTGTCACTTTGAGGAGTTAGAATCTCAACCTGTGAATTTTGTGGGACACAAACATTTAGCCCATAACAAAAACTTTTACATACACAACTTTTATTATGATCCATATCTTATTTGTATTTGTAAGGGTTTTTTAAAACTACAAGCTGCCTTAAGTCTTTTTAAAAAACAATTCAAGCATGGTATTAATAATAAAATATATTTAAAAAATCAATATAACATTCAACAATGAGAACCTTCTTAAAAATCAGTTTGTTTTGTCCACAGGTTGATCAGAGAACACTGAAAAATGACAACCAGTTCTGGTATTCACCCAGGGCACACCCATCCTGTCACACTGGAAGTTAAGATATTGAACTTTCTGTATGAGTTGTTTAAAGCTGCTGCCCTAAAGGACATGAACAGACACTTCTCAAAAGAAAACATTCATGCGGCCAACAAACATGAAAAAAAGCTCAGGCCGGGTGCGGTGGCTCACACCTGTAATCCCAGCACTTTGGAAGGCCAAGGCAGGTGGATCATGAGGTCAGGAGTTCAAGGCCAGCCTGGCCAAGATGGCGAAACCCTGTTTCTACTAAAAATATAAAAATTAGCTGGGCATGGTGGCAAGTGTCTGCAATCCCAGTTACTCAAGAGGCTGAGGCAGGAGGATCGCTTGAACCCAAAGAGGGGGGGCGCGGAGGTTGCAGTGAGCAGAGATTGTGCCGCCGCACTCCAGCCTGGGTGACAGAGCAAGACTCCATCTCAAAAGAAAAAAAAAAAAGCTCAACATCACTGATCATCAGAGAAATGCAAATCAAAACCAAAATGAGATACCATCTTACACCAGTCAGAATGGCAATTATTAAAAAGTCAAGAAACTGCAGATGTTGGCAAAGTTGTGGAGAAAAAGGAACGCTTTTACTCTGTTGGTGGGAATGTAAATTATTTCAACCACACTGCGGCGATTCCTCAAAGATCTAGAAGTGGAAATACCGTTTGACCCAGCAATCTTATTACTGGGTATATACCAAAAGGAATATAAATCATTCTATTATAAAGATACATATATTTTCATATATAAAGATGTATATTCATTGCAACACTATTTACAATAGCAAAGGCATGGAATCAAGCCAAATGTGCATCAACAATAGACTGGATAAAGAAAATGTGGTACATGTACACCATGGAATACTACGCAGCCATAACAAGGAATGAGATCATGTCCTTTGCAGGGACATGGTTGGAGCTGGAAGCTGTAATCCTCAGCAAACTAACGCAGGAAAAGAAAACGAAACACCACATGTTTTCATTTATAAGTGGGAGCTGAACAATGAGAACAGAGGGAGGGGAACACCACACACTTGGGCCTGTCGGGTGGGGGTCAGGGAGAGGGAAAGCATCAGGAAGAATAGCTAATGGGTGCTGGGCTTAATAATACTTAAGCGATGGTCTGTTCTGTGCAGTAAACCACCATGGCACACGTTTACCTATGTAAACTGCACATCCTGCACATGTACCCCAGGACTTAAAATAAAAGTTTAAGGGGGAAAAAAGCTGCTGCCTGAGCCTGCCAAGTACCTTCCACAGCCACTTAACTCCACCCCCTGCCTGAGACCACTTCCTCATTCATCCTCCCAGGATCCAGTAACCAAAGAGGACCTAAAGGACCAGCTCCGGGCTATGACCAGTTACCATTCTCACAGATCAGTGCTTTAGCCATTCTGATGGTTAAGTATATTATAACACTCCCCTTAGAGGAAACTTTTGCTATTTTGCTTTCTGTTATTGTAAATAATAGCTTTGCTTATTGATATAAGTTCTGGGTAGTGGCAAAGAATACAGACCCTGAAGCTGGGCTGCTTGGATGCAGCCTGGCTCATCCTCACCTAGTCCCTGTGACCTTGGTGAGTTCTGTGTCTTCTGTATACCTCCTTTCTTTGTAAGTTGAAGGTTAAGAGTGGTATCCACCTTGCAGGACTGTTGAGAGGAGTAGCCGAGTGAATCGATGTAAAGCAGTTAGAGCACTGCCTGTTTCAAGCACGGTGTGTTAGCCGTTGTGATTGAGCATCTACTACGTGCCAGACACAATACTAAATGCTTTGTGTTTGTTATATAACTCGCAAGTACTCTATCAAGTAGGTATTGTCATCCCTAGTTTAAAGAGACTAAATCTCAGGGCGGTTGAGATGTGCTCAAGGTTACAGTGCCAGCGATGGACAGAGCAGAGGTAAATTCCTATCTATTTGACCCAAAGGCCAGGTTTCCTCGCTGCCCTAGGTTCTTCTCTGGTGGAAGTGGCACCTTACAGCAAAGAAGAAAGGAGATGGCTGGCTGCTGACAGGTATCACTCAGGTGACGGCTGAGTAAGTGAAGATGCTCAGTGGAGACAGAGACCTCATGGAGGTGGGGTGGCAGATGGAGTTCCCCTCTGCCTCTTCTGCTTCTGTTTAGATTAAAATTCTCCCATCACCCAGGCTGAAAGCCTGGCAGTCATCCTGCCCTTCCCCGTCTTCACTCCCAGACGAAGTCACCAAGTGCCCCTATTCTGCTCATGTGATGTCTCCTACCTTCCTGCCATTCCATGCATGCCTGTGCTAACACTCCACTTCAAGTTCTCATTACATCATGTCTAGATCATTTCAAAGGCCTCTCAACTAGTCTCCCAGCCCCCGGACCTCAGTCATCACTTCTAAAACCACCATGTTATACCTAAAGACACTGCTGCCATCACGTGATTTCACCATTCAAAACCTTCCAATGACTACTCAGTGTCTACCGAATACAGGGAAGCTTTTTAGACAGACATTCAAGCTCCTTCATTTAATTCTAATCTTCATTTCCAAATTGCTGTCTTGGGACTCCCAGTAAGAATCCTGTGATTTAGCCAGGATTATTTACTTGTTATTCCTTAACTGTGCTATTTCTTTCCCACCTCCAAGCCTTACCCACTCCACTCCCCATGGCTGCACAGCGTCTTCTTGTCTTCTAAATCCTGTAGGTCCATCATGACCCAATTTGGCCCCATCCCTGCTATGACACCTCCCCTAAGCGCTCTGCAGGACTGGAACCTCTCCGTATCTGAGTGATACTGCTCACTTGGCACTTCACCTCCACTGCCTTATAATATGAATTTGCTTTTTATTTGAATATGCTCTGCTTTCTCAGTTACACTATGAATGTCTTACAGCCAGAGGGGGAAGGAGATGATAGCAGGAGGGCTCTGACATGGGAAGGCTATGGGACACATTGGCGGGTAGGCTCTTGGGTTCAGAAATCAGGCAAGCAGGGTTTGAATCACAGCTCTGCTCTAACTAGGCACTCTTTGCCAAGATACCTCATCTCTCAATGTTCTCATTCATACAATGGGGATAATGATTGTTCCTACCTCGGAGAGCTGTTGTGAGGATTAAATGAGTTAATACATGAAGAACCCTTTCCCAGAGCCCAGCACACAGATAAAGCTTAATTACTATTAGTTATCATTGTTTTCACTATCAGACAAGAAGAAAGGGTTTATGATATGCTAGACACCATGTAAATGACCTTATTTAATTTATGTAGCAACCTGATGAGGTAATAGGATCATGATCATTTTAGAGATGAGAAAACTGAAGTTTTGAGAAGTTTGATCACATGGCTAATAATTCAGCCTCAACTCAGCCAAAGACCATTGCTTTCCACAAAGTTAATCCACTAAATTCCTGAGATTGGGGGAAATGGCTTGTACTTCTTTATAATTCCTTCAGTATCTCATAGACTGCACAAAAAAAAATTGTTGCTGAATGGCTGGGAGATTTCTTAGAAGATCTCAGCAGCAAGTCCTTTATGCTGCTGTGGGTCAAGATTGCTATCTGCCTACCACAATTTCCTTTCTCTTTAAATAATCCCAGTATTTAGCTGGGCGCATAACTGCCTAAAACAGGGATCAGCTAGTCTGTACAGAGTCAAATACAGTACATAATTTCGGTTTTGTAAGCCATATGTCTCATTAGAAGACTCAACTTTTGCATGGTAAAGCAAAAGCAGCCATAGACAATATGCACATGAATGAGTGTGGCTGAGTTCCCAAAACCTTTATTTACAAAAACAGATTTGTCCTGTGGACTGTAGTTTGCCGACCCTTCCCCTAGAGTGCAGACACCACGGGCTGCCTCAAATGAAGATGCCCATGATGGTTAATTTTATGTGTCATCTTGGATGAACCACAGTGTGCCCAGATATTTGGTTAGACATTATTATGGGTGTTTTCTGTGAGAGTACTTTTAGATGACATTAACATTTAAATTGATGGACTTTGAGTAAAGCAGACTGTCCTCCATAATGTAGAGGAACCTCATCCAACCAGTTGAAAACCTGAATAGACCAAAAAGAAAAGAATAGATCACAAAGCCTGAATAAAATAGAATATGTTATCTTCCTCCCCTGATGAGAGAATTCTCCAGCAGCCTGCCTTCAGACTTCATCTACAGCACTGGCTCTTTCTTATTCTACAGCGGACTAGAACTAGAATACCAGCCTTTCCTGGATCTCCAGCCTGCCTGTTTACCCTGCAGATTTTGGACTTCCTAACTTCTGTAATAATGTGAGCCAATTCCTTATCATAAATCTTTTTCTATATATATACACATCCATTCGTTCTGCTTCTCTGGGGGAACCCTGACTAATAGAATGCTATTTCCTAGCTACACTTGTGGCAAGATGCGTCCATGTGACTATGTTCTGGCCAACAGAATGTAAGTGGCAACGCTGTGTGATAACTTCCAAGAAATTTCCATAAATTATAGGAGGCATATGCTCTTTGGCTTGTCATCCCCTCTTCACCCATCCTGCTGTTTGGAAGACAGATGTGATGACTGAAGGGCTTCTGTGGACTGTGATACAGCCACAAAAGCAGAAGCCCAGAGCAGCCTGGGGTCAGTTGACTGTGGAGCGCTCTAACTAGCCTGAGTTGCTTACACTGTCAGAGGCGTTGGAACCAAAGTGACTCCATTACTTGAACAGGGGCTGGGTAAAATGAAGATGAAACCTACTGGGCTGCATTCCCAGGAGGTTAGGCATTCTTAGTCACAGGATGAAACAGGAGCTCAGCAGGGCTGGTGTCACAAGATATAGGTCACAAGGACCCTTCTGATAAAACAGAATGTGGTAAAGAAGCCAACCAAAACCCACTAAAACCAAGATGGCAACAAAAGTGACCTCTGATGGTCCCCACTGCTCATTATATGCTAATTGTAATGCATTAGCATGCTAAAAGACACTCCCACCAGTGCCATGACAGTTTACAAATGCCAGGGCAACTTCCAGAAGTTATCCTATATAGTCTAAAAAGGGGAAGAACCCTCAGTTCTGGAAATTGCCTCCCCCTCTTTTCGGAAACTCATGATTAATTGACCTCTTGTTTAGTATGTGATCAAGAAAGAACCATAAAAGTAGCCAACTGGCAGCCCTCTGGGCAGCTCTGTCTATGGAGTAGCCATTATTTTGTTTCTTTACTTCTCTAATAAACTTGCTTTCCCTTTACTTGGTGGACTCGCCCTGAATTCGTTCTTGTGCAAGATCTAAGAACCCACTATTGGGGTCTGCATCAGGACCCCATTCTGGTGACAATACCAGGACTTTTATATGAGCAAGAAATACAGCCCAGTCTTGTTTAAGCCATATTTAATGTCCCCATTGCAGTTGAACTTAATCCTAACAGGCACCATTCCTGTCAGTCTGGTGCTAGAAATAGTAGTACTTCTCTCTGGCGGCCAGGAAGAAATTCATTTATAGTATTTTACAAAAATTATATTAAGAGAGAATAACCCAATTTAAATCTTTCCCACATTGGCCAGCTGTCTCTTTAGAGTCAGCAGGAGGACATGAGATTGAAGCAGCAGAGAGAGAGAGAGAGAGAGAGAGAGAGAGAGAGAGAGAGAGAGAGAGAAACAGAAATAGATTGTTTCTAAATGGATGGGGGAGGGGTAGAGCCAGACCAACAACTGATAATACCCTGGGACGCAAAGGTGGGGGTTGGGTGAGGGGAGTGATGAGGGGTTCACTGCTGGCACTGTTCTCATCAGGGAATAATGTAGTTGGCATCAGGAATGGATGTTTCCAGCTGTGTAGACCTTAAGCCCAGCCTCAGGTCAGAAATATGGCTGGAGCTAACTACGGGTGTTTTTTTTTTTTTTTTTTTTGGTCATAATTCAACCATCTGCATTAAATCATGACCTTGATCTATCCTTTGTGTATCTTCACCTTAGAAGTAAATAAAAGGGAAAAAGAAATGTAGTAAGTAAATGGTCAAATCAGTAGCCCAACATCTCTCACCCTACCTTTTTCTTACTTGCTAGAGTTGTTTATTCTTTCTATAGAGTTGAGAATTCTAGCTATTCACATTTTGAGCTCCCTTGAGGCTGGGACATACATATGAGACCTGATTTTGTCCAATTTACCTGCAAAGTCTGCTGACTGTCTTATGAGAAATTCCTTCTTCACTGGATGTAATCTTGTTACCATGTGATGCCTGGAACTGTCACAGCCACCTTGTAAGTGTGAGGGAGACATGGCAGACACACTGAGGAATACAGAATCAAGAAATGGAAAATATCTGGATTCTTGATGACATCCCTGACCTCAAAAGGTTGGACTGCATCCAGGCTTATGGCTATGTGAAATCATAAATGTCCTTATTGTTTAACTATTTTTGGTTAGTTATTCTGTTATTCTGTTACTTGCAGCCAAAAGCATCCTTACTGATGCAGTAACCAAAAGCATTTTAGCATTCTAAGTTGTAACATCCTGTCTTTACAGGCCACCTTAGTCCAAACAAATATTCACCCTTGTTAGCATGTTAATGTTTCATTTTCTGATTGGAAAGTATGCTCTATCCACTTACTGGAACATGAGGCAGCTAGGCAGTCTGAGTTTGAAACCTGGCTTTACCTGTATGACCTGGGGAAATTACTTAACTACTCTGTGCCTCAGTTTCCTTATCCATTAAAAGGGAAAAACAGTCATCCTATTTCATAGGATTGTACTGAGGATCAAATGGATTGACACACATAAAATACTTAGAACAGTGCCTAGCCCACATCATAATAATCAATAAGTACACACTAGCTTTATTATCATCCTCCCTAGGAGTACACCCTTCTGCAGGCTTCTAAGGCAATTTGCTGTCAACCTGTTCACCCGCATTTTCCTTTGCCAAGCACTCCTGGGAATAGCTGATATGTGAGACAGATATGGCCAATTCAGGTCTCTTGCTAGCCTGCACACCACCAGTTTATCAGAAAAGAAGTTTGGCCAATGGAACGTCTGGAAATACATCTAGAAACCAAATTCCCTATACTCCCCAAATCCCCTACTTCTGCATGTCTGTCACCCCATGCATGCTCTGAGATTCAGGTAACAAGGACCCCTCTGAGCTGGTTTCCCACAGGCCTCTGGGATGTGTCCTCCAATGAGACCTTAACCCTGAACGTGTCTCTCATACATCTACGGTCCTAGTGAATAGAAAGGGGAAACCTCACAGATCTTACATCACTATTACTTTTGGCTTTGCTACCTAAAATTTCTCCCCCTCTTTAGCTTTTTTGCTGGGCCAAGAATCTCTTCCAGTCTCCTCTTGAGACACTGGTTTTCCCATCATCCCAGCATGGTACATGCCTTGTGTGGCTGCCATCCCCCCGGGACTGCAGAGGCTGTTCAGCTCCTTACGTTTGCATTGCGCTTGTCAATCCAGGCCAGTTTTCAGCAAATGCCTCTGTATAGCTCATCTGTAGAGCCCTTGGCAGCTTCCAAAATATTTTAGCCCAAGTTACTTAATCCTCATAAAAATCTTGTATGGTGCATGTTTTTATTCCAAGTCAGGCTCTTCAGGGCTTTTGCTTTCCTGTAGAGATCAGCAGCAAAAGAGGTGAGACAAACATTTTTCATTTTCTTTCCTATACGGATACAAGGTGCTAAGGACCTTCTCTGCTGTTACCTCAACGGTGAGTATTCTGGTGGAGAGAAAGCAAAGACCTCGCAGAAATCAACTGAAGTCTACCTGAAACTCGAGGACTTGGCTTCGGAAGGAAAAACAACTAATTGGTACCTGTCTGGATAAAAAGGTCTGGTTCTGACGTCTAACTGGTTATCTAATCTAGAATCAAGTAACAGGGAGGAAGAAGGCTCTAGAAATTAGCTGACTTAAGTGCTTCCTGATGTTAAATCTTTCGCCATTTCCATGAGTCCAAAGAAGCACGATATTTGGATCTCTTCAGATTAAATCTGCTCTGTTGATTTGTTCATCAGTGAGCCTCTCAAACATCTGCATTGGCAACATCCTTCTCAGGACACGGCCTGTCTGAGAAGCTCTAGTGGGTGTGGGCTGGAAGGAGGAGCTGCAGGCCTCTGCATGTGGGCTGGGAAGAGACAGCTCTGCCACCTCAGTGTCTGTCTGTGCTGCCAGACTCATGGAAAAGTTCCTTTCACTTCTCACATATTATTCAGTGCCAGCTTGGGAGGCCTGCAGAGGGTTCAGGGGCCCAGCTACTGTGCTAACCAGAGCACTGTAAGTGACAAATGCTGTTTTTTCCTTTTTATCTCTTTCTTTCTGCCTTCCAGGAAGATTTAAACAACAATAACAACAACAACAAAACAAAAGAACTCACTTTTTACTTTCAAGCACACCCTGTTCCTTCACA
The DNA here is from genome assembly GCF_001698545.2 of Rhinopithecus bieti. Lineage (NCBI taxonomy): Eukaryota > Metazoa > Chordata > Mammalia > Primates > Cercopithecidae > Rhinopithecus > Rhinopithecus bieti. Next base: position 766,921 of record NW_016813959.1, on the reverse strand, counting down.
AGAAGAAAAGCCCACAGAGCAACTCCATAAAGTCTCTATTCAGCACTCCTTGTTGGTTTTTGGCTCAGGGTTCAGCTAACTCGTTCCCAGAGCACACAGCAACAGGGGAGGTGGGGTTCACAGCAGAGAACAGTAAAAAGATCTGCTCTAGATTTCCTGAGGATTCCAGAATGCAGTGGAAAACCACAGTGTTTCTGGATGAGTGGCATGGAGCACAGCAGTGACTTTATTCCCTATTTCACCCCCTTAAATTGGAGCTTGCCCACATCAGGGCTGGCCAGGCACTCCAACCCATCCCTGCCTATATACATCCCCCCTCTGAAAGGGCTTCCTTGGGGGAAACTGGGCCTCTTCCTTCACCATCCCTTGAACAGGCTTTTGCAGGTGGCTTTTGCTTTTGTGGTTCCTACCTTAGAAGGAGATACCTAAGCCATCCTTCTGGCTGCTCTGGGCAAAAGACTTTGGAAACATCCTGGACTTCCCTTTCTCACGTCCCACTTCCAACACACTAGCTTAGCCAGTCAGCTCCACATTCAAACTTATTCAGGATGTATCAGTCAGGATTCAACCAGAGAATCTGAACCAGTAGGAGAGTCATATTAAGAGATCTATTGCAAGGAATTGCCCTACATATGTTATCAGTTGGGGGTGTCCAGGTTCTTGGCATCTTGAACTAAGAATTGGACAAAACACATAAACAAACCAAGAAAAGAATGAAGCAACAAAAGCAAAGATTTATTGAAAACGAAAGTACACTCTACGGGGTTGGAGTGGCCGAGCATAGGGGCTTAAGAGCCCCGTTACAGAATTTTCTGGGGTTTAAATGCCATCTAGAGGTTTCCATTGGTTACTTGGTGTATGCCCTATGTAAATGAAGAGGCTAAAGTGAGGTTACAAAGTCATTTATTTGGTGTAGATTCTATGTAAATGACAAGTATAGTTCCTGTCACAGCTGCAGTGCTTCCATTTGATTTAGTTCTAGGAAGCCATGAGGTTCCCTGCCTCTAGACCCGATTCTCCTGCCTCACATAATCATGGGACTGGTTAGGCGAGTGGGAAATCCACAGGGCAGGCTGTCAGAAAGGGCAGGTTGGAACTCCTGGGCATGAGCGGAGTTACCATCCAAAGGCAGAATGTCTTCATCAGGGAACCCTCAGTTCCTCTAGGGCCTTTCAATGGATTGGATCAGGCCCACCTTCAATCTAGGATTATCTCCCTCGCTGAAAGTCAGTTGATTAAGGACTTTAATCATGTCCATAAAATACCTTCAGAGCAACACCTAGATTAGTGTTTGATTGAATAACTGAGGATAGTAGCTTAGCCAGCTTGACATCTGAAACCTATTGTCACCTTATCTAGCCTTGACTCCTCCAGAGTTTCCCCCTACCTTGGTCCAAACTACCATTATTTCTCCCCTGAATTATCGTGTCAGCCTCTATACCAGCTTCCTGCTTCTTGCCCTATCCTCCCTGGCCTTCCTCCTCCCACCCCCAGCTATTTTCAACAGAGCAACTAGACTGACGCATTCTCGGTTGCAGAGTGAGCAGTTGCTCCATTGCTCAAAGCCCTTGGGGTGGACAGAATGATGGTTCCTCAAAGATGTTCACATCCTAATCCTTGGAACCTGTGAATATGTTACCTTACATAGCAAAGGAACTTTGTACATGTGCTTAGGGTATGGACTTTGAGATGAGGAGAGTATCCTGGATTATCCAGGGGAGCCCAGTCTAATCACATGAGTCTTCAACAGTAGGAGAGGAAGACAGAAAAATGGATCAGAGAAATGTGACATGAAAAGAGCCTGACCCTCCATTGCTGGCTTTGAAAATGGAGGAAGGGAGCCACAAGCCAACTACAAGGGAAAGGGGACCTCAGTTCTACAACTGCATGGCCCTGAAGTCTGTGAACAAACCTAATGAGCAGGAAACAGATTCCCACCCAAAGCTCCCAGTGAGGAAACAGCCCTGTTAACAGCTTGATTTTAGCCTGGTGAGACCTGTGTTGGACTTCAAGTCTATAGAATTGTAAGATAATGTATTTGTGGGTTGTTTTGTTTTGTTTTTTTTTGAGACAGAGTCTTGCTCTGTCACCCAGGCTGAAGTGCAGTGGCTCAATCTCGGCTCACTGCGACCTCTACCTCCCGGGTTCAAGTGATTATTCTGCCTCAGCCTCCTGAGTAGCTGAGAGTACAGACGCACGCCACCAAGCCCAGCTAATTTTTGTATTTTTAGTAGAGACAGGATTTCACCATGTTGGTCGGGCTGGTCTCAAACTCCTGACCTCGTGATCCACCCCGCTCAGCCTCCCAAAGTGCTGGGATTACAGGCATGAGCCACTGCACCCAGTCTTGTGTTGTTTAAACCAATAAATTTGTGGTCGTTTGTTATGGCAGAAAATGAGTACAGCCCTTCAATGACTTCCCACCCTATTCAGAGTAAAAGCCAAGCTCCTCAGCATCTTCCCCTGCTCCTTTCTTTCTGACTTCATTTCCTACCACTCTCCCTAACTCACGCCCTCACCCCTGCTCCACTCCCCTACATTGGCTCCTGGGCCTGGACTAGAGTGAAGCTAGTGAGTACTCGCTTCAAGATGCCAAAACCTCAGTAGTCAAGATCAGTAATATTTTAATGCAGTATCAAAATGAATGTGAAAAAAATTAATGATATACAAATCATAAAAATTTGAAAGAAAGACAAGATCCAATCCTGCACTTGCTCAACTCACCTCCTCTGCCTTCCTCTAATTCCAGGCCTGATCCTTGCTGCTCTCAAACTTCCAGCCACACTCCAGTGGCAGCACTTTTCCTGTTGGTTTTGCCCCAGATAGCTGCAAAGCTTCCTCCCTCACCTGCTTGGGTTTATGCTCAAGTGTTGCCTTCTTAATGAGTCCTCCCTGGCCATTTATTTAAAATCTCAGAGTGTCCTCATGTATTAGTCTGTTTCCACGCTGCTATAAAGAAATACCTGAGACTGGGTAGTTTATGAAGAAATTATCAAGTTTAATTGATTCACAGTTCAGCATGTCTAGGGAGGCTTCAGGAAACTTACAATCATGGTGGAAGAGGGAGCAAACGCGTCCTTCTTCACATGGTGACAGCAGGAGAAGTGCTGAGCAAAAGAGGAAAAGCCCCTTATAAAACCATCAGATCTTGTGAGAACTCCTTCACTATAATGAGAACAGCATGGGGGTAACCGCCCCCATGATTCAATTACCTCCCACTAGGTCCCTCCCATGACACTTAAGGATTATGGAAACTACAATTCAAGATGAGATCTGGGTGGGGACATGGCCAAGCCATATCACCCCACCAGCACTCCCTGACCCTTTCTTGCGTTGTATTTCCCCAAAGTACTTAACATATCTAACATATTTATTTACTACTTTTTGTTCACTGCTGTACACTAGGACATAACAATATGTGGCATGTAGTAGGTGTTCAATAAGTATTTGTTGTAGGAATGAAGGAAGGGAGGAAGGGAAGAAGGAAAGGAGAAGCAAGAGAGGAAGGAGGGAAAGTAAGGGAGGGAGGCCTCTGCCAATGGGGCAACAGAGCATGTGTATGCAAGCAAGGAAGAACTTTCCCACTGGTTTATTGAAGCTGAAAATCCCTGAAGAGCTGCAGTAAATTTCAGTCTGTCTGTTTAAGAAAACACTAATTTATAAGCAGGGTTATTTTTTCCTCTCCCAAAGGGGAAAATGCCATCAAGAGCCAGTGTGTTCTCTTAGATTAATTAGCAGACTTGGATTAACTATGTGCTTTCTTTTCTAGGAAATTAGCTAAATTATGTTTCCACTGAAACTGGAAATGTTTGACCTCCTGGCAGTTTGTCCAAAATCCTTTGAAGCAGAGTATCTACAACTCTGTGTTTAATAATGCCTGGAGATTTTATTCTCTTCTCGTTCTCCCTCAACAATTAAAAATTCCATTCTGATGATCCCATCCCTTTAATTTTTCTTTTTTCTTTCTTTCTTTTTTTTTTTTTAGATGGAGTCTCGCTCTGTCACCCAGGCTGGAGTGCAGTGGCGCGATCTTGGCTCACTGCAATCTCCACCTCCTGGGTTCAAGTGATTCTCCTGCCTCAGCCTCCTGAGTAGTGTTTTACCATGTTGGCCAGGCTGGTCTTGAACTCTTGACCTCAGGTGATCCACCCACCTCGGCCTCCCAAAGTGCTAGGATTACAGGGATGAGTCCCTATGCCCGGCCACCTCCCTTTAATTTTTTATGAGTGGATTCCTACAAAGCTATTGTTAAAAATCTGTGGAAATTTGTATCATAGATAAATAGAATTTTCTGTGGTAATAACAAGAAACAGTGTAATAGATCTATTTTAGTATTGATTGGGATGGAAAATAGGCCCAAGTGTTACTGGAATCTATTGACTAACACCCATGTGATGCAGGGGTTGACTTGAATACATGAGTTGGAATGTAAGCAGAGTGAAGTTCAGGTGCATACTAAATTATGTGGATTATGAGCCAGAGTGGCCATTGTGGGCATGTGAAGGGCAATGAAGCAGTGGAGCCAGGTTAGGAGAGAGAAAGGAGAGGTGCAGAGGGAGGAGGAGTAGGGGAGAGAGAAAACTCAGAGAAGAACATGAGAGAATAGCCTCCTGTTCTTAGATAGAGGAGGAAGAAATAAGATTAAATGAAATAGCAACACAGTAGGAAGTAGAAAAACTGGGCCAAACCTGGAAAATCTTTGGGTTACATCCATGCTTGGCTGCTTCCTCACTGTTCCGCCTTGTCCAAGACACTTTACCTCTCTGATCCTCGATTCCCTCAAAAATTTGTGGCATTGTTTGGGGAGGCTAACGGTGACACTGACAACGATGCTGTGGCATGATGAGCCCAGGGTGGTGTAGGAAGGAGGAAAGCTAATCCAGCCTGGCCATCTGAACTGTGTATAAATGAGCTCAACTCTCAGCTCATGGCTGGTGCCTACTTTTGCAATTTGACAAATAAAGAAAAAGATTGCCATCATGCAAATGATTATAGTCCTTTTGCAGATGCATATTATGTATGGAGCAATCACAAATCACAGTGCACACACATTTTGTGGGTCGCTTTTTCAGATATTATATTGTTGGCATTTTTATTGTTTGTAACTGCCCTTGTAAAGATTTTAACCGCACTCTGTGAGTGTGAGTGAGTGTGTGTGAGTGTGTGTGTGTGCGTGTGAACCCCCATAATATAGTGGCTATTGAGTCAGGATCTGGGTTTGAAATTTAACTCCACCACTTACTGTCTTGCTATCTGACACTCAACCTCACCTACGCCTTATATTCCTCACAGAAAATAACAGAACTTGCTTCAAAAGACAATTGAGATAACTAAAGGCAGTAATGCATGCAAAGAACAGAGGATAGTGTTTGGTAGCAAACCCTCAATAAAATATTGGCTCTTATTATTACAAAGGTTTACAGTTTGTAATAATTTGAACATGCTCTCTTTTCCTAAGCGGCCTGAGGTAATCTGTGAAAATGGTTTGCTATTCGTGTGACCTGGAGAACCCCAAAAAATCATGCAAATCAAGAGGTTCCAATCTCCGTGTTCACTTTAAGAACACTCGTGAAACTACCTAGGCCATCAAGGGTATGCATATATGAAAAGCCACGAAGTATCTGAAAGATGGCACTTTACAGAAACAGTGCATACCTTCCTGATGTTACAATGGTGGAGTTGGTAGGTGTGCCCAGGCCATGCAGTGGGGCTGGACACAAGGTCGGTGGCCCAAAAAGAGTGCTGAATTTTTGGTGCACATGCTTAAAATGCAGAGAGTAATGCTGAACTTATGTTTTTAGGTGTAGATTCTCCAGTCATTGAGCATATCCAAGTGAACAAAGCACCTAAGATGCACCACTGGACCTACAGAGCTCATGGTCAGATTAACCCATACATGAGCTCTCCCTGCCACACAGAGAAGATCCTAACTGAAAAGGAACAGATTGTTCCTAAACCAGAAGAGGAGGTTTACCCAGAAGAAAAAGATATACCAGAAGAAACTGAAGAAACAAAAACTTATGGCACAGGAGTAAATTCAGCATTAAAATAAATACAGTCAAAAGGAATGATAATAATAATAATAATTTGAATGCTATGGAAATGGGAAAATTCTCTATAATTTCATCCATACCACTCAAGATCCTCACTATAACTGTTTGGTGTGTATTTCTCCACTCCCCCACCTCCCCACTTTTATTTTTATACATTTACTATCACATTATTATTCTATTTTCTTTTTTAACCACAAACCAAACAACAACAAAAGGATATTATACATACCACCTCTTTATTGTTATTTTCATGGCAATGTTTATAGATTTAAACCTTTCTTTTCAGTGGCTGCATGAAATTTCATTCCACTTATTGATGATGGCAGCAGCCCATCTGGAGCAGCTGCAGCAAAGACACTGGTTGCAGCTGGGAAGGTGCGGCTGGGGCTGTTCACTCCGCAGAGGTAGTGGGAGCTGGAAATAAGCAGGATCCCCACCCCCTTCTGGTGGGGTGGGAGCCCCACACTCCCAGGCCCAGCTGTGGCTGTGGACCAGGACATACCTGTGCTCTTGGGGGCCTGGGAAGCCCCCCTTCCCCCACAGACTCAGAAGTGCCTGCTCCCACTGCCTGGCCTCTCCCCACTCCTGGGACCCACTCCAATTTTGGAGCAAAGTTGTGGCCAAGCCCAGGTGCTGCCCAGATCCAGCTAGGTGCATATATGCTTGGGGCAGTACTAACACGTCAGCCCTCTGCCACTTCAGTCCCCTCTGGGCTTTGGGCATCCAAGAGCATGGGAGGGAGGCCAAGGTGGGGGCTGAAGGTGGCTCAGTGCAGGTCTGCAGGCACCCCTTGGCATGAACAGCCTGAGTGCCATAAGCAGCAGTGGGAGGTAGACAGGCTCCTGGGCAGAAAAGGGTGGGTCCCCAGTGAAACCCCACCTTCAAGGCAGGGATGAACAGAAGTCTGGGGGCTGGGCTGCCAGTTCCACAGACCCAAGTGAAAACTTATGGTGTTTTTTCTGAGCCCACCCATGGCCACCCATGGACCAATCAGCATGTACTTCCGCCCTTCTGAAGCCCTTGAAACCCCAGGACTCAGTCAACCTCACAGAGACAACTGGACAACCTGCCTGTAAAGAGGAGCTAACCAGTCTGGGTCTCCTCTCTCTTGAGGGCTGCAGAGACAATGGGAGATCTGCCTTTGGGAAAGAGCTACCCACTTTGGGTCTCCTGAGAGCTGTACTGTCACTCAATAAAGCACCCCTTCACCTTGCTCATCCTCTAGTTGTCCATGTACCTCATTCTTCCTGGATGTGGGACAAGAACTCAAGACCCACCAAATGGCAGAACTGAAAGAGCTGTAACACAAACAGGGCTGAAACACACACCCCCACTCACCCACGTTGCAGGCAATGAAGAGAAGAGGTGTAGCCTTTCAGGGAGCCCAGACTGAGGGGCTCCCTGAGCCAGGGCTGTGACGCTCTCTCTGGGGTTTTGTGGTTCCTGGTGTCTCCAAGCTTCTGAGCACCACGATGCTCTCTGGCGCCTGCAGTGGAAACTACTTGTGGTATGCCTGGTCCAGCCACAGCCCAGCACAGAGCCAGTGCCTGTGCCAATGGCTGGAGCTGCCTGCCCTGCCACAGCTGGCATGCCTAGCTATGGACATGGTCAGACCCCATGCTTGCTCACACACCCCTTGGTGCTCTGCACCTGGCTTGCCCTTGGCAGGCATGGGATCCAGGCTGATAGCACAAGCCAAAAGCAGCCTTCTGGGCTGAGTGAGTGGAACAAGCCCAGTGGGCCTCAGCAAAACTTGGGCAAAGGTGCCACCAGCCACAGAGGTTTCCAGCTGACAAGGTGACACCCCAAGGATCCTGTGAAAATATGGAGGTAGTTTATTTAACCACTCCTATATTGAAGGACATTGGTTTATTTTTAATTTTTTTCACTAGTAGAAACAGTACTGTAAAGAACATAAATTGTGTATATTGCTATCAATTTACAAAAGTATTTCTATAGAAGTGGACATGATGGAGCAAAGGGCATAAACACTTAAAATTTTAATAGATGCTGTTAGATTTCCTTCTGAAAAAAAAAACACAAAATTTTCAAACTTTCATCAACCCTGGATATTATTCAATTTAAAACTTTTACTTTTGCCAGTGTAATGGACAAAATATATTTTGTTTCTTTTAATTTCATTTATTTAATTACAGGCAAAACTGATCATCTTTTTGCATTTCTTTTCCTAATTATTTATTTGCATTTAACAATTTTTTGTTGGGTTATTTTGTTTTGTCATTTTGTTTTGTTTTGGTTTTTTGAGACAGATTATCATTCTGTTGCCAGGCTGGAATGCATTGGCGCAATCTCGGCTCACTGCAACCTTCGCCTCCCAGGTCCAAGCGATTCTCCTGCCTCAGCCTCCTGAGTAGCTGGTACTACAGGTGCTCACCACCACATCTGGCTACGTTTTGTATTTTTAGTAGAGACAAGATTCCACCATGTTGGCCAAGATGGTCTCAAACCCCTGACCTCGTGATCCGCCTGCCTTGGCCTCCCAAAGTGCTGGGATTACAGGCATGAGCCACTGTGCCTGGCCTTTTGTCACTGATTTTTAAGTACTCTGTGTGTGTGTGTGTATACATATATATAATTATATCTATATTTATATATGTGTATGCATATATGTATACATATGTGTATATAATTATATATATGTATACATATTTATATGTATATATTTATATAGGTATACACACACATACCATGTACTGTGTATATATACTATATATATACACACACACTATGGATATAAACCTTTTGTTATTTATTTTTTAAAGATATTTCATCCCAACTTGTAAGTTTTTTCTGTAACTTATTTATGCCTTTGAAATGAATCATCATTTTTTTAAATTGCATTTTTATGTGGTTAAAGTCATATATCCTTTCCTTTATGAGTTCTTAGTTTTGCAGTTTAGTTTAAAAGTCTTCTCACTTAAATATGATTTAAAAGAATTTTGCTATCTTTTCTTGTAGGGTTTTACATTTTTGGAGTTTAAATATTTAGTCTATCTGAAATTACTTTTATACATAATATAAAACTAGAATATAAGGTTTTTTCCCCTCATGGGCTAAACATAATCT
>NW_016813959.1:635571-752651 GCF_001698545.2 Rhinopithecus bieti | reverse complement strand
GCACTATTCACAATAGCAAAGACTTGGAATCAACCCAAATGTCCATCTGTGACAGACTGGATTAAGAAAATGTGGCACATATACACCATGGAATACTATGCAGCCATAAAAAAGGATGAGTTTGCGTCCTTTGTAGGGACATGGATGCAGCTGGAAACCATCATTCTTAGCAAACTATCACAAGAAGAGAAAACCAAACACCGCATGTTCTCACTCATAGGTGGGAACTGAACAATGAGATCACTTGGACTCGGGAAGGGGACCATCACACACTGGGGCCTATCATGGGGAGGGGGGAGGGGGAGGGATTGCATTGGGAGTTATACATGATATAAATGATGAATTGATGGGTGCTGACGAGTTGATGGGTGCAGCACACCAACATGGCACAGGTATACATATGTAACAAACCTGCACGTTATGCACATGTGCCCTAGAACTTAAAGTATAATAATAATAAAAAAAAAGAAATCAGCACGGTCCACAGAGAATAAATTTGGGGAGTATTGCCAAAAAAAAAAAAAAGAAAAAATTAGCTTGGCATGGTGATGTGCACCTGTAGTCCTAGCTACTTGGGAGGCTGAGGTGGGAGGATTGCTTGAGCCCAGCAGGTGGAGGCTGCAGTGAGCTGGGATTGTGCCGCTACACTCCAGCCTGGGCAACAGAGCAAGACCCTATCAAAAAAAAGAAAGAAAGAAGGAAGGAAAGAAAGAAAAGAAGAAAAAAGAAAAGAAAAGAAAAGAAAAGAAGTCGTCAATTCTTTGCAAGCTGCTGGCCACTGGCTGGCCTTATCTTCTAACCATATGAACCTCTCTAGCATGGCAGTTTGCCTCATCAAATCTAGCAAGAGACTGGACTTAGTGGCTCACACCTGTAATCCCAGCACTTTGGGAGACTGAGGCAGGAGGATCACTTGAACTCAGGAGTTCGAGATCAATCTGGGCAAAATAGAGACCTTGTCGCTACAACAAATGAAAATATTAGCTGGCCATGGTAGGAAGCTGAGGTGGGAGGTTCCTGGAAGATCAAGACTGCAGTAAGCCGTGACCATGCCTGGCCTGGGAGACAGAGCAAGACTCAATCTCAAAAAAAAAGAAAAAAAAAATCCCTAACCTTTAGTTTGTGGCTCATCACAGAGTCCCTTCCCACATTGTTGATGGACTTCTTGTTGTGACAGGTGCTATCTGAACATCCACTAGGTGAGACACCAAGTGATGCCTAAATTTATGTTTCTCTAGGATTTAAGTTCCTTTTAGTGTCTCTCTGAGTTTCGGCTTCTTATCTGAGAATGGGCTTCTCTGTATGACTGACATTGGGGCCTTCATCTCCTTGAGGTGAGGTCAGTCCAAACAGGAAGGTGATTATACCCTAATCACATCTACTTGATCATCAATATCTCCATTTGACACAGTAAGTGCTAAGTTATACAAGAGACACAGTCATACAAAGGTGGGGGTTTGGGAGACTTTCTGATCAATATGAATATTTTAATGATCTCTTGAAACATATTGCCAAATTACCTTTCCAAAGAGCAAAGTTACAATTTATAAAGCCACTGACTAACTGAGAATGCTAATTTCTTCAAGTCCTTCCAGTGTTAATAACATCTTTTAAAAACGTTTGCCCACTTATTAGGTGTGATATTATGATTTTATATTTTATATATATATGTGTGTGTGTGTGTGTGTGTGTGTGTGTATGTATGTATATGTTGGGTTTTGTCCATGGTTGTTAGCTAATAATCCCATAACCATTGTTATAGCTATTTGTTATAATGTTGGGGCACTTCAGGCCTCAGAAGCAGGCCTCAGGAAACAAATCTTCCTCTCTGATCTTCTGTCCTCTCTTTCGCTTGGGAAAATAGAGAAGTAAGGACTGAGCAGAATCCCTGAGGCCTTAACTTGTAATTCTACAACAGGTTCTCCCATCTCTAAACTTTTCCTTCCTTTAAGTTGACAGGTAAAACCCTGCAGTCTGCTGTCTGAGAACAGTTGGTGCTCACTAGACTTTCCACGAGCTCTTGCCTTAGTTTGAGTTACCCCAAATGCAGAGTCTGATAGAGGTACTTGTCGCAGGTGGCTCACTGAGGAGGGATCACCTGCAGCAGGAGTGAGGGAGCAGAGAGTGTGATGTTGAGAGGGAGGATGTGTTACAAGGTGAGAAAGGTACAGAATGCTTCCTAGAGCTATTCACCTAAATGAAAGAATTCACCCCCTAGCTTTCATCCCTAGGGGTTACAAATTGCTGAGAGAGACATTAACTTCCCTGCACTTAGTGGGGTTGTGCTATGGTTTGAATATGTCTTCCAAAGTTCATGTGCTGGAAACTTTACACCCAATGCAACATTGTTGAGAGATGAGACTTTTAAGAGGTGATCTGGTCCATTATCAAGGGAGTGGGTTTATTATCTCTGTAGTGGTGTGCTTATAAAGGGTGAGCTCAGACTTCTTTTCTCTCTCTCTTGCATGCCTTCTGCCACCATGTGATAACTTCTGCCACGTTACAATGCAGTAAGAAGGCCCTTACCAGATGTGGTATTTTGATGTTGGACTTCCCAGTCTCCAGAACCATGAGCCCCCCAAAACTTCCATTGCTTGCCAATCTGTAGCATTCTGTCATAGTAGCACAAAACAGACTCAGACAGACTTGTGTGCTCCAGGGTGCTGGAGAAGAGCCTGGGGCAGAAAGCTGAAGAACAGGCTACCTTGCACAGAGAGGATGCTGTCAGTGGGAGCAGCATCTGAACTCAGATAAGGCAACTGTCCACTGTAGCCATGGCTGAGATCAGAGGTGGTCAAGGGGATGTGATGTGTTTGTTACAGTGCTCCTACATTGTCCTGCCTCTCTTGCAGCTAGGTTGTCGTCATGTAATTCTTCAGTCTGCATGGAGGACTCTGCCCTGGAAGAGTACATCAATTCATATCAGACTTGTGTGAGTAAAGAATAAAACTTGGTTGTGCTAAGTGACTTGTATGTTGGGATTTATTTGTACTGTGGCATATCCTGGCATCAATTTACTTTCACTAAATCAAAAGTCATGCCTCAAAACATCCAGGATTGGGAGAGGAATAGACATTTCCCCTATACCTTTGCACTCTATAAATGGACCAAGCACAAGAGTAGGCAAGAGAGAATCCACAAACTGAGGAAAGACATCTTAATCTCCTGGGATAAGTTTTCTATTAAAATTGATAGGGCAAACCTCAACACATTTTGTTATATACAAATACTCATTCCTTATATTCTGTTTTCATTAACTTTCACTTTATATTTTTATCACAGCTCCTGAAACCAGCATACATCCTGAAGGAGCAGAAGACTTCCCTGCCCACTTGACATAACTCTGGTGGACAGAGCTGGTGATGAGGCCTATAAATATCAGATACAACTGGTCAGGGGTACAGTTCACCTGATGGCACATGTGGAACCATAGTTCTTGTTCTCTCCTCCTTATTGGACAACTTATAGACAATTAGAAGATTCCCCCTTGGAGCTATCACAATATAGATTGCCAGAAAAGACTTTTTTTTTTTTTTTTCCAGCCAGCAATTAGTAGTCTGGAGTTAGAGTTCTCTTGGTAGGTTAAAGGATCCAGTAAACTGTACCTCTTCCCTAGAATCTGCTGGCTCTCCTCACTTTGCTAAGGCTGGCCTTAGACCCTACTTATCTAGAAGCTTGATTTGAGCTGAGCACTGTGGGTAGCCCTGAGCCAGCAGTAACTTGGATAAGACCTCCGCTCCCAAGCTCCTGGTCTGCAAACTAGTAAATGTGAACCCAGTCCACAAGACTTGCACTTAGCAAGTCTTGCATCTAGCTGAGATCAGCATGCTGGAGGAGTGGGGCCTTTATGGGGTGCATTTGTCTGTTCTCATACTGCTATAAAGAACTACCTGAGACTGAGTGATTTATGAAGAAACTGACTCACAGTTCCACAGGCTGTACAGGAAACATGGCTGGGATGGTTCAGAAAACTTACAATCATGGCCGAAGGCGAAGGGGAAGGATGTACATCTTACCATGATAGAGCAGGAGACAGCAACCAAAGGCGGAAGTGCCACACACTTTCAAACAACCAGATCTTATAAGAACTCACTCACTATTACAAGAACAGCAAGGGGAAACTGTCCCCATAAACCAATCACCTCCCACCAGGACCGTCCCTCAACATTGAGGATTACAATTCAATATGAGATTTGGGTGGGGACACAGAGCCAAACCATATCGTGGAGGAATGAGAAGTGGATAGAAAGAAAAGCAGCCAAGAAAAGGCTTTGGTGGAACTTGGGTGCGTCTCTGGATGTCTGTGGAATGATCGTTCATCCCAGCGTGTCAAGCCCTTTCATGTTATACATTTTCATGCACGTTATTTCTTTTATCCTCTCAACAACATCCAAGAGGCAGTTATTATTACCTCCTTTTAAAGATGATTTAATTATACTAGGATTGAACAAATAAAGAAATATGTTGTGGATAATGGAAGCAAGGTATGACTTAGAGGCAGTGACGTGTACAGGTCAAATCTTAAGTATACAGCTTGATAACTTTTTACATGTACACTTGGGTAATCACTATCCAATCAATGTTTTTAAATTTTCAGGTCGAGTGTGGTGGTTCATGCCTGTAATCCCAGTGCTTTGGGAGGCTATAGTTTTTTTTAGCACACTCAAAGCTCCCTTGTGTCCCCTCCCAGTCATAAATTCCCAAACATAACCATTATTCTGACCTCTAACACCATAATTCTTCATTTTGCCTGTTCTTGAACTTCATACAAATTGAACCATGTAGTACATGTTCTTTTGTGTTTGGTTTCTTTCACTCATTGTATCTGTGAGACTCATCCATGTTAGCTGTGTAGTGACAGTTTGTTCGTTTCCATTGATGTGAAATTTTTCATTATATAGAATATTATCTAACCTACTACTGATGGACATTTGAATTGTTTCCAAGTTTTGACTTTATGACAGAAGCTATATGGACATGTTTGTGCATGTCTGTTGGTGGATATAAACACTCACTTCTCTTGGGTGTATATCTGTGGTTAAAACTGCTAGATCATAGGATATATAAATATTTAATTATTAATTATTATTTTTTTTGAGATGGAGTCTCACTGTGTCACCCAAGCTGGAGTGCAGTGGCATGATCTTGACTCTCTGCAACCTCCACCTCCTGGGTTCAAGCAATTCTCCTGCCTCAGCCTCCTGAGTAGGTGGGACTACAGACATGCACCACCACGCCTGGGTAATTTTTAGTAGAGACAGGGTTTCAACCTTGTTGGCCAGGCTGTTCTGGAACTCCTAGCCTCAAGTGATCTGCCTGCCTCAGCCTCCCAAAGTGCTGGGATTACAGGTGTGAGCCCCTACATCCAGCTGACATATGAATATTTAGCTTTAATAGGTATTGCTGATATATGAATATTTAGCTTTAGTAGGTACTGCCAAATGGTTTTCACTCTCATCACAAGCATATGAGAGAGGTGCAGTGGCTCATGCCTGCAATCTTAGCACTTTGGGAGGCTGAGGTGGGCAGATCACTTGAGCCCAGGAGTTCAAGACCAGCCTGGGCAACATGGTGAAACACTGTCTCTACTAAAAATACAAACATTATCTGGGTGTGGTGGTGTCCACCTGTAGTCCCAGCTAGTTGGGAGGCTGAGGTGGGAGGATCATATGAGCTCGGGAAGTCAAGACTGCAATGAGCATAGAGCACCCCACTGCCCTCCAGCCTGAGCAACCACCGAAGTGACACCATGTCTCAAAAAAAAAAAAAAAAAAAAAAAAAAAAAAAAAAAAAAAAGTGTACAAGCAATTCAGTTGCTACATAGTTACATAGTCTGCCTAAATGGTATTTTCCTTCTAATTACTGATTTGCTTGATTTGTCAATTACCCTTCTACAAAGAGATACAGATATTTGTTAGTGAACTACAAAACTCTCTGGGATGGAAAATTCTTCACAGACAAAGAGTTAAATGTTTAACTTAAATGTTTGATTCTGACCCTAAAGGTAAAACGAATTGAAAAATAAGAGAGATCAACGTAGACATGGAGAGAATTGAACCACTGGAAAGGTTGAAACATGCTAGGGTTTGACCTGTTGGTGGTATTTCAATAGAGGGAGAGGAAAAGGGAAGAAGAGCTTAAGCAAAGAGAAGTGGGAAAGAGTTGGGACTAGAGCAGGAAGAAAGCTGACCTAACTTGGCAGTGGGTGACCCTGGGGAGGAGCAGGGCATGCGGTTGGATTGGTAAGGACGAGCCAGCCTTGGGGACTTTGAAGTCAAGGAGTGGGCTTAGGATTTGGGTGATTGGGGTGGAAGAGGGAAATGGGGTGTTACTAAGTGCATACAGCCCTGAGTGGGAGTGAGATATATTTGATGAGAGACCACTGGTCTCTCACGCAGTCCGCTTCCTATTTCTCACAGTGAGGATTATCTCACTGTGATGACTGTGATAGGTATTTTTCTTTCATAGGACCACTGAATGCAAGCCAGCTACTTCATGTGTTTCTCAGCTGAAGAAATAGATCTGTTCCTGTGCTGAAAAGAAAACCAGATGTGCCAGATTAACTGATAAATTGAATACCTGCATACTGTCCTGTGTAAGCATCCACTGTCACTGATGAGCATTTGAGTTGATTCCATGTCTTTGCTATTGTGAACAGTGCTCATTTAGCAAACTGTCACTGGATGCCTAGTGAAGGGCCAATCATTAAAATTTAAGATAAAAACACAGGGCTTCTGCCTTCAAGGAGCTGACAGACAAGTAGAGAACACTAACTTGGAAGAGCTGGATGCAAAGAAGGTGTAAAAAGTGCTATAATAAAGGTAATGCATAGAACAGTAGGGCACATCAATTCTATCTGAGAATGTTCAGGAAATGTGTGAGCTGAGTCTTGAAGGATTACTTTGGAGTCCACCTGGTAGACAAGGTCGAGCAAGGGCCTTACAAGCAAAAGGGAGCAAGCCACAGTACGGCAGGAAGACTCCAAATCCTGTGGGCAGAGCATAGAGTTTGTGTGCAGAAGTAGCCAGAGATGAGGCTGAGAAGCAGCTGGGGTCAGATCACAAAGCGTTGCAAACACCAACTGAATGAATATGGACTTTACTGGGTGGACAGTGGGAGGCAGCACTACGGGGTTTGAGCCAAAATGTTATAGTTCAGCAATGAGAAACATTGCACTGGCACCGGTGTGAAGGACAAAGCACAGGGAGTGAGCCTAGAGATCAGTTTGAAGGTTATTACATTAGACCTGGCAAAAGAAGATGCAAGCTTAAAATGAGCCCAGGACAGCGATAATGGAGAAAAGGAAATGAGTATTTAGGAGGTAAATTCTACAGGACTTAATGAGATTGGAGGAGGTCAGGGAAAGCCGGGGGGAAGAATTTGGATGACTCCATATATTGTCTGGGTGGATGATGGTACTGTTATTTAGGAAAGGAAAGATTGGGAAAAAGGAAGGTTTGGGCAGGACAAGAGAAGGAAAAGATGGAGGAAATGAGTTTAATTTTGGTCATTTGAGCTTCTAATTTAGTGAAGTCATCCCATATGGTATAAATCATAAAAAGTTCAAATTAGCCCCCTGAAAATTCCTTAAAATGCCTATATAGGACAGTGTGCAGATATTCAATTTCTTAATTAATCTGGCACATTTGGTTTTCAGCACAGGAACAGATCTTACTTACTGTTCAATACTTACTTACTTACTTATTGTCCGATGCTCTTCCCAGATCTAAGTGTCTGCGGAATATGTAAGTAGCCCTACAGTGTGACACTCAGAAAGAGTTTTGAGCTAGAGATGCAGATTTCAGATCATTAGAAGTGATTAAGGAATCATGAATTCTGGAACAACCGGGGATGACTATGTGGGTGAGAAGAAATTAGAGACGAGAACAATGCCACAGAGAACCCCAGCCTTTAAGGGGTGTGTGATGAAATGACACCCCAGTGAAGGAGGTAGAAGAGCAATTTCAAAGATGGGAACTCGGCTGGGCGTGGTGGCTCACACATATAATCTCAGCACTTTGAGAGGCTGAGGCAGGTGGGTCACCTGAGGTCAGGAGTTCAAGGCCAGCCTATCCAACCTGGCAAAACCTCATCTCTACTAAAACAGCAAAATTAGCCTGGCGTGGTGGCGGATGCCTGTAATCCCAGCTACTCAGGAGACTGAGGTAGGAGAATCACTTGAACCCAGGAGGCAGAGGTTACAACGAGCCAAGATCAGGCCATTGCACTCCAGCCTGGGCAAAAAGAGTGAAACTCTGTCTAAAAAAAAAAAAAAAAAAGGTACTCTTAAGCCAGAAGAAGCTCTTAACTGTGTGAGGGTGATTTCTTATCATGGTGGATCCACTTTGTATAGAAAAGTGTCTAGCTCATAGTTGCTGCATGAATGAATAAACAAACAAAGAGACTAGTGTCATAAAGATAAGCAGGTATTTCCAGAAGGTACATACTCCAGTGCTGGAGGGAGGCCAGTGACCCAAGATGAGAACGAAATGTTCCCAGACTGATGTGCAGTTGAAATAGGAAGCACTAAAACAGCCTTAGCTGCCAGCCATCTTGAAGGGCGCAGCCCGAGTCGCTCTCCTCCTCATTAGGAACTGGGGTGGGACCAGGGGATGCTCTTTCTTTTTCTTTTTCTTTTTTTTTTTTTGTGTCTCACTCTGTCACCAGGCTGGAGTGCAATGGCACGATCTCGGCTCACTGCAACCTCCACCTCCCAGGTTCAAGCGATTCTCCTGCCTCAGCCTCCTGAGTAGCTGGGATTACAGGCGCGTACTACCACGCCCGGCTAATTTTTGTATTTTTAGTAGAGATGGGGTTTCACCATGTTGGTCTGGCTGGTCTCAAACTCCTGACCTCATGATCCACCTGCCCAGCCTTCCAAAATGCTAGGATTACAGGCATGAGTCACCGCACCTGGCCGGGATGCTCTTTCTATAGTGGCTCTCACCCACAAGCCCTCCCCTACTTCCACCCGGATGTCCTGGAGCTGAACCTCTGCCCTTAATCCAGCTCCCAAGTTCCTACTTTGGTACATGGTTAGATTAGTTATCTATTGCTGTGTAAAAAATTACTTCTAAACATAATAGTTTAAAACAACACATATTTATTATTGCACAGTTTCTGGGGTCAGGAATCTGGACAGGATTCCTTAGCTGGGATCTCTGTTTCAGGATGTCTCACAAGGCTGCCATCAAATTTTCATCGGAATCAGGATCCATTTGCAACTCACTCAGCGGTTCCTCAGGGGCTACTGAACCGAGGGCCTCAATTCCTTGTAAGCTGTTGGCCGCAGGCTGGCCTCAGTTCCTAACCATAGGGGCTTCTCCAGCATGGCAGCTTGCTTCATCAAAGCTAGCAAGAGGTCAGGCGCGGCAGCTCACACCTGTAATGCCAGCACTTTGCAGGGCCGAGACAGGAGGATCACTTGAGCCAAGGAATTCAAGAACAACCTGGATAACATAGTGAGCCCCCATCTCTACAAAATTTAAAAATTTTAGCTGGGCACGATGGCACATGTGCAAGTGGTCCCAGCTACTTGGGAGGCTGAGGTGGGAGGACCACTTGAGCCCAGAAGGATGAGGCTGCAGTGAGCCATGATGGCACCAGTGCACTCCAGCCTGGGCAACAGAGCAAGACACTGTCAAAAAAAAAAAAAGCTAGCAAGAGACTGGAAGACAGTTTGCTAGCAAGAGCGAAGTCACAACCTTTTGTAACCAAATCAAGAAAGTGAGGCCAGGCACAGTAGCTCACGCCTATAATCCTAGCACTTTGGGAGGCCCAGGCAGGTGGATTGCCTGAGCTCAGGAGTTTGAGACCAGCGTGGGCAACATGGTGAAAACCCGTCTCTACTAAAACACAAAAATTAGCAGGGCATGGTGGCATGTGCGTGTAGTCCCAGCTACTCAGAGGCAGGAGAATTGCTTGAACCCAGGAGGCAGAGGTTGCAGTGAGCTGAGATCATGCCACTGCACTCCAGCCTGGGTGGTCCCCAATGAGTCCCGCCTCCAAGCACTCACCCCTGTGTGATTTGCTCACCGTGAATGTGGGCTGGACATGATGACTTATCTGTAACTCATAGAATATGACAATGATGACCAGATATCACTTTTTTTTTTTTTTTTTTTTTTTGAGACAGAGTCTCACTCTGCCACCCAGGCTGGAGTACAGTGGAGCAATCTCGGCTCACTGCAACCTCCACCTCCTGGGTTCAAGTGATGCTAATGCCTCAGCCTCCTCCCAAGTAGCTGGGGTTACAGGCATGGGCCACCACAGCCAGCTAATTTTTGTATAGTAAAGACAGGACTTTACTATATTGGCCTCTCGAACTCCTGGCCTCAAGTGATCTGCCTGCCTCAGCCTCTCAAAGTGCTGGTATTACAGGCATGAGCCACCTTGCCCAGCTCAAACTTTCTCTAAACTTAAGATCTGCTCTGCTGAAGATAATTCTTCTGACAGTTGTCTTCACCATCTTGGTTGAACCAAGGCGGAAAAATCTCATAACCTTAGATGTCCCTGTACTAATAATAGCTAATGCTTCTGTAGCGCCAATTACATGCCAGGCTTTGAATGAGCTTTCTATGAACTTTACAAATAGTAACTCATTTAATCCTCATAACACTCTTCCAAAGTAGAGACTCTCGTTAACTTATTTTACAGACAAAGCAACTGAGCCACAGAGAAGCAAGTACTACATCTTGCCAAAGGTAACACAGCTATTGAGTGGTGGAAGTGGGATTTGGGAGCTAGGAGTTTGGTTCCAGAATTCCTGATGTGAACCATTATGCTATTCTATAACCCATATATAAGTTGGAATACAATACTGTCCAGTCTGGCATAGTGTGACATTAAAATAAAACATTAAAAACATAGGCCGAGTGGGGTGGCTCATGCCTGTAATCCCAGCACTTTGGGAGGTCGAGGAGGGCGGATCACGAGGTCAGGAGATCGAGACCATCTTGGCTAACACGGTGAAACCCCGTCTCTGTTAAAAGTACAAAAAATTAGCCGGGCGTGATGGCGGGCGCCTGTAGTCCCATTTGCTCAGGAGGCTGAGGCAGGAGAATGGCGTGAACCCGGGAGGTGGAGCTTGCAGTGAGCCGAGATCGTGCCACAGCACTCCAGCCTGGGCAGCAGAGTGAGACTCTATCTAAAAAAACAAACAAACAAAAAAAACATAGCTAAGCAACCAAAATAAAATTCCAACATTTAATTGGCATTAAAAAAGATTTAACCTATAACCTACAGCAGCACATTTTGGGTCTCAGAGGCTTTCATTTGCTAGCTTTCCTCTACGAATGTTCCCTGAAACCCAGCCCAGATTATTTTTCATTTTCTTTTTTCTGTACTTCTCTCTTAGCTCCTTACGATATAGGTTGACTTTGTCTTCTGGCTTCATTCTTTGGTATCCTGTCCACATAACCTCTTTTTTATACACGAAAGGGTGATCCTAGAATTGACCCAAGCCACCAGCAATTTTACCCCTTATCCTCCTAACACTCAAGTCTGCCTTCTCTATCCCTATTTCTGTATCATAAGAAAAACAGAACCAGCAAAGGCAGAATTCTCTTTGGAGAGTAGGGAAGAGGGAGAAGCTGAACAAATTAAGAGAACTTCTCTTTAGCAGCTGAGGATGGAGGAGAGAAAAGACAGTCGACTGGGAACACATAGCTAATTATCCTTGTCTTTGTCACATTCCCAGAGATGCATGACTGAGGTGCTATGTCCTTATCATCGCAGATAGGGGCCAGGCAGAGTGGGGCTGACCCAATAGCACAGAGGGCCTTGGGCGTGGCAGGGAAGCTTACTTCTGCAGTCCAGCTCAGCCTGGTGTTTCCTCTGAAGCAGCGAATAGGGGGAAAGCTCACGGAGGGCTGGGGAGGGTGGCAGATGCCTCCAGCTCTCCAAGCCCCGTTGCCAGCCCTCAGACCCAGGATCCACACTTTGCTTCTAAGCTGGGGTCTATTCACAGAAAGGCTGTGAGAGCCACTCCAGGAAAGATTAAAGAGCCACACTTCACTTTCTCTCAAGGTAAAACCAGGGAACAGACTTTTAAATCCTAGATGTGATGGCCACCTCAGCAAAGTGTCTCCATAGGCCCTCTATCCATTCCTGCTGCCCACAAGTCATTCATAATTTCTGCCCAGACTCACGTCAACTGTCCATGAAGTCACCCCCTACTTCCCACCTCTCTCCAATCTCAGTCAAGGTCACATGCCACTGCCAGTCTAATCTTCCCAAACACCAGTCTGATCACACCATTTCCCCACTCAAAATTCCTCAGTTTGCTCCCCTTTCCCGGTAAGTTCCTTGCCTAGACCTCAAGACCCTCAAAACTATCTTTCTACACATGTTTTTCTTTTCTTCTTCTTCTTCTCCCTTTTTTTCTTTTCTTTCGACACAGTCCCCGTCACCCAGGCTGGAGTGCAATGGCCTGATCTCGGCTCACTGAAACCTCTACCTCCCAGGTTCAAGCAATTCTCCTGCCTCAGCCTTCTGAGGAGCTGGTGCTACAGGTATATCTACAGGTATATGCCACCACACCTGGCTAATTTTTGTGTTTTCAGTAGAGACAGGGTTTCATCATGTTGGTCAGGCTGGTCTTGGACTCCTGACCTCAAGTGATCTGCCTGCCTCAGTCTCCCAAAGTGTTGGGATTACAGGGGTCAGCCATGACGCCAAGCCTAGACACATTTTTACATGTTTCCTGTGATCCATCTAAAATCAATGATGTCAATTGCCAGGCATGCTACACTCTTTTGCTTCCATGTCCCTGTCATTCCTCCTGTGTCTGAAACCTTCAGATTCTCTCGGCTCCCCTCTCCTTCGCCTACCAAATTCAAAGACCATCTAAAAAGCCACCTCCCCTGAGAAAGATCTGCAGATAACTGCAGCTGAGTGTGAATTCTCCCCTTTCATTTTCCGTATCATTCATTGATCCTCTTGGTCTGGCATTTTTCTTATAACTACCATATATCCATATATTCCCCCAATTACTGGAAAATATGTTGAGAGGAAAGGTGTTTCCTTGCTCAACTCTGAATTTCCTGCAGTGCCCAGTAAAGAGCCTTAATCATGTGCATGCTTAACATTTAATAAATAGTAGTTGATTTGAAAAAGTCTGCGGGACTGATATACGTACTGTTCTAATTTATCATTTCACATCTTTTCCTGGAACAGGTGGGAGTGGTGCAAGACACACTCCTTTGAAGAGGGAGGGCATGAGGGATAGCATGAGACAGGCCTGACCTGGGCGGTCATGGCCACATGCATTCCATAGCTTGATTTCATCAAAGCCCATGAACATCTAGTCTTGGGTGTTACCTGGTGAGCAATGCCTTTAACCAGCCTGACCTCATGCTTTTCAACTCTGTCACCCACCACCGTCAGAGGGGATGTGGCACAGGGCATGTCCAACAGGAGAGACAGTTACATCAATTCAAGTCTACAAATATCCATTCAGTACCTACTTTGAGCCAGGCACTCTGCTAAGTGCCGGGGACAGAAGGGTGAACAAAACAAATATGGCATGGGGACCTTTGAAACATAATTTTTGGTAAGAGTAGCTGCCAATACTGATAATGAGTACAGCAGGCCCTGGACTAAGTGTCTTATGTGCATTTTCTCTCCTAATCCTCACAACAATTTCTATCATCAACCTTCTGTAGATGGGAAGACGGGGGCTAAAAGAGATTAAGTCTTTTGCCCTGGATTAGCAGGTGGTAGAGATAGGATTTCAACCTAAGGTTGTATGACCTGAGTGCATTCTTAGAAGCACCAACTTTGCCTCCTCAACGTGCTCTTTTTTTTCCTGCTCCCTTTACTCTTTGAGTCTTGCAGTGTGGCTTTGGGTGAGACGGATATAAAATTGACATAAACAATTTTGTCTTCCTTTGCCTCTGGAGATTCCGCATGTGTATAATCTCTACCCAGATTTCTCCAACATTCCTTTGCCTACAATCTGTACAGACAAGATAGCCTGTGGGCAGAGGCAGTGGCTGTTTGCTCATCTATCACCAAGGCATCTCTCCCACCTTCCTCTGTCCTGATACTCTCCACTGTGTGTTTTATCCTTTTCTATTGTGTGAGTTTCTCAAGTCTTCTCAAACCTTTTGTACACAAGTAATGCACAGGTAAAGAAAATATGCCTTGTGACCAGGTATGGTGGCTCATACTTGTAATCCCAGCACTTTGGGAGACCGAGGCGGGTGGATCACCTGAGGTCAGGAGTTTGAGACCAGCCTGGCCAACACGGCAAAACCCCGTCTCTACTAAAAACACAAAAATTAGCCAGGCGTGGTGGCACACGCCTGTAGTCCCAGCTACTCGGGAGGCTGAGGCAAAAGAATCGCTTGAACCTGGGAGGCAGAGGTTGCAGTGAGCCAAGATCACACCACTGCACTCCAGCCTGGATGACAGAGCAAGACTCCATCTCTCAAAAAAAAAAAAAAAAAAAAGCCTTGAACCTATTGGCTGCTCAACATGTCACATGAATGTAGAATAATCAATACTTAATGTGTGGAGGAGACTTAGAGGATTTCTCATCCAGGATTCACTTTGCTTCTTAGAGATGTTTGTAGGGTGTGTTGGGGTCCCCACCCCCACTACTTCTGGATCTTCTACATTAATGTCCTTTGTGTGTGGAGCTTCCTAGAATATTTCCTCCAAAGATGAATTCTCTGACTAATAGAAGTTCAGTTTCTCATTGGAACACCTGTTCACTGCTACTGGAATGTAAACAGGCACAGCCACTGTGAAAAACAGTATGGTAGTTCCTCAAGAAACAAAATCATATGAATTGCCATGACCATAGAAGTAAACCATAGAATTGCCATATGATCCAGCACTTCCGCTTCTGAACTGAAAGCAGGGACTAAGATGGAGTCACATCCCCACATTCACAGCAGCATTATCCACAATAGCCCAAATGTGGAAGCAACCCATGTGTCCAGCAGCAGATGAATGGATGAACAAAAGGTGGTAACTACAAACAATGGAATATTATGTAGCCTTTAAGAAGAAAGAAATCCTGCTATAAGCTACAACATGAATGAATTTTGCAGACATTGTTCTAAGTGAAGTAAGTCAGTCACAAAAGGATAATATTGTATGCTTGCACTTATATAAGGTACCTATAGGAGTCAAATTCATAGAGATAGAAAGTAGAATGCTGGCTTGGGTGCAGTGGCTCATGCCTGTAATCCCAACTTGGGGAGGCCAAGGAGGGAGGATTGTCTGAGCCCAGAAGTTTGAGACCAGCCTGAGCAACATAGTGAGACCCCAACTCTACAAAAAAAAATTTTTTTTTAATTAGCCAGGCATGATGGTGCATGCCTGTAGTCTTCGCTACTTGGCAGGCTCAAGTGGGAGAATTGCTTGAGCCTAGGTGGTCAAGGCTGCAGACAGCTGAGATCATACCACTGCACTCCAGCCTGGGTAACAGAGCAAAAGCCTGTCTCAAAAAAAATAAGAAGGAAAGAAAAGAAAATAGAATGCTAGTTGCCAGGGTCTGAGGGCAGTGAGAAAGTAGTTATAATTTAATGGGTATATGTATTAGTCTGTTTTCAGGCTGCTGATAAAGACATACCTGTGACTGGGCAATCTACAAAAGAAAGAGGTTTAATTGGACTTACAGTTCCATGTGGCTGGGAAAGCCTCACTGTTGCAGGAAGTCAGGGACCCCGAACAGAGGGACCGGCTGAAGCCATGACAGAAGAACATAAATTGTGAAGATTTCATGGACATTTATTAGTTCCCCAAATTAATACTTTTATAATTTCTTACACCTGTCTTTACTGCAATCTCTGAACATAAATTGTGAAGATTTCAGGGACATTTATCACATTTCCCATAGGAAATCATAGTTGTGATTTCCTATGCCTGTCTTTACTTTAATCTCTTAATCCCATCATCTTCATAAGCTGAGGAGGATGTATGTCACCTCAGGACCCTGTGATGATTGCATTAACTGCACAAATTGCTTGTAGAGCATGCGTGTTTGAACAATATGAAATCTGGGCACCTTGAAAAAAGAACAGGATAACAGCAATGTTCAGAGAACAAGGGAGCTAACCTTAAACTCTGACTGCCTGAGAGCTGGACAGAACAGAGCCATATTTCTCTTCTTTCAAAAGCAAATGGGAGAAATATTGCTGAATTCTTTTTCTCAGCAAGGAACATCCCTGAGAAAGAGAATGCGCCCCTGAGGGTAGGCCTCTAAAATGACCACTTTGGGGGTGGCTGTCTTTTACGGTCATAGACAAAGGGATGAAATAAGCCCCGGTCTCCCGTAGTGCTCTCAGGCTTATCAGGACGAAGAAATTCCCGCCTAATAAATTTTGGTCAGACTGCCTGTCTGCTCTCAAACCCTGTCTCCTGATAAGATGTTATCAATGACAATATGTGCCTGAAACTTTATTAGCAATTTTAATTTTACCCCATCCTGTGGTCCTGTGATCTCACCCTGCCTCCATTTGCTTTGTGTTATTTTATTACCTTGTGAAGCATGTGATCTCTATGACCCACACCCTATTTGTACACTCCCTTCCCTTCTGAAAATCGCTAATAAAAACTTGCTGGTTTTACAGCTGAGGAGCATCACGGAACCTGCCGACATGTGATGTCTCTCCTGGACACCCAGCTTTAAAATTTCTCTCTTTTGTACGCTTTCCCTTTATTTCTCAGACCAGCTGACGCTTAGGAAAATAGAAAAGAACACGCGTTGAATATCGGGGATGGGGTTCACCCAATACCTCACAATCATGGAGCAAGGGAAGGAGAAGCAAGTCACGTCTTACATGGATGGCAGTAGGCAAAGAGAGAGAGTTTGTGAAGGGAAACTCTGGTTTTTAAAACCATCAGATCTCCTGAGACTTATTCACTCATGAGAACAGCACAGGAAAGACCTGCCTCCATGATTTAATTATCTCCCACTGGGTCCCTCCCACAACATGTGGGAATTATAGGATCTGCAAGATGAAATTTGGGTGGGGACACAAAGCCAAAGCATATCAGTATGGAATTTTAATTTAGGAAGATGGAAAAAGTTGTGGAGATGGATGGTTGTGATCATCACACAATGATTTGAATGTACTTAATGGTCACAAACTGTGCACTTAAAAATGGGTAAAATGGCAAATTTTATGCTATGAATATTTTACCATACTTTTTAAAATTTAGACTGGCCAAGTGGCTCACACCTGTAGTCCCAGTACTTTGGGTGGTTGAGGTGGGAGGATCGCTTGAGTGCAGGAATTTGAGATCAGCCTGGGCAACATAGCAAGACCTTGTCTCTACTAAAAATTCCTCAGGCATGGTGTCATGCACCTGTAGTCCCAGCTACTCAGGAGGCTGAGATGGGAGGATGGCTTGAGCCCAGGAGTTTGAGACTGCAGTAATCTCTGATCACACCATTGCTCTCCAGACTGGGGACAGAGCGAGAGACCCTTGTCTCAAAATAAATAAATAAATAAATAAATAAATAAATAAATAAATAGATTTAATTTTTTATTTTATGAAAAAGGAACCTGAGTTTCCAGGCAAAGTGGCTCGTCCAAAGTTACTCAGCAAAGTGAGTAACACAGTTGGGACTAGACCCCAGGGCTGCTGGCCATCAGGCTGCAACATCCTCATTAAAAGATAGTCTTGCTGGGCGTGGTGGTTCATGCTTGCAATCTCAGCACTTTGGGAGGCTGAGGTGGGCAGATCACAAGGTCAGGAGTTCGAGACTAGCGTGGCAAACATGGTGAAACCCTGTCTCTACTAAAAATACAAAAATTACCCAGGTGTGGTGGCATGTGCCTATAATCCCAGCTACTCTGGAGGTTGAGGCAGGAGAATTGCTTGAACCCAGGAGGTGGAGTTCAAGTAAGCTGAGATCGCACCACTACACTCCAGCCTGGGTGACAGACCAAGACTTCATCTCAAAAAAAAAACAAACAAAGATAGTCTCTCCCCTCTAGGATGAGGGATTTAGCAGAGACACCAGGGGAACTCCTGAGATCATCACCCTCTAGAGTCGGGAAGCATTTCCACAGTAGCCCTTCTTCCTTGTCCATGGCCTTGCTGTCTTCATTCCACTTTTGCCTCCTTTTTCTCCCTGAACTGATGCTCTTGATTGCCAAGGCAGGTAACATCTTCATGGCAAGGCCCTGGCAAAGCAAATGTAGGTGGAATGGGCGCCAGTGGAAAATGTATGTGTGGATAGGAGTTTTTCTGTTTTTACCAACTCTCTTGGCTCTCAGCTATTGGGATTTCATTCAAAGTGGCATTTCCAGCACTGAGTTGGCTCCTGTTGTGAAAGTTTTGTTTTTCTATGTGCACCTCTCCTGGACTTGAGGGTCGCTTCCCATGGACGTTGCCAGGTACCGAACCTCCCGGGGTTCTGCCCATGCAGCCTGAACGGTACCTCCATTACTGACAGAGGGTGCCCTGGCAAGCTCTCAGGGCATGTCCTGTCTGGCCTGAGAGAGCACACGCACTTGGGAAACAGGTTGTTTCATCAGCTGCAAAAATATCTGCTCCCCCAGTCTAATCAGTGGACCGGAGGAGAGTCCTAAGAGAGACCCAAGATAAGCATTTTTTTATTTGGTCTTCAAATCCTGATGGACAGAAGACTTAACCTAAGGTAGGAAAGCAAACACTGGGGTTGAGAGTTTGAAAAACTCCTCTGACTGCCGAGATGAACCTTCCACAAGTAGTTCAGGTAGTGCCATACAGGGAAACTATTTTTTTCAATATTTATTAGGCATCAACCATGGGGCAGACACAGTGCTAAGAGCTGGGGTTATGCTGAGGGAATGAGAGAATCAAGTCCTCTGCCCTCATGGAGTTTACAGTCTAGTAAGTTCGGAGGTCAATAATAACTAAGGAAACAACTAAATAGACAAGAACATCATAGACTGAAGTGCTAGGGAGATGATGGCAGGTAAGTGTGGGTGGAAGAGTGGGCTGAGGCTGCTGCCTTGGATAAGGTGGTGAGAGAAGGCCACAGAGAGAAAGTGAATCTAAGCTGAGGCCTGAAAGATTATTAGAAGCCAAAAATATGAAGAACTGGGAAAGCAACATATGCAAAGGCTGCAGGACAGAGGGGACCAGGAGGGCC
This sequence comes from Rhinopithecus bieti, assembly GCF_001698545.2. Taxonomy (NCBI): domain Eukaryota; kingdom Metazoa; phylum Chordata; class Mammalia; order Primates; family Cercopithecidae; genus Rhinopithecus; species Rhinopithecus bieti. The sequence goes on along the minus strand of NW_016813959.1, from coordinate 733,552 downwards.
ACCAGGCTGGAGTACAGGAAGCGAGGGAGAAAGAGGTCACAGCCAGGACATCTGGGGCCTGGTGGGCTACACTAAGGACTTTGGTTTTTATTCTGAGGGCAACAGGAAGCCACTAGAGTTTTAAACATAAATGGAAATGATTCTGAATGGACCTCGCCTCCCTGACTGAGACCTCTCTACTCATTTCTCTGATCATTCAACTCTCCAAATTACTGGGTCCTAGTTTTAAATAAGCCCTTGTCTTCACTCCTGCTGAAGGGGTAGAAATTGGGCTGTCACTGGCCAGGCATGGTGGCTCATACCTGTAATCCCAGCACTTTGGGAGGCCAAGGTGGGAGGATCACTTGAGTCCAGGAGTTTGAGACCAGGCTAGGAAACACAGAGAGACCCCATTTCTATCAAAAAAGAAGGAAGAAGAAAGAAGAAGGAAGAAAGAAGAAAGAAGAAAGAAAGAAGAAGAAAGAAGAAGAAGAAAGAAGAAATTTAAAAACAGAAAGAAATGTGGTTGTCAGAAATTCCAGAGGCCGGCAAGATTCCTGAATGCAGTGGTCCCCCAGTTAAATAAACTTTCATAAGTTTCCATCGCCTCATCTGCTTTTAGGTGTTGGAACTCAGTGTGAAAAGCCACCTCCTGTCTGAGGTCTGACAAAGCAGAAGAGAAACTTGAGAGCCTATCACTGATCTCACCACATCTGGAATGAAGATCTGGGCCTCAGGTATTTAAATGAAAAGTCCAGATTTTCTTCCCAACCTCCTTCCACCACACAACTCAAGTTAAGCAACAGGCATGCAACGGGTGGATGACACATTCATCATTTTCTTCATTTACCAAAGCCACAATTAACTTTAATTAAAACTCACCCATCTGCTCCCCATTACCCCACCCTCACATACAAAGGAAAACCCAGCTCACTCTCTACCTGTAACCCAGAAAAATAAAAACTGTTTTATGGGAGACATGGACCCAGAGCTTGTTTATGGAGTAATCATCTGTGTTCTGATCCCTCATTACACTGGACTGAGCCGCTGGGCAAGAAAAACAGGTTGACATCTGGAAGAGATGCTGGGAAGACTGGGATTCTGGTCTGTTTTCCTTCCCACTAAAGGATTGTCTTTCCTAGGTCCTTAAAGGATTCCTGGTTCCCGCTCTACGTCTTTCTTTCATTGATTGGTTCCATGAATATTTCTTGAGCTGTTAATATATGTCGAGTTCTTGTACAAATCTTTTCTGGTGTGGTGCAATGAAAGAGCATGAATTGTGAAGTTGGAAAGCCTCAGTTTGGGTCCAAAAAGTTTCACTCTTCTGGAGAAAGTTATTTTACTTCTCAAAACGTTGGTATCTGCTTTGGCTGCTTTGAGCGTCGACTTTGACAATGAATACGAATGCTTTGTAAATTATAAAGTGCTTCTAAATGATGGCTGTTTTTTGAGGCTATTGCATTGGTTTGTACATGGATCTGCCTGTGGTCGCTCATAACCTATGTATTGCCAAGGGAAGCTATTGGAGATCAAGTTTTATATTCATGTGCCCCATGCAACATGTCTTGAGCAGCCGTAACAAGGTGTTCCTATAGCCATGTGATTTTATACAATTTGGAAAATAAAAATATTTTAACAGCAATTGTTTAAGATCACTATGTCTTTCCTCTCTAATCTTCTCACCATCAATCTTCTATTGAGTAGTGTTGAGTTGGTGGCCGGCATTTTTGGCATCTGGCTAAGGACAATTTAAGTTGGGGATACATGAAGTTTGGATTGAGTGGCATATATTTATGTGGTTTGCTGTCACTTTTATGTTTAGTTAGGCTATTACCAGCCCTCTTGGTGTAGGAATGGCTTCCAGAAATATTCCTAATCCCATTGAGCCAACTCATCTAGTGTCATAACACCAACGTGCAGAGCCAAGGGCCACATTGTGGTATGAATGTGTCCCACGGTGTCCACCACCAGAAATATATGTAAGTAATGGAAGGAAAACACAGTTTGAAATGTCTAGAGCCAAAAGCTAGTCTTCAGAAAATGCTTCCAATCATCAGATATATACAGTTGGTAATGGAAGATTCAGTTCTCATTGATACCTGATTAAAACAAAAGTTTGCTACTATCAGAAATATACTTGATAGTAGAGTGTACACAATTATTAATAGATAATATACATATATATTTTGATGGGAATGTCACAAATAGGATTGGTCACAATTCCTGGATTTGTAGGGGATAAACTGTAGCAGTATCACCAACAGCAAGCCCATCTGTGTGGGAAGTCCCACATTTTATGCATCCAATCAGATCACATCACCTCTTAGCACATCTGATGCTCTTGCGCTGACAAGGTCTGTTCATTGACGAAAAGGCACACAACATTGACACAGAAATGGCAAAATGGCCTGAGGAGTTTTCTTATGTCAAAACTCCTATACATATTCATTAATAAATCAATGTAAGTAATAGGAAAGTAATTTGATTATATAATTATAACTAGATTATAATTATAATATAGTTCAACACAATTGCAATTTAAAATTGCTTTTCTGAGGCTGGGCCCATTGGCTCACACCTCTAATCCCAGCACTTTGGAAGGTTGAGGTGGGTGGATCACTTGAGGTCAGGAGTTCAAGACCAGCCTGGCCAACATAGTGAAACCCCAACTCTACTAAAAATACAAAAATTAGCCGAGGAGGCCAAGGTGGACAGATCACTTGAGGTCAAGAGTTCAAGACCAGGCTGGCCAACACAGTGAAACTCTGTTTCTAGTAAAAATACAAAAATTGACCAAACATGGTGGTGGGTGCCTGTAATCCCAGCTACTCAGGAGGCTGAGGCAGGAGAATTGACTGAACCCAGGAGGCGGAGGTTGCAATGGGCCAAGATCACACCATTGCACTCCAGCCTGGGCAACAACAACAAAACTCCATCTCAAAAAAAAAAAAATTTCCTCTTCTGTATATTTTAATTTCAGATTAGTTTTATATGTTTTAAGAATTATTAATCATATAAAAATTACCAAAAAATGTATAGAGGTGTACTGGACAGATAATGAATAAAATATTAGTTTTTAAAAATGTGGTGATGTTTGTAATATCTGCCAGTATTTCTACATTTGAAAATTACTATTATTTCTTCGCTTATTCCAAATGAATATTTATTTTGAATAAATAATAAATATTTACTATTAATAAATATTAATACACAAATATTTACTATTTATACATACTTACTTTATATCTTTTTTTTCTTAAAGAGGATCCCCAAATTGTTTAAGCATCAGGCCCCTTAAAGCCTGGATCCACTCTTGCCTGTATTTGGTGCTATATGTGATTGCTCTGCCCCACTTTGCTGTAGACATGAGTCCAGGATCCACACCCTACTCACTGCTCCACCCTCCACCATGAGCTCTAAAATCCGAGAATACACATTGCAGGTCCCAGCACCTGCCACCCAAGAGAAGAGACTGGGCATCCCAGAATCTGCCTAGGCAAATGTATTAGTCTGTTCTCACATTGCTAATAAAAACATACCTGAGACTGGGTGATTTATACAGAAAAAGAGGTTTAATGGACTCACAGTTCCACATGGCTGGGGAGGCCTCACAATCACAGCAGAAGGCAAAGGAGGAGCAAAGGCAGTTGTTACATGGCAGCAGGCAAGAGAGTATGTGCAGGGGAACTGCCCTTTATCAAACCATCAGATCTCATGAGACTTACTATCATGAGAACAGCACGGGAAAATCTGCTCCCGTTATTTGATTACCTCCCACCGGGTTCCTTTCCAGGACACGTGGGGATTATGGGAGCTACATTTCAAGATGAGATTTGGGTAGGGACACAGCCAAACCATATCAGCAGAGATTCTTATTAATGGGTTCTGAGCATTAGGGCTAGTATAGGAAGCCAAAAGAGGGTAAGGAAGCAAGAAAACTACAGAGATTACCAAACACATGCCTGTCAGATAAAAACCACACAGCGCCAGCTCACAGTGAAGATATTAAAAGACTATTTACACGTCTCCACCCAGAGTACTAGTTCAAGCAGCAATAAGTAACCATAGGGAAATATCTCGTTGTGGAGAATGTTAGTTGTCCACCAAAATCTATCTCCTTTTCTTCTAGCAATGTAGAGTTTAAGCCAGGCACATGGACACTTAACTAGAGATTCCACTTCCCAGCCTCCTTAGTGGCTGGCTGTGGACATATAACTAAGTTCACCAATGGAATGTGAGCCAGAAATGTGTGTGACTTGTGCCTGGCTTGCTTTTAAAAAGAAATCGCTTCCTCTGTCTTTTTCCCTTTTCCTTCTCTGCCAGTTGGGAAGTGATGACTTCCCAGTCATCTTCAAACACACAGATGAGGCTGGGCGCAGTGGCTCACACCTGTAATCCCAGCACTTTGGGAGGCCAAGGCAGGTGGATCACCTGAGGTCAGGAGTTCAAGATCAGCTTGAACAACATGGTGAAAACCCATCTCTACTAAAAACACAAAAATTAACTGGGTATGGCAGTGCATGTCTGTAATCCCAGCTACTTGGGAGGCTGAGCCACAAGAATCACTTGAACCCGGGAGGCAGAGGTTGCAGTGAGCCAAGATCACACCACTGCACTCTAGCCTGGGTGACAGAGTGAGACTCTGTCTCAAAAACAAACAAACAAACAAACAAACAAAACAAAAAAACTACACACACACGGAGATGAGAACAATGCACAGAAATGCAGAGAGCCAGAAATTTCCAAACTTCGCAGTTCACAGCACACTTAGTGTCTCAGTAATTTTATCACAATGCTCCCAGGCCAAAAGAAGTACCCAACAGTTTTGTTTATTGAGTAGTTTTATCCAAACAACCTAATAAGTTCGTGTATCCTAACAGCTTAATGTCAAAAACTGTGAGGGGTCTGAGATTTCGTCCTACTTGTAAACTAGCAAGTTAGCCTGCCACAGTTGTACGGATGCTGGCAGAAGACACAAGACTCCTGGATCAGAAACTAAGGAATTTATTACTCTTGGCAGTAGCAATAGCCAGAGTGTCCTCATTAGCTCTGGTTTTCTGAGCCCTGATTCCTACAGTGCTATATGAAGAAGGCCATATGACACCTACAGACACAGTGGGTTGTATTATAGGAGAGGTAGCCTGAATCTCAGTTTACAAAGCTTTGGTAATATGAATCTTTTATAATCAGCAGTAAGCCTTCTTGATCTTTGCCCTGGAGGGAGACATTATCTTTATTAATAGACAGTAAACAGACCTGCTCTTTACTCCAGAGGAAGTTACTATCTCTGCCTCCCAAGGCTATTAGCTACAAAAACATCTTGAAAAGATAGTCTGGATCAAAGGCAGCTAGGGCCTTTGCTTATAACATGTGCAAGCCCATGAGAAATCCGTGAAGAATTGTCTCCCAACACTTAGTAGTCATTTGCAAAAATAATTTACATAAATTGAAATAAAAACATCATTTTATTTTACTTTTAAACAACTGCAATTACTTGGTGATGGGAATGTGCACCTGTTGGACACTGCACAAGTCCTCAGACCTTGGATTCACATTGGACGCTGCCACCTTTATTCACTGTTTCACACTGAGTTTCTCATAATATTTACTTTTTATCATAGCAACCACCAAAGACCTAGCTTTACACAAACACGGTGCCATCAAAAGGAAAGTAGTGCTATCTAAAGTTGATATTGTGAACTACCTAGTGGCCAGTAGTTTTCATGGCATGTCAGATGTTGAGGATCACTGTGTCTTTGTTAAAAATTTGAAACATTCCATGGTGCCTCCAGCAGTTCACTGAAGCTCCCTGGGACAAGTTGGTACACAGTTTAGGAACTGCAGCCCTAAGCCCTAAGCAATGGTGGAAGAAGCAGTTGATCATGAATGGCCTTGTAAGTAGAGCTGTCTTGATAGCCTAATCAAACCGTTATATCAAAGAGAAATACATTTTATCCTTTTAAGTCTCTGAATTTTGAGTCTTTTCTTTGCAGTAGCATAGCCTTTATCCTAACCAATGCAATCTCCTACATAATTTTGGCTGAGCCATACAGTGTAGTTTTTGGTGATATATGTTCTCACATTGTGGGAAAAAAATGTTTCCTATGTATTTCTTTTGTCTCTTCAACTTCAGTTATCACCCGAATCAACATTTACTGAGTCCCTGCTATGCTCTGGCACTGGGCTAACCACTCTTCCAAGATGTAAATCCACTTCTATGTCACTGAGAACTAAAAACAAAATCCTAAGCCCTCAACCAACTGAACAGACTCCCTCTTGGCCAAGGGGATCCCGGAGAAACCTTAAAAACTGAGTTCCCAGCCATGATGGGACAGGAGGCCAGATGGGCCTCATTGTGCTCCCCGCTTTGTGTAGTTTAGACACCACAGCTGGCCATCATTAATGTTAAATTCGAGATCATAACACTCACAGAATAGACTTTTTGCAGCAATAAGACACCAAAATATAAACAGGCCATGCCAGAGAAAGGTTAAGTCACACACACCCTACACTCAAAGAATAAACTATGATTGGACTGTCACGGGGCTTTTATTTTTCTCTATCGCTAAGCAAGTACTGTCCTTGAGATAAATAATATTAAAACAATTCAACTCCCTCATGCTAACTAACCACACCCCATCCCCGTTTTACAAGCCACAACTACAGCTTTGATTGGACAATACACTAATTTCAGTAACTTTCTCCCTGATAAGAGACCACTGACTGTGGACTTGTTCTAGCTGGTTTACAGAGACTGGGCACTGAGTGTCTTCATGTCCCTGCTTCACCTTTTGATGCAGAGGGTCTAATTGTAATGCATTTATATGTTGTCTTCACATTTGTTAAAAGTGAACATATGTAACATATATGTTTATTTGGTACACATGCATTATGATCTCCTCCATGAATATTCATAGCTCCTTCTGTAACCTGGTGAATATGTACACTTGGTCAACACATTCAGCATAAATCCCTGTTCCACCCTCCCCTTCCTTGAAGTGCTTGCTAACGATTTCTGCCAGAGGCTACACTTTGCAGCCTGTGAGGACAGCTACCTTACAGGCTGTAACCCTTTATAAGAAAGTCTTTTTTCTGACCAGGTGCAGTGGCTCACACCTGTAATCCTAGTACTTTGGGAGGCCGAGGTGGGTAAATCAGTTGAAGCCAGGAGTTCAAGACCAGCCTGGCCAACATGGTGAAACCCCATCTCTACTAAAAATACAAAAATTAGCCAGACGTGGTGGTGGGTGCCTGTAATCCCAGCCACTCGGGAGGCTGAGGCACAAGAATCACTTGAACCTGGGAGGTGGAGGTTGCAGTGAGCCATGATCGCACCACTGCACACCAGCCTGAGTGACACAGTAAGACTCTATCTCTGGGAGAAAAAAAAAAGAAATTTTTCTAAATGTATAAATTACGTGATTCTTTAGTTGACATTACTCAGTCTCTTCAGCTGCAGGCTCAGTCACTCTTGACCCTTAAGCCAATTCTAAGTAAGCCCCTTCCCCATTTACCTAGTCGGGTCTGGAAGTAACATTGGTGCTTTACTCCCAAGAGTGGCTGGTGTGCCCAGAGATAAGTTCCTGGGCATGCAAGTCAAATGAAGCCTTTGCCCTCCACTTATCCCCTCAATCCCCTCAACATCGCTAGTTTCCCAAGTTCCTATGCAAGGCTTCTGTCTCTATGGCCTAGACACAGTCCCCTGCTAGGACTGAAGCTCCAGCCCACTGAGCTGGGACTAGGCATGTGACATCCTCTTGCCATTTCCCTCTCCCTAGGGTCTGGCACTTTTCCTCCTTAGCCCCAGAAGCAGTCAGAATACTTGGAATCTGAACACCAGCACCCATTGAAGGTCAAGTGTTTCCAATGCTCAGTGGCTTCAGTTGCCCACATCACTTATGGCATCAGATTCCCACGATTCAAATACAAACTTGCCATATGACTTTGGAAACAATTGTCCAAACTGCTGTCTGGAGGACAGCCCTTCAGCTGGATGAGTTTGCCAGCCCCGTCCCAGCATTTCTCATGAGGTTATGAGTGTTTAGTTCAAGCCTGCCTTGCCCTGAAGCCTCTACATTCCTTCTGGCATCTGCTGCTCTCTGGACAATTCCAGCACCAAAACCTGGATCACAAACTTCAGCGCTTACTCTCCTATCTGCTGATTATTTCTATGATATTCCTAACTTCCTAGAGAAAATGCATGGCAGGGAATTTTTTTTTACTTACTAATTTTAAAATTGTATTATACAAAGATCTCTGACATGCAAATAAAGACCCTAAACATTTTAGCATCCAATATGTCAAAGTAAGATGTAATCAGGTTATGTGACACGAAGATGGTATTATAGTCAGAGGATCTTGCACTGGACTTCCCTGTCAAGCTCACTGAAGGAGAATATGCACAAGGGACAAAGCAAAGCATTCAGTCATCAAATCCTCAACTAATGTCATTAATACGTTCTTGGAAACTGCAACTTTAAGTGAACAATATATAATGGAAACCAATTTTACCATGTATATTTTTGTATTTTTTTTAGTAGAGACAGGGTTTTACCATGTTGGCCAGGCTGGTCTCAAACTCCTGACCTCAAGTGATCTGCCCACCTTATCCTCCTACGTTCTGGGATTACAGGCATGGTCTGTTTCATTACAATGTTGATAAGAAAAAAAAAATCACACTGTCCTTTAGGTTGATCTTTGATCCCCATGCTCTTCCTTCCCCACTTTAGTGGTGCTCTGGAAGCTGGAACCCATGATCTCCAAATGCTTAGGATAAAGATACTGGATGCCTTCCTTTCACAGGAGTTAAGAGTGACAGCATGAGATCATTAGGTATTTCAGTAGAAACCTAAAAAATAGAAACAAACAAGGAGCAAAGGAAGAAAAGGAGCTAAAGTTTGTTGAACACCTGAAATCAGCGGAATCCAATCTCATGTGGAAGTGACATTCCAAAGCAAATATCTAGGGCAAAAGTTGCCTATTGCCAAAATGAGTCTTGAAAATTTCCTAAATAATTCAGAAAATACCGCACACATAGACACATTATATATTATTTTATGCCAACATATATATGTAAATGTAAAACACACTTCTTACATATATAACTAAAATTACATATAAAAAGGGTATTTCAGGGCCGGGCACAATGGCTTGCACCTATAATTCCAGCACTTTGGAAGGCCAACACAGGAGGGTCACGTGAGCCCAGGAGTTCAGACAACATAGTAAGACCCTATATCTACCAAAAAAAATACAACAATTAGCCAAGTGTGTTGGTGTGTCCCTGTAGTCCCACCTACTTGTGAGGCTGGGAAAGGAGGGTTGTTTGAGCCCAGGAGTTCAGGCTACAGGGAGCCAAGATCATGCCACTGCACGCCAGCCTGGGTGACAGAGCAAGACTTCATTTAGAAACTAAAGAGTATTTAAGGATGTTTAATTACATAAAAGGAAAAAGTGGAAGAAACGCAAGCATTGTTGAATTCATGTAAGTTAATTGTATGTATGATATAACTCCTAAACTACTTTACGTAATACTCTCAACAACACTGAAGGGTGATCACTACTCTCCTTATTTTGTAGAAAAGTAACTGGGGTTCAGAAAAATTAGCTGATTTTACCAAAGTCACACAGCTAGTAAATGCCAGAGACAGGACCTGAACCCAGGCTTGCCTGACTCCAAAGTAAACTTTTTCCACTTCACCACAGAGCCACTCTTCTTGAAATCTGCTCCAGCAAGGGTTGGGAGGCCCCTGAACTTACGAACTTAACGATTTTGCCCCAAATTGGCTCTGGCCTTGTCCACATGAATATTTAAAATACATATTCTATTTATTTTATTTTTTGAGCAAGGTCTCCCTCTGTCAGCCAGGCTGGAGTGCAGTGGCACAATCTGAGCTCCCTGCAGCCTTGACCAGGCTCAAGTGATCCTCCCACCTCTGCTTCCAGAGTAGCTGGGACTGCAGGCATGTGCAATCATGACCAACTAATTTTTCTATTTTTCGTAGAGACGGGTTTCTCCAAGTTGCCCAGGCTGATCTCAAACTTCTGGGCTCAAGTGTCCACCTGCCTCAGCCTCCCAAAGTACTAGGATTATAGGTGTGAGCCACTGTGCCTGGCCTTAATATGTATTTTAAATTATATTTAACAAATAACGTACAGGGAGATAGAGTGAGAAACAGCCTTTCCAACAAACCCAAGTTCAAATATCATCTCAAATTTAGTATTTACAAAGTAAAACCCTTTTTAGTCTCACTCTATCTCCCAGGCTGGAGTGCTGTGGCACGATCTCAGCTCACTGCAACCTCCACCTCCCAGGTTCAACCAGTTCTCCTTCCTCAGCCTCCCAAGTAGCTGGGATTGCAGGCACACGTCACCACACCCAGCTAATTTTTGTGTTTTTAGTAAAGATGGGGTGTTGCCATGTTGTCCAGGCTGGTCTCGAACTTCTGACCTCAGGTGATCTGACTACCTCGGCCTCCCAGAGTGCTGGGATTACAGACTTGAGCCACTGCACCCAGCCTTCTTTTTATATTTCTTTATTTTTTTTTCTAATGGAGATTGGATATTGCTACATTGCCTAGGCTGGTCTCGAACTCATGAGCTCAAGCAATCCTCTCACCTCAGTCTCCTAAGTAATGGGATTACAGGCACACTCCACTGCACCTGGCTTAATATTCCTTTGATTTCACTATTTATTGCTTGCTTTCCATCCAAAAATTTTCTGGATGGATTTTAGGATTAACTGTGAGCCCTAGAGACTGGGCTAGGGACAGAAATATGATGACTTGTGTCCATGTGGAATAGGAGAGGTGGAATTTGGACTCTAAATAAATCTTGAAACATGAAAGAACTACTCTGTCCAGAAAGCATGGCCTAGTAAAACTCTTCCCACTGTCCTGGGGAAGTGGATCCCACAGTATGCCAACTGTCTGAGACCTTGGGTGTTAAGAAAATATCACTTGTTGGTCGGGCATGGTGGCTCATGTCTATAATTCCAAAACTTTGGGATGACAAGGCAGACAGATCACCTGAGGTCAGGAGTTTGAGACCAGCCTGGGCAACTACTAAAAATTATAAAAATTAGGTAGGTGTGGTGGTGCATGCTTGTAGTCCCAGCTACTTGGGAGGCTGAGGCATGAGAATCACTTGAACCCGGGAGGGAGAGGTTGCAGTGAGCCAAGATTGCACCACTGCACTCTAGCCTGGGAGACACAGTGAGACTTTGTCAAAAAAAAAAAAAAAAAAAAGAAAGAAAGAAAGAAAAGAAAATATCACTTGTGAGAAAACAAAGCCTAAGACCTGATCTTTACACTCCCGTTGTGCTGCAGAAACTCTAAGCATATAAGGTAACAAATTAACACAAAACTGGTCAGGACTGTTGAAACCTTCAATGATCTGGCAGAACTAATCAGGAAATGCTCAAGAGACACTTTCACTGACAGAGCCTCATGAGAAATTCATAGCAAAAACATGTTTCACTGAAGATGAGTTTACAATCTAAAAATCAAATCACACAATTCAATTCGCATCCCCCTTAGGAAGAGTTAGCAGTCACAGTGAACAGGGAACTTACAACTACAGAATTGGAAACAGTAAAACAATCTGAAGGATGGTGAGAATTTGATTGTTGCTTTCACATAACACATTACATAGCCTCATTAAGGGACTAATGTACTAGCTACCGAAGATTCTGTTGTTGGTGGAGACACACTGAGTTTGTCAAAGTGGGGAAAGAGGCCGGGCGCAGTGGCTCACGCCTGTAATCCCAGCACTTTGGTAGGCCAAGGCAGGTGGATCACGAGGTCAAGAGATCAAGACCATCCTGGCGAACATGGTGAAACCCCATCTCTACTAAAAATACAAAAATTAGCCAGGTGTGGTGGTGGGTGCCTATAGTCCCAGCTATTCGGGAGGCTGAGGCAGGAGAATCACTTGAACATGGGAGGCGGAGGTTGCAGAGAGCCAAGATCGTGCCACTGCACTCCAGCCTGGCGACAGAGCGAGACTCTGTCTCAAAAAATAAATAAATAAATAAAAGTGAGGAAAGAAAAATCATAGCCTATCTTGCAAAACAGGAACATGGCAGTCATAAACCTGACTGAATCAGGACAATTTGATTCCCATAATTTGGAGATGTTGGGGTTCAGAAACAAATACCCCAAAATATGGTGCTTTGATGTGCTGAACTAAAGAAGAAGTCTCAAGGTCTCTCTAATCTTCTCCCTCCACCCTCCTCTCAGTCCCCTGTCTCTCCCAAAGCACGAGATGAAGTTGTTCTCTGAAGTTCCCTTATCTGTCCAAAGTTCAGACCTTCCAAAGAGGAAAACAAGGATCTCTGGTCCCTTCCCTGAATCTTAATTAACTGAAAACTCCTATCACAGGAAGAAAGACTAAAGCCTGTCAACACACCTGGATAGACTTTTGTCAGAAACCATTGTCTGCTTTGCAGGCCCAACACACTTGTCCAACCCATTTTATGTTCTTCAAGCCCATTGAATTCCTCTAAAAATTATTTACTACCCCGCTAAAATTATCTACACTTCTCCATCTCCCTTTCCCCTAAGAAGAAAGGTACATGAGCATCTGTACCCCACTGGGTTGAGGGATAATCACTCAGTGATTTTTCACTCCGTGCAAGTTAATACAAATTTGTATGCCTTTTCTCTTATTAATCTACCTTTTGTAAAGTTAATTAGTTGATTTTCAATGAACTCTGAAAGGTGAAGGGGAACAAGAATTCTTCTACACCCAGGAATTCCCTTGGAGTTGGAAGCATGAGGCTCAGCCGTTTGCAACATCACATCTTGTGCCAAACAAATGCAAAGATTATGACTAGGAAGAAGCAATGATAAGGCAGGAATGGAAGACTCTTTTCTCTATGTTTCCACATTCTATCAAAAGGAGAATGGAGGCTGGGCACGGTGGCTCACGCCTGTAATCCTAGCACTTTGGGAGGTCGAGGCGGGTGGATCACGAGGTCAGGAGATTGAGACCATCTTGGCTAACATGGTGAAACCCCGTCTCTACTAAAAAAATACAAAAAATTAGCTGGGTACGGTGGCGGGCGCCTGTAGTCCCAGCTACTTGGGAGGCTGAGGCAGGAGAATGGCCTGAACCCGGGAGGCGGAGTTTGCCGTGAGCCATGATGGCGCCACTGCACTCCAACCTGGGTGACAAAGCGAGACTCTGTCTCAAAAAAAAAAAAAAAAAAAAAAAAAAAAAAAATAGAGGGAGAATGGAAAGGGTATTTTCCTTTCCTTTTTTTTTTTCTTTTTTTTTTGAGACAGAGTTTTGCTCTTGTTGCCCAAGCTAGAGTGCAATGGTGCAATCTGCACTCACTGCAACCTCCGCCTCCCAGGTTCAAGTGATTCTCCTGCCCTGGCCTCCTGAGTAGCTGGGATTACAGGTGTGACCACACCCAGCTAATTTTTTGTGTTTTTTTAGTAGAGGTGGGGTTTTAGCATGTTGGCCAGGCTGGTCTTGAACTCCTGACCTCATGATCCACCCGCCTCAGCCTCCCAAAGTGTTGGGATTACAGGCGTGAGCCACCGTGCCTGGCCGGGAAAGGATATTTTCAAATTCATTCTTTATTTGGTAAAATAAAACAAATTATAGATAATTTTTCTGTGAACTGGAAAGAGAATCAGGGTATCTAAACTAATGGCTCATTTTTATGTGTAAAATATACAGTCGATAAGAAGCATTTGGTTCATTTTCACCATGCTGTTTATACGTTGCCTAAAGATAAGATTTTTAAACACATGATTATTAATGAACTTGAGGAGAAACTGCTTTGAGAGCAACTGAGAGCAAAATTCAGATATGAACATTTTTCTTCTACAATAATTGTGCTTAAAGCATAAGCTTACTAATAAATTACTCAGCTGTTTCCTACACTGACATCAAAGAATTAGGATATTTTATCAATGTTACCTAAGACAATTGTATTTCCTCTTCTTGGTAAAATATTTATGACCCAACTTCAAAAGAACTTCAATATTTCTTCATTAACTGGAGGTAACTTAAGTAAGTTTCTCTATTCCTGCTTGTTCAACAACAGAAACTTGAAAACCATTAAGCCTGACAAGCAAAGCAGATGGCCTTGGAATTGGTCCAGGATAATGGGGCAGCCCCGGGATCAGGACTAACCTGCTTTTCAGGCTCTGCACCACCCCCTCTACGCAATCCTTCCCCAAGTCTTGTAAGCCATTCACATGGCTTCCCTGCCCTCATGGCCCCATCCGACCGGGCACTTGGAGGTTTACTAAATCTGGTTGCTCTGTAAAACATAGAGATTTATTACAAGTAAATATATATATGTTGCTAAATGTCCATCATAGGGGACAAGTTTTTAAAAAACTATGTTACATCTACAAAATGGAATAATACTGACACAAAGAAAGGTCAAGGACACTCAATATATAGATATAAAAACTTCTCTGAGATACATTATAAAATAAAACACATATATGTATGTGTTTTAAAATAAGATAGTATTAAAAATAATTTTTTCATTGGAAAATGCTAACATACTGAGAGCACTGTGAAATTTGTTCCTTTTTTTAGAAGTACTAATTTTTTTAATTTTTTAAATTTAATTAATTTATTTATTTTAAGACAGAGTCTCACTCTGTCACCCAGGCTGGAGTGCAATGGTACGATCTCAGCTCACTGCAACCTTCACTTCCTGGGTTCAAGCAATTCTTCTGCCTCAGCCTCCTGAGTAGCTGGGATTACAAGCATATGCCACCATGCCTGGCTAACTTTTGTATCTTTGGCAGAGACGGGGTTTCACCATGTTGGCCAGGCTTGTCTCGGACTCCTGACCTCAAGTGATTCACCCGCCTCGGCCTCTCGAAGTGCTAGGATTACAGGCATGAGCCACCAAGCCAGCCTGTTTTTTATTTTTTGAGACAGGGTCTCATTCCATCACCCAGGCTGGAGTGCAGTGATGCTATCTTGGCTCACTTCAACCTCTGCCTCCCAGACTCAAGTGATCCTCCCACCTCAGCCTCCCGAGTAGCTGGGACTTGAAGCACATGCCATGACATTCGGCCAATTTTTTGTATTCTTAGTAGAGATGGGATTCTGCCATGTTGCCCAGGCTGGTCTTGAACTCCTGGGCTCAAGTAATCCACCCACTTCAGCTTCCCAAAGTGCTGGGATTACAGGTGTGAGCCTCTGCACCCAGCCTAATTTTAAATTTAGTTTGTTGCTAAATGTCCATCACAGGGGACAAGTTTTTTTAAAAACTTGTTACAGCTGGGCACGGGGGATCACACCTGTAATCCCAGCACTTTGGGAGGCCAAAGTGGGTGGATCACAAGGTCAGGAGTTCAAGACCAGCCTGGCCAATGTGGTGAAACCCCATCTGTACTAAAAATACAAAAATTAGCCAGGGACATGGTGGTGCGTGCCTGTAGTCCCAGCTACTTGGGAGGCTAAAACAGAAGAATTGCTTGAACTCTGGAGGCGGAGGTTGCAGTGAGCCGAGATCATGCCACTGCACTCCAGCCTGGGTGACAGAGTGAGACTCTGTCTAAAAAAAAAAAAAAAAAAAAAAAAAAACTGATGTTATATCTACACAATGGAATAATACTGACACAAAGAAAGATCAAGGAAACTCAATATATGGATATAAAAGCCTCTCTGAGATGTATTATAAAATTAAAAAAAGAAAGTTTGTTGTTTTTTTTTTTAGAGACAAAATCTTGCTCTGTCACTCAGGCTGGAGTGCAGTGGCATGATCATAGCTCACTGCACCCTCAAACTCCCAGGCTCAAGTGATCCTCCCTCCTCAGTCTCCTGAGTAGCTAGTACTACAGAAGCGCAACACCATGCCCAGCTAATTTTTAAATTTTTTATAGAGATGGGGTCTTGCTGTGTTGCTCAGGCGGGTCTTAAACACCTAGTCTCAAGTGATCCTCCCCACTCGGCCTCCCAAAGTGCTGAGATTACAGGCAGGAGCCACTGCACCTGGCCAATAGCTTTTTTTTTTAGAAAGTAAGTTTCCACTGGGCATACTGCCCAGTACAACAACAACATTTTGTTTAGGAATTTTCTACAGCACCCAGAAGAAGATAATCATAAATGGTGACTTGGGGTATCTTTATTTAAAATTGCAGTCCTCTGAGGTAACTGGTTTTCCAGATGAAGAATATGCTATGGTACAAATTGGTAACATAAAAAAGGGGTTTTCACAGTAGAGTCTTCAGCACCTTGTTGAAGTTGAGGAAGAGAGTATTTTAGGCAATGAAGGCCATTCAAGAAAGCTGGCAGGAGGCTGGGCATGGTGGCTCACACCTGTAATCCCAGCACTTTGGGAGGCCAAGGCAGGCAGATCACTTGAGGTCAGGAGTTCGAGATCACCTGGCCAACATGGCGAAACCCTGTCTCTGCTAAATATACAAAAAAATTAGCTGGGCGTGGTGGCGGGTGAGGGTGAGACAGAAGGAGGCTGAGACAGAAGGTTCAGGAGGCTGAGACAGAAGGTTCGCTTGAACCCAGAGGTGGAGGGAGGTTGCAGTGAGCCGGGATCGCGCCACCGCACTCCAGCCTGGACGACAGAGCAGGACTCTGTCTCAGAAAAAAAAAAAAAGAAGAAGCTAGTGGATAATTTGAATGCAATTTGTAATGGAATTTTATCTTATGCCAGCTACAAAGAAACCTCATCCTGCTCTTCAAATGCATTCGAGTCTGTTGGGAACCCAGGCAGCCACGTTTTGTACATTGCGTTTACACATGCCTGTGTATCGTGTTATTTCCGAGGTGAGTCCAATCTCCCTCCGTCATTAAGATCTTCATGTGAGTTTTTCGGGGTGGCCCATCTGAAGTCTACTCCATGAGGGCCTGTGGAACCCCTTGGACCGAACTCTTCTAAAGGAAGAGGGAACTAGACGGAATGAATTTGCGCAGAGGGGAGACAGGATATCTCGTAGTTTGGTGACTGCCACTTGCCCAAGCCCGGGTTCACCATCTATTCATGTCTGAGTCCTATGGGAGCAATAACCAAAAGAGCTCTTTCAATTGAGAACACTCACCCAATTAGAAAACAAATACACAAAAGAAACCCCTGCAGGGCATTGTGAGAATAGAAACAACATGGCTCGTCTTCCCTTCCTGAAACTGCAGTAACAAATTACCACAAACTAAATTTCACACAACAGAAACTTATTGTCTCACAGTTCTGGAGGTCAGAAGTCTGAAATTAAGGTGTCAGCAGCACTGCGCTCTCTCCAGGACCCTGGGGGACAATCCGTTCCTACCCTCGTCCGGCTTCCGATGGCTGTCCCAGCATCAGTCCACATCTCAGTTTTCCATTGCCTTCTCCTCTGTATGTCTGTGTCTTCTCTGTGTGTCTATTTTTTTTTTTTTTTTTGAGACAGTTTCGCTCTTGTTGCCCAGGCTGGAGTGCAATGGCACGATCTCAGCTCACCACAATCTCCACCCACTGGGTTCAACCAATTCTTCTGCTTCAGCCTCTGGAGTAGCTGGGATTACAGGGTCCCCACTACCACGCCTGGCTAATTTTGTGTTTTTAGTAGAGATGGCGTTTTCCATGTTGGTCAGGCTGGACTTGAATTCCCAACCTCAGGTGATCTGCCCACCTCAGTCTCCCAAAGTACTGGGATTACAGGCGTGAGCCACTGTGCCCAACTCCCCTGGGTGCCTATCCTGTAAGGATGCATGTGATTGCATTTGGGGCCCACCTGGATAATGCCGAATAAGCACCTCCTGTCAAGATCCTTAATTTCATCACATCAGCAAAGACCTTTTCTCCCCAACAAGGTAGCATTCACAGATTTAGAGGTTTTATGTGGATATTTTTGGGGGAGTCATTTTTTGGCCTACTGTACTACTCCTATATCCTAACAACAGAGTGAAACCTATAAAAATGGAGACATGGTGCCGTCTCCTTACTTTGCCCTGCACTTTAGCAGCACAGGATAGCAGTGCCAGACACTGGCAGCAGAGTCCAGGACATAACATTGAAATTGAACTGACTTAATCATAAGGATGCAACATAAACTCCTGTGACCATTCAGAAATATCTAAGATGAGAAGCAGAGAGGGCTAGAATCCTGCATTGTTAACAAGAGAGGACAAGGAATACCCTTCACCCTTACTATTCGACAGTTTTGTACATGAAAAAACTAATACACAAAGCCCATGGTTGGCTTGAAGGAGGTAAGGAAGACACTCTGTATCCTCTGGTTGTGACTGTTCAACCCATGCCAAGGGATGCAACTCCCAGTGCAGTGTGCTCTGACTCACAGGGAACAGTCAGCTTAGTGCCTGTCAAGGTTTCCCTCTCAAACCCCAGGCAGCTGGATCCCGCAGGCTGGTTCTGGATTTGGATGATACGTTCCAGCCCCAGCCTGGCACCAGTTTTAAAGGCCACCTCTGGGTATTTATGGGCTCTGGGAGATGCAGGATGGAAATGACCAACGGCCTGGGATATACACCAGGCCAGAGCCAGAATGCAGGCAGTTCAGGCAGCATGTGCAGTAAACACACACTAAGATGTAGTCAAGCAGGCCCCCTTGTACCAATGCCCTGCAGGCGGCACCAGCATATAAAACAACCTGACAGCTACGGGCTATAGAAGAGACACAGGCTGGCCTGGGTAGGGTGTAGACGTTAAACACTCTGTTGAGTATCTGTGGGCAAGTCTTGAGATCTCTAAGTAGAATCTGAGCTTTGTTTCTTTGTTTTTTGTTTTTTTTTAAAGAAAGTACAAATACAAATTATGTGATTCTCTTTTCTCCTCTCTCAGCCTGCCTTGCTAATCCGCTGCTTGATCGAAGCCGTTTGCTCCTCCCCACACGCTTTGCTCATCAAGCAACCGGAGTGTGTCTGCCACCTGAGTCATTCTGTCCTGTGCTGTTCTGTCAGCTGTGTGTGAAGCCCCTGCTCCCGCCCTCCAGGAGGAAGGAGGCGGAGTGAAGCCAGGCATCTCTGGAGCCATGCATTTGGCTTTGAAGTAGGAGGGACTCTTAGGATGGAAAGTCTAGGGTAGGAGGGCAGGGGCTTGACTTTCAGCGATAAGGTAGGGAGGTAGGTGATTTTACTGCAGAGGACCGAGTTTTACTTGCTGTGAGCCTGTTTAGCTCTTTAAGAGCTGAACCTAAGTGTGGTTTTTTGTGTTTTTTTTTTAACATAGTTATTTATTTTGGGCTCCAGCTTCCTGCAGTTGCAGTTTCTGTCAGACTAGTTTGTTAAAAAAGCACTTTGAACAAACACCAGAGGAGAGGAAGAAAGCAAAACACTGGCACTTTTGAAAAGTGTTGTTTTTACATGACTTGAATTTTAGTTCCTACTCAGGGTTAAAGAAAGTTCTCTTCAGAATAAATAGTGCCTGTTGGGTGAGAGAGGATTTGCAACTGGAGTTGGAGATTCTGTGTCATTGGAGGCATTTGTTCATATGCATGGGCTTTAAAACACCAAGAAAAAATATACAGGAGAGTCCTTTCTTTTGTTATGTACTAGCTGTGTTCCTGAAAAGGTATATGAAAACATTAAAAAACGGATCCCTATTCAGAATGCAACAGGTTAGCTCACTGAAGGGCTCTTCCCAGAAAGTCTTATAAATTGAGGCACTTGAAGGGCTGGGACTAGGATGAGGTAAGCAAGGGGATGCCTGGACTCTCAGTAATTAGGATAAATGGTATTTTAATACAGTATTTTAGCGAATCAAAATTAATGCAAAAAAATTGATCATGAACAAATAACCAAGATGTCAAGTAAAGATAGGATTCATCCCTGCCCCATTCTTTTTGGAGGCTTCAAATATTTGCAATTATTTTATTTTTTGTTTTGAGACAGGGTCTCACTCTGTCACCCAGGTGGCAGTGCAGTGGCATGATCATGGCTCACTGCAGCCTTGACCTGCTGGGCTGAAGCAATTCTTCCATCTCAGCATCCCAACTAGCTGGGACTACAAGCAGGTGCCACCACTCCCGGCTAATTTTGTTTACATTTTGTACTGACAAGGTCCCACTATGCTACCCAATCTGATCTTGAACTCCCAAGCTCAAGCGATCCTCCTGCCTC
The DNA here is from genome assembly GCF_001698545.2 of Rhinopithecus bieti. Classification (NCBI taxonomy): domain Eukaryota; kingdom Metazoa; phylum Chordata; class Mammalia; order Primates; family Cercopithecidae; genus Rhinopithecus; species Rhinopithecus bieti. The sequence continues at coordinate 713,521 of NW_016813959.1, read as the reverse complement.
AGCCTCCTATAGTGCTAGTGTCAGAGTCGTTTGAACCAGAACAACTCCATTTTGAATAGAGACTGGGTAAAATAAGGCTGAGACCTATGGGGCTGCATTCCCAGAAGGTTAGGCACTCAAGTCACAGGATGAAATAGGAGATTGGTACAAGATACAGGTCACAAAGACCTTGCTGATAAAGCAGTTCATGATAAAGAAGCCAGCAAAAACCCACCAAATCCACGATGGTGATGAAAGTGACCTCTGGTCATCCTCACTGCTCATTATATTGCTAATTATAATGTATTAGTATGCTAAAAGACTCTCCCACCAGTGCCCTGACAGTTTACAAATGCCATGGCAACGTCAGCAAGTAGCCCATATGGCCTAAAAAGGGGAGGAAACCTCAGTTAAGGGGAAAGCTCATGAATAATCTACCCCTTGTTTAGCATATCATCAAGAAGTAACAATAAGTGTAAGCAGCTGAGCAGCCCATGGCGCTGCTCTGCCTATGAAGTAGCCATTCTTTATTCCTTTACTTTCTTCTTTTTTTTTTCTTTTTTTTTTTGAGACTAGGTCTCACTCTGTCACCCAGGTTGGAGTGCAGTGGCCGGATCTTGGCTCACTGCAAGCTCCGCCTCCTGGGTTCATGCCATTCTCCTGCCTCAGCCTCCCGAGTAGCTGGGACTACAGGTGCCCGCCACCACGCCTAGCTATTTTTTTGTATTTTTTAGTAGAGATGGGGTTTCACCGTGTTAGCCAGGATGGTCTGGATCTCCTGACCTCGTGATCCGCCTGCCTCAGCCTCCCAAAGTGCTGGGATTACAGGTGTAAGGCACTGCACCCAGCCTATTCCTTTACTTTCTTAACAAACTTGCTTTCACATTACTCTATGGATTTGCCTCGAATTCTTTCTTGCAAGAGATCCAAGAACCTTCTCTTGGGGTCTGGATCAGGACCCCTTTCTAGTAACACTAGGATTACAGGTATGAACCACCACATCTGTCCTAGATCTGTTTTCATCAAACCAGAATGTAGGACCACTGTGTGAAGAGGCAGTGGGGGATCCAGGAGGTCCACTAGTGGAAAGGAAAATGGGAGTTTAAATCTACTGTGACCATATGTGGGAGCCTGGACTGACGTTCTCAAGGAGTACTGCTGACACATTTACTTTTTTCTTTTGTTTCTTTATGCCTGGTGGGAAGGAAGTCCTCCTGCTGGTAGAACTGCCTTTGCAAAAATTTTAACAGTGAGACAATTATGGCAGTGAAGGAGAGCTGATCTGGCCAACCTCCGTCTTGCCTTTGGGCTTCAAGCTGCCCTTAATTATTCCTAGGCTTAGGCCAAGCTAACTTTGGGAGACACCTATTTTCCAGTTTAATTGATAGTAATCCTTCCCAAAAATTCAACCGCCTTTGTAAAGCTAATGACAGACACAAGACCAGGATGATAGAGAAGCCTGAATTCTGCTAAAGTGTAGACATAAATGATTGCCAGCCATTATTCTGGGGATCACAAGATATCCAACTTCCCCAATTACTCCTCCAGATAACATCACTATTGTATAAGCTACGATTGGCCTTTGGAGATATCTTTTCAGGTTTTTTGCATGTCACAACCATGGCTCCACCTGGACTTGGCCACAGTTCCTGTGGCCCCAGCCAGAAGGGGCTCAGCGAGGATGAAGACCATTTGCCACACCCATGGGATTGCGCCCCCAACCAATCAGCAGCAAGCACAATTGCCTAGCTACTGCTTCCCCTAAACTATCTTTGAGAAACCCTAGCCTTTGAATCTCTTTGATATGAGTAATAACTCTGTCTGCCACGTGACATGGCCAGCCTCGTGTCTATTAAACTCTTTCTTTATTGCAATGCCGTCATCTCATGAATTGGTTTTTGTCTGCACAGCAGGCAGGAAGAACCCACTGGGTGGTTACACCTGGGCAGGCACTGCTTTCCTGAAGGACCAACTACGCCGTGATGAGGAAAGGGTAGTGTGTGAGTACTTTTCCTTCTGTCCCACCAGATCCACTTTGCTCCCTGCTCTGTGCTTTAGTGAGTTGATCTTCATGAACTCTATCAACAGCGATCCCTGGGGCCCTGTGTTCGAATTGGGTTAGGAAAATGGGAGTTAACAGCAGTAGATCAGAGGTTGGGAGAAGACAGAAGTCACAGTATTGAGTCCCTGGCTCCTTTCCAGCTGGGCTTCAGGTCGGCTCTTTACCTAACTGGTCAGTTTCTTTTCTCAGCTCTTCTCTCTGAGCTTTGTAACCACCCTCAATCCCTTTTGACCTAGAGATAATATTCTAGCACTGGCATGCCTCAGTATCCCTTATGGGTTTCCCTCAACCCCTTTATAAATAGCCTTTTAGTAATCCCTCCTCCGCTGCCCTCTGTAGGTATAGAGTCTGTCTCTTGTGGAAGACTCTAACACAAGTCCTGAGTGCCTATCACCAAGGAAAGGCAGGGGCAGTCCAGGCATCAGGCACCTTGGCTCTCAAAGTTACCTTTCCACTCGGAGAATAACGCAGCCTACCCTGCTTTTCTGGCTTTAGATGCTGTGCACAGTCAAGGGCACCTGTGAATGAGCTGCAGGAAGTTTAAAGAATGGATAATTCCCATTAGTATCATCTCTACCTCCCTTAAAATATTTATTCAAGAATGAGAAGCTTGGTCTCATTCCTGAGAACATCCAATCACATGCCACTGAGAGGGGAAAGCCCCTAGACAGCAGAAATAAATACAAATGAGTAATTGTATCACCACTAAGCTTTCTGACGTGTTCCAAAACATCGAAAAGAGCAGGGATTTCCGGCCCCAGACAAGATGCTCTGTGCCTCTGCGGCTGAGAGGATGACAGGTAAAGCCAAGAAACCAAGAGGCTTTGGTGTGCACACTTTTAAGTTTGTGTCTCATACCATATGGCTCCCCAGAGTCTGCGACTCCTCTAATGACCACATTTTTCTGGTTGAGGAAGCTATATGACGAGCTTTTTGTACTGCTACATTAAAAAATAATAATAATAAGTGGAGCCAGAAGTTCGATGTGGCACAGGGATTGTGAGCACAGGCCAGTGTTGAAAAGCAGTGGAATCAAGGACTGCATGTGAAAGCCCTGAGTGTGGGGCCTGGGCCTCAGAGCTGCTTCTTCCCCATCAGCACAACCTGATGGAAGGCTGGTCTTTGTAGCAGGAAGCAAGGGGCTCCTAATCTTTTAGAAAAGTGCCACTTCCTAGGTTGTTTCTACCCTTCCTCCGTCCCTCTCTTCCTTTCTTCCTTCTTTCCTCTCTCTTAACCAGAGTTCTCACAAGCAGCAATATCAGTAGATTTATTTTCTTTTCCTTTTCCAACCTAGCACTGAAGGTGCCAATAAATATAAATAAAAAGGGGCCAGATGCAATAGCTCATGCCTGTAATCCCAGCACTTTGGGAGGCCAAGGCGGGTGGATCACCTGAGGTCAGAAGTTTGAGACCAGCCTGGCCAGCATGGTGAAACCCTGTCTCTACTAAAATTACAAAAAAAATTAGCCAGACATGGTGGCGGGTGCCTGTAATCCCAGCGACTCAGGAGGCTGAGGCAGGAGAATCTCTTGAACCCAGGAGGTGGAGGTTGCAGTGAGCCGACATCACACCACTGCACTCCAGCCTGGGTGACAAGAGCAAGACTCCGTCTCAAAAAAATAATAAATAAATAAGAGCCATTCAATAAAATTAATCTATGTGATAGTCAAAATAATGGGCGCCTTCAGGTGGTAGAGAGAGATAGGGAGTGTATGTGTGCTTGCATGCATGTGTGTACAATTGCCAAGCTTCACACCAGATTTTTGCACTCTGCTGTATGTAGATTATACCCCAGTTTCTTTTTTAGAATGGTGAGACAAGCTACCTGATAGTGATACTGTGAATTAAAAAGTGTCTGCTTCTACTCCTAACTCTACCACGGAGCTCCCTTACACATTGCTAATCACTGCCTGAAACTCCAGTGTGTAATCTACTTGATAGAATGAAAAAAAATTATAATTATAGAGCCACAGGAAGTTGCAAAATAAACATACAGGGAAGTCCTATGCTCACTTCTCCTCCCCTAATATTAGCATCTTTCGTAACTATAGTACAATATCAAAACCATGAAGTTGACATTGGTACAGCCATGGACCTTACTCAGATTTCATCAATTATACTTTCACTCTTTTTTGTGTGTGTGTTTATGGTTCTATGCAATTTTATCACATGTGCATATTCATGTAGCCACCACCACACTCAAGATACAAAACTATTCCATCATCACAACATTTCATAAAATTTTAATAGGAGAAAAAGTTATATTTGCAGTCCTCTCCCAACCTCCCTAAAAGATAAAAGTCCCCTGCTGTATTTACTGTTCTTTTTTTCTGAGGCAGAGTCTTACTCTGTCCCCCAAGCTGGAGTACAGTGGCGCGACCTCAGCTCACTGCAACCTCCACCTCCCAGGTTCAAACGATTCTCCTGCCTCAGCCTCCTATGTAGCTGGGACTATGGGCTTGCACCACAAAGCCTGGGTAATGTTTTTGTATTTTTAGTGGAGATGGGGTTATGCCATGTTGGACAGGCTGGTCTCAAACTCCTGACCTCAAGTGATCCACCTGCCTTAGCCTCCTAAAGTGCTGGGATTATAGGCGTGAGTCACCGTGCCTGGCCACCTGTTCTTTATTATACTGAATAGAGTGATGATTAGAAGAATAGGAGACATCTTGCTTCCCTGATTATTGTTATTGACCCAGGGACAACTGTGTAAACTGACTGGGCATTCGGCCCACACAGACTGAGCAGAAGATAAAGAATCTGTGGTTGGGAGGACATTTTCCCTCCCTTTCTCCCTGCCTCACTCTTACATCCCTCTGTTTCTCCAGGTAAACCTCAGTAAGGAAGCATTATAGTCTCTGATGATTTTGGCAGATATCTTACAGTCTAAGGAAAACCAACCTTAGGATGAAGCTAAGGACACCTCAGTGAAGGGGTGGAAGAAGCCTGAGATCTTAATGGCATCTTGAAAAGCTGATTCACGCAGTTACTGGAGCCCATCCTTACTCGGACTGACAGTGAGACAGTGAAATCTCTCATGATTTTAGTCTATTTAAGTTAGGGTTTTCTGTATGTTTCAGCCAAAAGCAAGATAACTGAAAGGTATCTACAAAAAACCTACAGCTAACATCATACATAATGGTGAAAGACTGAATGCTTTTCTCCCTAAGATCAGGAGCAAGGCAAGAATCCACTCTCACCACCTCTATTCAATATCATACTAGAGGGTCTAGCCCAGGTAATTTGTTAACAAAAAGAAATAGAAGTCAACCTAATTGGAAAAAAAGAAGTAAAACTATCTCTATTCAAAGATGACATGGGCCGGGAGCGGTGGGTCATGCCTGTAATCCCAGCTTGAGGTCAGGAGTTCAAGACCAGCCTGGCCAACATGATGAAACCCTATCTCCACTAAAAATACAAAAATTAGCTGGGCAGGTGGTGGGCATCTATAATCCCAGCTACTCAGGAGGCTGAGGCAGGAGAATTGCTTGAACTCAGGAGGCAGAAGTTGCAGTGAGCCAAGATTGCGCCACTGCACTCCAGCCTGAGCAACAAAGCAAGACTCTGTCTCAAAAAAATACCACAAAGATGACATGACATGGTCTCTCGTACATAAAAAATTCTAATAAAAACAAATACACAGCACACACAAAAACACTAATAAGTTCAACAAGGTTGGAGGATACAAGATCAGTATACAAAATCAGTTGTATTTTGTACACTAGCATAAACAATCCACAAATGAAATTAAGGAAACAATTCAATTTACAATAGCACCAAACAGGATAAACTACCTAGGAATAAATCTAACAAAGGAAGTGCAAGATTTGTGCACCAACAACTGCAAAATGTTCTTGAAAAAAATTAAAGAAGACCTCAATAAATAGAAAGACATTTATAGTTGGATCAGAACACTTAATATTGTTAAGATGGGCCAGGCGCCGTGGCACACGCCTATAATCCCAGCACTTTGGGAAGCCAAGGCGGATCGATCACGTGAGCTCAGGAGTTCAAACCCAACCTGGGCAACACAGCGAAACCCCACCCCTACCAAAAATACAAAACTTAGCTGAGCATGGTGGCATGCATCTGTGGTTCCAGCTACCAAGGAGGCTGAGGCAGAAGGATTGCTTGAGCCTGGGAGGCAGAGGTTGCAGTGAGCTGAGATCGCGCCACTGCACTCTAGCCTGGGTGACAGAGTGAGACTCCCTCTCAAAAAAAAAAACTATCATATATATATATATAGTAATATATTATATATTTAAGATGACAATAATCCCCAAATCCAAATTGACCTATAGATTCAATGCATTCCCAATCAGATTCCCAGCTCCCATATGCAGAAATTGACAAGCTGATCCTAAAACTTATATGGAAATTCAAGAATAGCCAAAACACCCTTGAAAAAAAGAGCAAAGTTGAAAGATTCATATTTTCTGATTTTAAAACTTACTGAAAAATTATAGTAATCTAGACAATGCAATACTGGCATAAAGACAGACATATAAATCAATGAAATTGAATTGAGAGTCCAGAAATAAAACCTTATGTTTATGGTCAGCTGGTTTTCAACAAGTGCTAAGACAATTCAATGGGTAAAGAATAGTCGTTTCAACAGATGGTGCCAGGACAAATGGATATTCACATGCAAAAGAATTAAGTTGGACCCCAACATCACACCATATAAAAATATTAACACAAAATTGATCAAAGACCTAAATAGAAGAGCTAAAACTATAAAACGCTAAAAAAGAAAGCAGGTGCACATCTTCATGACCTTGGATTTGGCAATGATTTCTTAGCTATGACATCAAAAACACAACTAACAAAAGGAAAAAAATAGATAAATTAGACTCATCAAAATGTAAAACTTTTGCGAGTCAAAGGATACTATCAAAAAAGTGAAAAGAAAACCCACAGAATGAGAGATAATATTTACAAATTGTGTCTCTGATAAGGGACTTGTATCTAGAATATATAAAAATTTCTTATAATACAGCAACAAAAAGACAACCCAATCAAAAGATGGGCAAATGATTCAAACAGATACTTCCGTTCAACAGGCTCGCAAGTGGCCAGGAAGCACATGAAAAGATGCCCCCAGCTTCATTAGTCATTAGGGAAATGGACAATGTAATCGAAACCATAATAAGATACTTCACATCCATTAAGCTGACCATTATCTAAAAGATGGACAATAACAAGTGTTGACAAGAATGCACCTTCCTCAAAACTACCAGGCCAGAGGGTCACACCTGTAACCTCAGCACTTTGGGAGGCTGAGGTGGAAGGATCACTTGAAGCCAGGAGTTTGGGACTGGCCTGGGCAACAAAGTGAGACCCCTGTCTCTACAAAAGAAAAAAAAATTAAAAAATCAGCCAGGCTTGGTGGCGCACCACCTGTAGTCCCAGCTACTCAGGAGGCTGAGGAGGGAGGATCCCTTGAGCCCAGGAGTTTGAGGCTGCACTGAGCTATGATGACACCACTGCACTCCATCCTGGGTAACAGCAAGACCACATCTCTTAAAACAAAACAAAACACAACAAAACTCCCTATCAAAAACTCTAAAATTTCTGTTCCTCCTTACGAAAACTCGGGCTTAACCTACAAGGAGAGAGCTCAGTTCCTGGAGTGGGTCACTTGTCCACAGTCAATGCATAAAACTTCTAGTTTGGAAATGCATCTTGTGGTGTGGGAGCTGCAATGTGCACCTCAGTGCCCCCTGGAATGAAGGACTTAGCCTCCCAGCTGCTAGAAGTGTGACCAGAAGACAGCTCTCGTAGGTCAGCTCTCTTTGGGGATTGCCTCTGATTATAAAAAACTGCCTTGCCCAAAGTGAAACCTGTTTCCAGGGATGGACCACATTCAGTGACTAATCAACACAAAGTATAAAGCCCCAACCCCCTCACTCCTACTTAGAGCAACTTTGCAGGACTTCTGTTCCAGATCTCCCCATGGGGTTGACCGAAGCCTTCTGTTGGGTCTGCACCACAACTCATCTTCTCTGTTTGTCCAGTCCTGCTTCCTTTCCTTCCCTTCCACAGGTGGGGAATACTTCCCTCATTCTTCGTATAAAATTTTTTCCTTCTCTGTAAAAGGGAGTAATTTCTTCAAAGCATTGTGGATTCAATGTGTTAGTGTACATGGAGGCACTGAGGACAGTTTCCAGCATGTGGGGTAAGAGCAGTGCTTCCCAGAACAACAAAGAGAGTATTCCTGAATAGTGACTTCCTTTGTTATACCAGAAGGAACTCCCAGACTCTGAATGGCTGAAGTTCTGCAGTTTCTCTCTGTGGGAGGAGAGTTGTTAATTCTTTCATCCTCATTTGAAACGTTGGCCTGCCTGTGTGGGCGTGGCTTTCCCCTGTAAATGCGTCAGAATATTCTCTGTGCTCTGTGATAATGCACATTACATTACTCCATGACAGAACCTGTTGCAACACCACCATGCAAGTATGTGCCTTATGAATCTTGAAAAGGGTGGATTGTGATTCATGATGTTTCCTAGGTTTAAATCCATTCCCCTGCCTTTGTTGTTTTGTTTTGTTTTGTTTTGAGACAGTCTCACTCTGTGGCCCAGGCTTGCTTGTGATGGCGCAATCTCAGCTCGTTGCAACCTCTGCCTCCTGAGTTCAAGCTGTTCTCTTGCCTCAGCCTCCCAAGTAGCTGGGATTACAGGCGTGCGCCACCATGTCCGGCTAATTTTTTGTATTTTTCATAGTGGGGGGAGTTCACCATGTTGGCCAGGCTGGTCGCCAACTCCTGACCTCAAGTGATCCACTTGCCTCGGCCTCCCAAAGTGCTGGGATTACAGGTGTGAGCCACCATGCCCTGCCTTAGTTTTTCAATCAAATCTAGGAACTATCTCTTGAATGTTGTCTTCCTGAACACATTTTTGGAAACTCTGTTCTCTTCAACATAATTATGTTAATTTAGGAGGATATTTTCCCGAAAGTAACAGCAGGCTAGGAGTTAAATAGAGCGTGCTGGTCAGTAGTTTGTGGCCATGACACTAATAGTCACAACTACTCTTCATCGAGCACCTAGGTGCCGAGCATTGTGCTGAGAGCTTTGTAAGTATCACCTCATTAAACTCTGAAGGCCAAGCATGGTGGCTCACGCCTGTAATCCCAGCATTTTGAGAGGCTGAGGTGGGTGGATCTCTTGGGTCCAGGAATTCGAGACCAGCCTGGGCAACATAGTGAAACCCTGTCTCTACAAAAGAAATAGGCAGGCATGGTGGCACACACCTCTAGTCCCAGCTACTTGATGGGCTGAGGTAGGAGGATCTCTTGAGTCCAGGAGGTTGATGCTGGAGTGAGCCAAGATCATGCCACTGCACTACAACCTGGGCAACAAAGTGATATCCTGTCTCAAAAAAAAAAAAAAAAAAAAAGGCTGGGCGCGGTGGCTCATGCCTGTAATCCTAACACTTTGGGAGGCCAAGGTGAGATTGCTTGAGGCTAAGAGTTGAAGACCAACCTGGCCAACATAGACCCTGTATCTTTTTTTTTAAATAAATTAAAATAAAAAACTTTTAAAAATATCTCTTAATCCTTTTAAAGTCCCACTTAGAGATAAGGAAATAGAGGAGCAGAAAGTTGAAATAATTTGCCCAAGTTTACACACGTCAACAAGTAGTGGAGTCAAGATTCAAATCCAGGCTGGGCACAGTGGCTCACGCCTGTAATCCCAGCTCTTTGGGAGGCCGAGGTGGGTGGATCACCTGAGTTCAAGAATTCGAGATCAGCCTGGCCAACATGTTGAAACCCCATCTCTACTAAAAATACAAATATTAGCCAGGCACGGTGGTGCACGCCTGTAGTCCCAGTTATTCGGGAGGCTGAGGCAGGAGAATTGCTTGAACCTAGGAGGCGGAGGTTGCAGTGAGCCGAGATCGCACCACTGCACTCATCTGGGCAATAGAGTGTGATTCCGTCTCAAAAAAAAAAAAAAAAAGATTCAAATCTAGGTCTGTCCAAGTTCACGAATGTGAATTTCTGGTTTGAACAAGATGGGATAAAGGTAGTATTTATCATCTTCTCTTCCTGGAAATTAGCCAAAAAACAAAAAGACATGCAAAGACAAAATTCTCTTTCCTAGAAAGTAGATATTATAGTCTATTCCCCCAAAATTAATATATTGAAATCCTAACCTCCAAGGTGATGGTATTAGGAGGTGGGGCCTTTGGGGGTGATTAGATCATGAGGGCAGAGCCCTTGTAAATGGGATTAGTACCCTCATAAAGCAGGGCCAAGGGAACTCATTTCTTCCTACCACCATGTGAGAACATGGTAAGAAGACAGCATCTATGAACCAGAAAGTGGGGCCTCACCAGACATCAAATCCGATGGCATCTTGATCTCAGACTTCCTAACTCCAGAACTATGAGAAATTTCTGTGATTTATAAGCTACCCAGTTTATAGCATTTTGTTATACGAGCCCAAATGGACTCAGACAGTAGGAAACAGATAAAACCCAGGTCCCCAGTTACTTGGAAGGGCTGCTGAAAGCAGTAAAGATCAAGCAAGGGGGCATGTGGGAGGAAGCAGAGAAGCAGAGAAAAGAGCCTACAGCCAGAAGACATAATGGCTCTGTGTGTGTGTGTGTGTGTGTGTGTGTGTGTGTGTGTGTGTGTAAAGGGACTTAAGAATTCCTGGCTGAGCACAGTGGCTTACGCCTGTAATCTCAGCATTTTGAGAGGCCGAGATGGGAGGATCACTTGAGCCCAGGAGTTCGAGACCAACCTGGGCAACATAGCGAGACCTCATCTCTACAAAAACTTTTAAAAATTAGCTGGGTATGGTGGCGTGCACCTGTAGTCCCAGCTACTAGGGAGACTGAGTGGGGAGGATTGCTTCATCTCAGGAGCTCAGGGCTGCAGTGAGCGATGATGGTGCCACTGCACTCCAGCCAGACAGAGCAAGACACAGTCTCTTAAAAAAAAAAGAGAGAGAGAGAGAGAGAGAATTCCTGTAATATTTACGTACAGCAATCATTCTTTTGCAGGATGTTTATCTTGTATATACTGTAAACCAAAGGCACAGGCCTAGGCCTTTCCCACCAAAGATGACAAATAATGCTACATTTCCCTCTCATTGCCTAATTCTATTAGCTTAACCCCTCAGTTAGCTTGCCTTGTCACTGGAAATCCCTGGAAAATGCTAACTTGTATCTGAAATCCATCCCAGTTGCCCCCTGCCTTGTCAGCAATGATCAATCCATCTTAAGCCACCCTGGACCACCGTGTGCTCTGCTATAGTCCTGCCCTGGAGGTTTCTTTTTGTTTTGTTTTGTTTTTTGTTTTGAGGCAGAATCTCGCTCTGTCACCCAGGCTGGAGTGTGGTGGTGCAATCTCGGCTCGCTGCAACCTCCACTTCCCGGGTTGAAGCAATTCTCCTGCCTCAGCCTCCCTAGTAGCTGGGGTTATAGGCACCTACCACCATGCCTGACTAATTTTTGTATTTTTAGTAGACACAGGGATTTCACTATGTTTGCCAGGCTGGTCTTGAACTAGAGATCTCAAATGATCCGCCCACCTCAGCCTCCCAAAGGGCTGGGATTACAGGCATGAGCCACCATGCCTGGCCTCCCCTGGAGATTTCTATTATAAAATACCCTCTCTCTGGGGGCTGCTGCTCTCCCCTGTACTGCTTCACCCCAACCAGACACAGACCTTGCCCTTATTTCCACAGAGTACTAACTAAAACTAGGCTGTGATGTTTCACAGAGATTCTTTAGAAGCTTCTAGTTAACATAAGGGAATTGTAACACAGGCCTAGAAACTTCACAGGTCTAGGACTTCCCACAGCAATCCCTTGGGGAACACAGCTTTGCTTAAACCTCAGCCTGCAATCATGTAGTAAAGGCACTGAACATCACTTCTTCCCTGACCTCATGGGTGAGTCTTTGGGTACGTCTCCTCTTCTAAGGGTCCAGGCCCAAGGAGAGGAAGGATTTGCCCACTCATGCCAGTATAAGGCCTCCTTCCAACAGCCTCATTTCACATTTCAGGGCCTACCCTATCCCAGAATGACTGACAGCAGAAATGGCCCATTCCTGACCAGCAGGGCTAACCTTGCCCCAACTGGGATGAATAGTTTTTCAAGAGGTCCAGGTAACTCAGAATTTTATAGGATCATAGTCTAACACCAGGTTAAACATAGAAAAACCAATCCAGGTTATTTTTTAGAATCTCCTTTAATTGAAAGGGACAACCCTCCAGCTATTTTCGGGTCGTGTTTCTTGATCTCTTGTAAGTAACTGTTTGCATGGTAACACGTCTGTGTACTTTTACCAAAAATAAGAAATAATATATTTTCTATACCTTTATGTAATTTAGCTCCTTAGACCATGCATATCAAACCCATTCACTCTAGAAGATGTGGTAGCCAGTCTCTGAAGACAGCCCAAAATGAGCCACATCTCCTGGTATTAAATCTTTATGTGGTCTTCTCACACAGAATCTGGGCTAACCTCATGATTCATTTATCCAATAGAACATGGCAGAAATGACATTGTACTAGTTCTAGGACTAAGCCTAAAGAAAGCTTCTGTTTTTGTACTTTTAAAAACCCTGAAGTGGCTGGGAGCAGCGGCTCACACTTGTAATCCCAGTACTTTGGAAGGCCGAGGTGGGTGAATCACCTGAGGTCAGGCGGTCAAGACCAGCTTGGCCAACATGGTGAAACCCCGTCTCTACTGAAAATACAAAAATTAGCTAGGCTTGGTGGTGGGCCCCTGTAATCCCAGCTACTCAGGAGGCTGAGGCAGGAGAATCGCTTGAACCCAGGAGGCAGAGATTGCAGTGAGCTGAGATCACGCCATTGCACTCCAGCCTGGGTGACAGAATGAGACTCCCTCTCAAAAAAAACAAAAAGGAAAACCCTGAAGCAGCATGGAAGAAATCAGGCTGCCCTACCAAAGAGACCACATAGAGAGAGAGGTCACTCACCTGGAGAGAGGTCCCAGCCCCCAGTCATCCCTGCCAAGGCTGCAGACATGAATGATGCCATCTTGAAGGTCCCAGCCATGCCACCATCTGACTGCCTTATTCAACAACTATATTTGGAATGCCTTATTAGGTGACTATAGATAGCTGAAACAGAGCATGTTGTCCTACATGAAATTCACAGAGAAAAAGGATAGGCTACCCCAAAGATGAGCTTTCTGCCTCTCATGTCTTATCTGCTTAAAGCTATGTATTAGTCCATTCTCACATGGCTATGAAGAAATACCTGAGACTGGGTAATTTATAAAGGAAAGAGGTTTAATTGACTCACAGTTCTGCATTGCTGGGGATGCCTCAGGAAACTTACAATCATGGCAGAAGGCAAAGGAGAAGCAGATACCTTCTTCACAAGGCTGCAGGATGGAGCGAGTGCGAGCAGGGGAAGTGCCAGACACTTATAAAATCATCAGATCTCAAGAGACTCACTATGATGAGAATAGCATGGGGGAAACAGCCCTCACGATCTAAAGACCTCCACCTGGTGCTGTCCTTGACATATGGGGATCATGGGGATTATGAGGATTACAATTCAAGATGAGATTTTGGGTGGGGATACAGCCAAGCCATATCAACTTGTAAAATATTTTTTTCCCTTTTGGTACTTTAAATATGTTAGGACTCATTTATAACTAATGCTCAAGTACCATCACCTTCTAGTCCCCTTAGCAGTCTCAGTGTAGCTCAAAGCCTTCACAGGAGAGTTTAGCCCTGAAGTTAGGGCCATAGGAGACCTCCTTCTTCCTTCCATTTATAACTCCAAGGGTCACGGCCTTTCTCCATTAAAGGAAGCAAGTGGACATAGTTATGCTTCCTCTAATGAAGAAATGACACAAGCTAACATAGTTAAAGTAAACAAATGTAGTTAGGAAAGAGCATGCATTACATTAAATGTTTGTAAATGTAAAAAAGATAAGAAAATACATACACAGAGATAAGAGATTTGAAAATTTTCCATATGGGTTTGGAATAAAATGTAAACATAGTAAAATGCAATATCTTGCACACCTAAATTTAAATCAAAATTTTGTTCCAATCTAACTTTACAACATGGCATTTGGTATAAGACAAGTCCATCTTGGCCACTGCCTAAGGGAAAGAGTCACTGGGGCAATGGTTACACCATATGACTGTCCTACCTAAAATACGTTCTTACAACGTACAGCAAAAGGATATTATTTCATCTCCACTTGTCCAAATAAACACATGTATAGCCAATTCCTAATTACCCAAGTGCAGCAGCAAAGGTATATCATATGTTGCTGTCAAATTGTCTTCTGCCAATTAGCTTCTTCTCATTATCACTAGATGCATCATCTTGGTCTTCATAATAAGCTTCTACTTCTGGTTCACAGCTCACCAAGTCTATAGGAAGAGGCTGGGCACGGTGGCTCATACCAGTAATCCCAGCACTTTGGGAGGCTTAGGTGGGTAGTTCACTTGAGGTCAGTAGTTTGAGACCAGCCTGGCCAACATGGTGAAACCCTGTCTCTTCTACAAATACAAAAATTAGCTGGGTATGGTGGCATGCACCTGTACTCCCAGCTACTTGGGAGGCTGAGGTGGGAGGATCTCTTGAACCTGGGAGGTGGAGGTTGTAGTAAACCAAGATCGCACCATTGCACTTCACCCTGGGCAACAGAGTAAGATTCCATCTCAAAACAAAACAAAACAAAAATTAGCTGGGCATGGTGGCATGCACCTGTAGTCCCAGCTACTTGGGAGGATAAGGCAAGGGAGTCGCCTGAACCCAGGAGGTGGAGGTTGCAGTGAGCCAAGATCGTGCCACTGCACTCCAGCCTGGGCAACAGACAGAGACTCCATTTCAAAAAAAAAAAAAGAAAACCAAAACAATAGGCATGTTCTAGGTTAAATTCCCTAGGTTGCCTGTAACCTGAGTTTGTATCTCAAACACAAATTAGCTGACTACATCTTTGTTGACAAACTCCATGATTTCTAGATTACATTTGATTGAAAACTATGAAAATCTGCATTTATAATGGTGGAAGTCAGTGATACTTTCTTAGAACTCTTTTCAAATAGCTATTTTCAACCATTTATCCTGGCATGTTTCAAACTTTGAGCNAAAAAAAAAAAAAAATATATATATATATATATATATGTGTGTGTGTATATATATATATATGAAGAACATGTGTATCCATTCAATCATCCGTTCATTCAACAAATATTCAATGAGTACCAGTTATAGGACAGACACTCTTCAAAACACTCAGAGCTCAATTCTAGCTGTCCTGTCACTGCTGCAACTATTATAGAGCATTTTTTAGTGTACAAAGTTATTTCTCCTGATGTATCAAATTGGTTACCAAACCCTTAAAACTCCCAAAGATAAGGCTATTTTCCACCATCCATAAAGATTGGTAAGATTTGTTTTCATAACTTCAGCACTGTGTAATGATGGTTATTGTGGCCCCGAATTATTTCAAATGTAAAGAATGATAGTGACATCTCTGCAAAGAGAAAGGCCTAATAGAAGTTTCTCATCAATAAGTGGTCATAAATGTGGGTGATGATGCCATTACAAAAACATCACTTATGAATAATACAATGCGCTTGAAATCTAAGTACACTTCTCAATAACAGAAATGACACAAGCTGACATAAATAAGCTGACATAAATGCCAGTGTGTTGTGATAGCAAGTGTTTTATAAATACCTACTTATATGATATTAAACTGAGGTGGGAAATGGTGGTGGGGCAGCTACACTCACATATGGTCCTTTCTAGTTCCTGAGTACTTCTCAGAATGTTTTTCACAAGGTGGTCAGTTTCTTGCTCCATGCCTCATGTCAATGTGCAGATTTCCTTAGGTGGACCTGCTAAATTATTGAATAGACCCAGGCAAATGATATACTAAATATTTGATTAGTACCAACAAAAGCATTTGAACACACAGTGATATTTTCTAAAAATAGATAAATTCTAGAAGCTGCAGGGTTAAAAAACAAAGGATAGTGTGCATTTCTTACATTTAAAATGTAGGCATTAACATTATATTTGCCAAAATGTGGTTGTCTATTTTCATATATGAAAAACAACGGTCGGGCACTGTGGCTCACGCCTGTAATCCCAGCACTTTGGGAGATTGAGGTAGGCGGATCACGAGGTCAGGAGGTCGAGACCATCCTGGCTAACACAGTGAAACCCCATCTCTACTAAAAATACAAAAAATTAGCCGGGCTTGGTGGTGGGTGCCTGTAATCCCAGCTACTCAGGAGGGTGAGGCAGGAGAATGGCGTGAACCCGGGAGGTGGAGCTTGCAGTGAGCCGAGATAGTGCCACTGCACTACAGCCTGGGTGACAAACCCCAAAAAAAAAAAGAAAGAAAAAAGAAAAGAAAAACAACGTGAACCCATTTGATATGAGTAGCTGCATGATAGTAGTCATTTGAAATGTGTCCCTCAGAGGCTATATCTAGGAGTCAAGAAATTTAAGATCTACTTTTGTTTTTCAGTCTGGAGTGAAGTTAGCAAGTGTTGAAAGCTATTAATTTTAGAGATGATGGAAAGTGATGAAAAAGAGAAGAAGAATGCCCTGTTTTCCTATGACTTCAAAGAATCCTATAGACATAACTCCATTCATCTAAGAGAATAACTCTGCTAATTATGTTATACATATTATACATAATTATATTGTTATATATAATAAACTAATTTCTTAGTTGCTTGTTTTATAGAGAGTTCAGGTCTTGGGAAAAAAATTGAGCAAAAGTGGAAAAACCAGAAAGATACTTTTAGATCTTCCAACTCTTTGGCTTAGATCATAGCTTCTTTGTAACTTGAGACACCTTTTCCTCCTGTTCTAGCTGGTTCAGTGGATTGTGAGCGCCTAGAGAGTGGGAATGTATCTTTTTTTTTCTCCACCTAGTTTCCGTGTCACCACTGACTCTTGATTCTCTTCCCATCTCTCAGCTCACTTTCCAATCTTTTTCCAGTAAGTTTCTCTTCTATTAGATACTTCTTAAGTCTTGCAGTTATTGGTCCCTCCTTGGACCACTTCCTTCCGTTTTTTAAATTGAGACTGTGTCTCACTGTGTTGCCCAGGGTGGTCTCTAACCCCTAGGCTTAAGCGATCCTCCTGCCTCAATCTCTCCAGTAGCTGGAATTACAGGCACGCACCACCGCACCGAGCTCCTTTTTTTTTTTTTTGAAACAGAGTCTCACTCTGTCTCCCAGGCTAGTCTCACTCTGTCTCCCAGGCTAGAGTGCAATGGCACAATCTCAGCTCACTATAACCTCCACCTCCCAGGTTCAAGCAATTCTCATGCCTCAGCCTCCGAGTAGTTGGGATTACAGGCGTGTGCCACCATACCTGGCCAATTTTTGTGTTTTTAGTAGAGACGGGGTTTCGCCATGTTGGCCAGGCTGGTCTCAAACTCCTGACCTCAGGTGATCCACCCACGTTGGCCTCCCAAAGTGCTGGGATTACAGGAGTGAGCCATATGCCCGGCCTAAATTTTAGCTCGTGTAGTGGAGGTGTTAGCGCGTCTCACTGAGACTATCGGACACTCTGTTTTGGTATCTGCTGCCACCTCTCTGCTAGCTACTCCTATCAGAGCAGTAGTGATGATGGTCTGTGTTCACTGCCCTCAGCATAGGGTTGGTAGAGAAAAAATGTAGACAAGAAAGGATAGTTTTCTTAGTTTTTCCATTTAAAAGTAGACTGTGAGGCTGGGCACGGCATGGTGGTTTATGCCTGTAATCCCAGCACTTTGGGAGGCCAAGGCAGGTGGATCACCTGAGGTTAGGAGTTCAAGACCAGCCTGGCCAACATGGCAAAACCCATCTGTACTAAAAAATATCAAAAAATAGCCAGGCGTAGTAGCAGGTGCCCGTAATTCCAGCTACTCGGGAGGTTGAGGCAGGAGAATCACTTGAACCCGGGAGGCGGAAGTTACAGTGAGCCGAGATCCTGCCATTGCACTCCAGCTTGGGTGACAAAAGGGACACTCCGTCTCAAAAAAAAAAAAAAAAAACAAAAAAAAAAAAAAATAGACTGTGAGGCTCATTCCAGAAGCAGTAGCCTGAAGGAAAATCTATTTAGTCTAAAAATCCTTTCTTTTGATCATCAGAATCTGGCTTTTGAACATCAGAAGAGAAAATCCCAATGTAGAGCGGTAAAGTATTTATATCATCAATGAGTTTGGAAGAAGACATGCTCATGTACGAGTTTTGGCACATGGTGGCTCACGCCTATAATCCAAGCACTTTGGGAGGCCGAGGTGGGTGAATCACTTGAGGTCAGGAGTTCCAGACCAGCCTGGCCAACATGGTGAAACCCCATCTCTACCAAAAATACAAAAATTAGCCAAGCTTGATTTCAGGTGCCTGTAATCCCACCTACTCAGTTGGCTGAGGCAGGAGAATCGCTTGAACCCAGGAGACGGAGGTTGCAGCGAACCGAGGTCACACCACTGCACTCCAGCCTGGATGACAGAGCAAGATTCTGTCTCAAAAAAAAAAGTTTGCCCCACTCTAGAGGATATAAAGATCCCCTGACAGGGTGAAGGCACAGAAATAATTCCGATAGGTATGCTATCTTGCACCATTCCAAGTCTAGAGAGGAGCAAGGGGAAATAAAAGAAATTTCAGATTGGCTGGGGTCTCCAAAGTGGAGGGAATCTGCTGCTAAACATCAGTCTCCACCAGGTATGTGGCTCATACCTGCAGTCCCAGTGTTTTGGGAGGCCGAGATGGGAGGATTGCTTGAAGCTAGGAGTTTGAGACCAGCCTGGGTGACATAGTGGGATCCCAGTTCTACAAAAAATAAAACAGTTAGCCAGGTCAGGTGGCACATGCCTATAGTCTCAGCTAATCTCAGGAGGCTGGGAAAGGAGGATGGTTTGAGCCTAGGAGGTCAAAGCTGCAGTGAGACATAATCTGCCACTGCACTCCAGCCTGGGCAATAGAGCAAGACCCTGTCTCAAAAAGATAAAATAAAACAAAAGTCAGTCTCATATAGTCTTCTTGCATCCAGCATAGGCTGGGCATAGGTCATAAACGTTGAAGCCAAGAGCACATGAAACCGCCCCACTACCCTACCTATAGCCTTCTAGTCAGGTGAACAAGCAGCCAAATATCTCCCATTCCCTGGGAGAGGTGTGAAGGCAACTGAGAGAGCAGATGATTTAGGATTAGGAAGAAGGAGCATGGCAACAGATAATCCCCTGGACGTTCTGACCAGAGATCTGATGACAAAATAAACATCTCAAGAGATTCCAATGAGAAAGATGAAGAACAGCCAAAGGCCAGATAAAATGTGACCACTGAGGCCAAGCATGGTGGCTCAGGCATGTAATCCCAGCACTTTGGGAGGCTAGGCAGGAGGATCATTTGAGCCCAGAAGTTCAAGACCAGCCTAGACAACGTATCAAGACCCCTATCTTTAATTTTAAAATCAAAATTTATTAAAATAAATACATAAATAAGAATGTGGCCATTGAGCCCTAGACACCACCCAGTCTTTCCCCAACCTCACCAGAACGCACCAACATAGCGCTCAGAATTGAGATGCAACCCTGCGGTGAAGAGGAGAGAGGCAAGAGTTTGATTGGCTGAGAAAGTCCTATTGGCTAAAGATTACATTTCTGCCATTAGGCAGAATGAAGACTCAAGTTGAAAATGAAGTTTACTGAGCGAGGCACACAGTGGTGTGCACCTTTAATCCCAACTACCTGGGGAGGCTGAGGTGGAAGGATTGCTGGAGCCCAGGGGTTAGACACTAGCTGAGTAACACAGTGAGATCCCATCTCAAAAAATAATAGTAATAATAATCAAGTTCACTCAGAACAAAAATTAGAAAAGCTTTGTTTCTTGCATACCCACCTATGTATATTGAAATTTGTTCAAGATGCACTAGTTTTTATCTGTTCACATGACTGTCTACCCACTGGGCTATAAACTCATCAGTGGTAGGGACTGTGTCTTTTCATCTCTGAATCCCCAGCACATATCATAAAGACTGAAACAGAGGCTGAATATATGTTCAGTGGATTCAGCCACTTGATCCCCATCCAAGCATGACATATCCAATGTTGCCAAACACCCTGGGTGGGGAAGCTAATCCATGAGCGCAATCTATTTAGCCAGAGCTCCATATGCGTTTTGAACAGAGAAGAGGAGATAGTGGGGGCGGTAGGGAGGCATCCTGTGGGAAATACCAGGAGATGCCTTTGTGTAATCATCACTAGGAATTATAAGCTTATAAAACCACGGAGAATTTTTTCAGGGCTGGAAGAATCTCTGTAGGATCTAACCCAAAACAAAGTCAGGCATTTTTGCTCCAAAGCCTGTAGACAGGGCTGGTTTTAGAGCAGGTGGATTTTACCTTTGCCTCCAAGTGTTATTTTAAAGACCCAAGCAGCTCCCTGCAAATCTTCCCCATCTGCTGTTGCTGGGTGATACCTGGTATTCCACTTTCAATACTCCTTCCAATTCTTTAACCTGAAATCTTATTCCTTGCTAAAATGGAGACAGATTTGAGAAAAGAAATATTTTGAGTTACTATCAGCCTTTTATCCTTTGAGCTGACCAAAAGAGCGGAGGAATTTTTTCTTGTTTTTTTTTTTAAGACAGAGTCTCACTCTGTTGCCTAGGGTGGAGTGCAATGACATGGTCTCAGCTCACTGCAGCTTCTGCCTCCCAGGTTCAAGTGATTCTCCTGCTTCAGCTTCCTGAGTAGCTGGGATTACAGGTGCCCTCCGCCACACCTGGCTAATTTTTGTATTTTTAGTAGAGACGGAGTTTCACCATATTGGCCAGTCTACTCTCAAACTGCTGACCTCGTGATCCGCCCTCTTCGGCCTCCCAAAGTGCTGGGATTACAGGAGTGAGCCACCACACCCAGCCCGAGTGGAGGAATTTTTAAAACAAGAGATAGGTTGGATGGAGAGGTAGAGAGTAACAGGTACATGGAAGTTGGGAAGGAGGCTCCCTGAGTGGAGAAAAGACAGAACAGAGAATCCCAGGGTGCAGATCCTTTGTAGGCTTTGCAGTTCTGCATAGGGCCTCCTATACCTATGCAAGAACAGGATGTGGATCTTGATGTGGGAGGACTGGAGAAAGAAAATAGAGGTGCTCCCCATCCCCCACTGCCTCACATTAGTCATTGGCGCCTTGAGAATTGTCCTGGCCTGCTTAGCAGCTGTTTTCTGTCTTGGATGAATTTGTGC
Organism: Rhinopithecus bieti; assembly: GCF_001698545.2. Classification (NCBI taxonomy): domain Eukaryota; kingdom Metazoa; phylum Chordata; class Mammalia; order Primates; family Cercopithecidae; genus Rhinopithecus; species Rhinopithecus bieti. Next base: position 692,275 of record NW_016813959.1, on the reverse strand, counting down.
TTTTCTAAGAAGAAAGAGAGCTGTGATGGACTGCAGCAGAAGTAAACCCTGGGGCATGCACCAACTCACCAAATTGATTCCTGGGCTTGGGATACAGAGAACTTTGTAATTATGAGACTACAATGCTTGTAAATTGGCTTGAGGAAATTAGACACATAAACCCAATTGCCAGGAGCAATGAGATAAGATAGATTTGTTGGATCCAAATGGATTTTGTGGATGCAAGCTTCTTGGAGGCTTGGGTTTTCTGTTGAGAAGACATCACTGAGCTAAATCTAATGACTGCAAGAGGTAGCTCTCACTTTCCAAAGCAAAGAAACAGTGATAGTGCTGGCGAAGACACGACAGGCACAGTCTGAAGGTCTGTCTGAGAATTTTCTGGAAAGATTGACTGCCAAGCAGCCCACATTTCTCCTCATTTAACTGGGTCTTCTCAAGCAGGATGAAAAGGATCTAAGTTCATCTCTGCTGTGCTTGTGTTCAAGTGACTGATTAAGTCATGGACACACTGGTATAGCTTAGAAACAAATACATAGCCATTGTTTTAGTCTGTTGAAGCTGCTGTAACAAAATCCCAAAAATTGAGATAAACAACAGAAGTTTGTTTTTCACAGTTCTGGAGGCTGGGAAGTCTAAGATTAAGGCACCAGCAGATTTGATACGTGGTGAGGGCCTGCCCTCTACTTCATAGCCAGTGATAGCTGGCTACCTTCTTACTGTGTCCTCACATGGTGAATGGGCCAACTAGCTCTCTGGAATCTCATTTGTGAGGGCTCTGTCCTCCTGTTCTAATCACGTGCCAAATGCCCCACCTCCTGCTAACCATCACCTCTGGGGTTAGAATTTCAACATATGAATTTTGGAAGGAAACAAACATTCAGACCACAGCAATCATTGATTGTACCTTAGGTGTGTTTGGAAACTTAGCACCTCCAAATGGAATGGAGTCAGGAAGACTTAAGTGATGTAATTTCTTTTTTTTTTTTTTTTTTGTGGGGGCGGGGACAGAGTCTTGCTCTGTTGCCCAGGCTGGGGTGCAGTGGCCCAATCTCAGTTCACTGCAGCCTCTGCCTTCCAGGTTCAAGCGATTCTAGTACCTCAGTCACCCGAGTAGCTGGGATTATGGGCGTGCACCACCATGCCTGGCTAATTTTTGTATTTTTAGTAGAGATGGGATCTCACCATGTTGGCTAGGCTGCTCTTGAACTCCTGAAGTCAGGTGATCCACCCATCTTGACCTCCCAAAAGTGCTGGGATTACAGGAGTGAGCCACTGTGCCCGGCCAAGTGATGTAACTTCTACTTCTGCTTTTCTCTTTGATCTTTACCCTCCCTGACAATGGCTCTGCCAACTTCTCAGCCTCTCACTTGGCATGGTGAAGTGAGCTCTGTGCTAAGAGCCGAGGATATTCTTGTTGATTCTACATCGGGGAAAAGAATCACCAGCACATCTCAATATAGGTTAACAGGACTTTAGTGCTTGAGTTTGAAAAGTGATGGGGAAATAATAATAATAATAATAATAATAATAATAATATGTCTCTGGGTTCCCCTTACAGTTTTCACAGAGGATGAAACTAGACTGCAATGAAATGTCCCTTCACTACACTGAAGAGGCAACTGCAGATACAAGAATAAATAGGAGTATAAGAATAAATCGCCAGGCATGGTGGCCCACGCCTGTAATCCCAGCACTTTGGGAGGCTGAGACAGACGGATCATGAGGTCAGGAGATTGAGACCATTCTGGCTAACACAGTGAAACCCTGTCTCTACTAAAAATACAAAAAATTAGCCGGGCATGGTGGCAGGCACCTATAGTCCCAGCTACTCGGGAGGCTGAGGCAGGAGAATGGCGTGAACCCGGGAGGCAGAGGTTGCAGTGAGCCGAGATCGTGCCACTGCACTCCAGCCTGGGTGACAGAGTGAGACTCCATCTCGGGAAAAAAAAAAAAAAAAAGAATAAATCCACACTGATGTCTAGACTGAAAAACCACTGAAAGCAAATCAAGTCATTTGCAATGCTAGGATTGGTGCCTTAGAATCAAGATAACTAAAAAAAATTGGCAATTCACCTAGAATTACAATCTTTAAATGTGTCATGTCAATATTTATGCATATGTACATGTTTAATAAGTGAAGGTTTTTCTTTGGGTTGTTGTTGTTGTTGTTGTTGTTTAGTGTCTTGAAATATGTTTAGCTGTTTCCTACTTCTCTTGAGATTAAGTAGTGACTTTTACAAAGTAGTCACTTGTTGGGAGCAGGCCCCCCAAAATCTGGCCATAAACTGGCCCCAAAACTGGCCATAAATAAAATCTCTGCAGCACTGTAACATGTTCATAATGGTCCTAACACCCAAACTGGAATGTTGTGGGTTTATGGGAATGAGGGCAAGGAACACCTGGCCCGCCCAGGGCGGAAAACCACTTCAAGGCATTCTTAAGCCACAAACAATAGCGTGAGCGATCTGTGCCTTAAGGACATGCTCCTGCTGCAGTTAACTAACCCAACCTATTCCTTTAATTTGGCCCATCCCTTCATTTCCCATAAGGGATACTTTTATACCTACATTTGAGGCTTTTCCTTTTAGTTAATTTAATGTCTATAGAAACAATGCTAATGACTGGTTTGATGTTAATAAATACGTGGGTAAATCTCTGTTCGGGGCTGTCAGCTCTGAAGGCTGTGAGACCCCTGATTTCCCACTTCACACCTCTATATTTCTGTGTGTGTGCCTTTAATTCCTCTAGCGCCTCTGGGCCTGACCAAGCTGGTCTCGGCAGTCACCACAGTTGTCCTTATTATCTTTACATTTGCATTTAATTTATAAACATTTTTCATTTGAACTATATGCTGGACATATCCTTTAAGTGAAATAAAGCAAATTGCCCTAGTAAGGAAAGTGGAAAGGAGAGGCAATGAGAGGGGGGTAAGCCCCACGTTCCCACTCTCACTTGCAATTCATGTTCACAAGTTGTTCATCCCATGCGTGCCACTTCCTTGCTCCTCTCTTGCTTCTAAAATTGCCCCAAGATCCTCTGGCCAAGTTTCCTCCAGGATGAAAGCACATTTATGGTGAAGGAACATTCCCAGTGGTCACTCCTTATGGTTGCTGCTCCTGAGGAAGTGGACACAGATGGGATGGAGCGGAGCTGGCCCCCTTTCTCCTGCCCCACTGTTTCCTTGCCTCTGCTCTTCCATGGTGACCCCTGGAGACCAGGAAATCTCTGACAGTCCCTTCCTCATTCCTACAGGTGACAGAGACAGCTAGATGTCTACCCACTGCCATTTCCCTGCTACAGACTGAATGTTTGTCTTCCCAAAATTCATATATTGAAATCCTAACCCTCAATGTGATGGCATTTGGAGACTGGCCCTTTTGGGGGTGATTAGGATTATTTGAGGTCATGAGGGTGGAGCCCTTGTGATAGGATCAATGCCCTTATAAAAAGAAGAGGACAGGGCCGGGTGCAGTGGCTCACGCCTGACATCCCAGCACTTTGGGAGGCCAAGGCCGGTGGAACACAAGGTCAGGAGTTTGAGACCAGCCTGGCCAATATGGTGAAACGCCGTCTCTACTAAAAATACAAAAATTGGCCAGGCGTGGTGGCGGGCACCTGTAGTCCCAGCTACGTGGGAGGCTGAGGCAGAAGAATCACTTGAACCCAGGAGGCAGAGTTTGCAGTGAGCCGAGATCACGCCACTGCACTCCAGCCTGGGCGACAGAGCAAGACTCTGTCTCAAAAAAAAAAAAAAAGAGGAGGAGACAGGGAATCTTCCTCTCTACTCACCAACATTTGAGGATACAAGACAGCCATCTACAAACCAAGAAGTGGGACCTCCTCAGACACTGGATCTGCCAGCACCTTGATCTGAGACTTCCTAGCCTCCGGAGCTGCTAGATGTAAATTTCTATTGTTTAAACCATTCAGTCTATGTTATTCTATTATAGTAGCCCATACTAAGACTTCTCCTTTCTTCCTTGCCAATGAAACCTTTACTTTATTGCAAATGTCAATATGACCAGTTTAAGAAAACTACTTTCCCCAGTCTCCCAAGTGAATAGGCATAAGTAAGTGGCAAAATTTTGGCTGGCAAGATGGAAACAGAAATCGTTGAGTAGAACATCTATAAAGCTTCTTAAAGGGGGGAAATGGCTCATCTGTGGAGCCCTTAAAATTTTTCCCTTCTTCGGCCGGGCACGGTGGCTCAAGCCTGTAATCCCAGCACTTTGGGAGGCCGAGACGGGCGGATCACGAGGTCAGGAGATCGAGACCATCCTGGCTAACACGGTGAAACCCCGTCTCTACTAAAATACAAAACTAGCCGGGCGAGGTGGCGGGCACCTGTAGTCCCAGCTACTCGGGAGGCTGAGGCAGGAGAATGGCGTAAACCCGGGAGGCGGAGCTTGCAGTGAGCTGAGATCTGGCCACTGCACTCCAGTCCGGGCGACAGAGCGAGACTCCGCCTCAAAAAAAAAAAAAAATTTCCCTTCTTCTTTCTTACTTATGCATACTAAGCACAAACACGGCACCACTACAGGTATTACAAGGATATATGCATATTCAAGAGCACATCTCAATCACACCAGAGCAGGATGCCTGCAGGAGGCACATACACACACACACACGCACACACACAACTTTAGGTTTGGGGGCACATGTGAAGGTTTGTTACATTTGTAGTACAGATTATTTTATCACTCAGGTATTAAGCCCAGTACCCAATAGTTATCTCTTTGTGGTTTTGATTTGCATTTTTCTAATGATCAGTGATATTGAGCTTTCTTTCATATGCTTGTTGGCCGGATGTATGTCTTCTTTTGAAACGTGTCTGTTCATTTCTTTTGCCCACTTTTTAATGGGGCTGTTTGCTTTTCTCTTGTAAATTTAAGTTTCTTATAGATGCTGAATATTAGACTTTTCTCAGATGCATAGTTTGCAAATATTTTCTCCCATTCTGTAGATTGTTTACCCTGTTGATAGTTTATTTTGCTGCGCAGAAGCTCTTAAGTTTACTTAGATTCTACTTGTCAAATTTTGCTTCTCTTACAATTGCTTTTGGTGTCTTTGTCATGAAATCTTTGCCCATTTTTTTGTCCAGGATGGTATTGCCTAGGTTGTCTTCCAGGGTTTTTATAGTTTTGGGTTTCACATTTAAGTCTTTAATTCATCTTGAGTTGATTTTTGTATATGGTGTAAGGAAGGGGTCCAGCTTCAATCTTCTGCATATGGCTAGCCAGTTATCCCAGCACCATTTATTGAATAGGGAGTCTTTTCCCCATTGGAAAAACAAATTTTTTAAAAGAGAGAGGAGGTCAAGAAGGAGGATCAGGCCAGGCACGGTGGCTCACACCTGTAATCCCAGCACTTTGGGAGACCGAGGCAGGTGGATCACCTGAGGTCAGGAGTTTGAGACCAGCCTAGGCAACATGATAAAACCCCATCTCTACTAAAAATACAAAAATTAGCCGGGCGTGGTGGTGGGCACCTGTAGTCCCAGCTACTCGGGAGGCTGAGGCAGGAGAATTGCTTGAACCCAGGAGGTGGAGGCTGCAGTGAGCCAAGATTGCGCCACTGCGCTCCAGCCTGGATGACAGAGCGAGACTCCGTCTCAAAAAAAAAAAAAAAAAAAAAGAGGAGGATCACTCACACCTGTAATCCCAGTAATCCCAGCACTTTGGGAGGCCAAGGTGGAGGCTTGCTTGAGGCTAGACGTTTGAGACCAGCCTAGGCAACATGGCAAGACTCCATCTCCACACCCAAAAAAATTTTTTAAATTTAGCTGAGCATGGTGGTGCGTGCCTTGTAGTCCTGGACATAGTGACACACTCCTGTAGTCCCAGCTTCTCAGGAGGCTGAGGAGGGAGGATCACTTTAGCTCAGGAGTTCGAAGCAGCAGTGAGCCCTGATAGTGCCACTGTACTCCAGCCTAGGTGACAAGGCAAGACCTTGTTTCAGAAAACAAAACAAAACAAACAAACAAAAAAACAGAAAAAAGGGCTCTGTACAGACTGTTGATAAGAATGTTTTCTGAAATAGGTGTTATGGGTGTTTTTATTTAACTCAGCTGTCTGCACCTTATGTCCTGGAAGGGAGGGGGAACAGGGAGAGGAGAGATGAAGAATCAGAGCCAAAAGCTATGGTCAATAATCATATGAAACCCTGCGGTGGTGCAGCATCCTCCGCTCTGTGGGTAATTAAGAGACGAACTCTCCACTTCCAGTACTATTCCTTGAAGATGTGAGCAGCAACCCATGCTGTCCTGCAGGAAAGACGTGGGCTGCTGGCCAGCTCTTATATCTCAAATCCAAACATGCATTCCCTTTCCAGATCCTCTGACCTAGGTGGTGGGCAGGGGCGGCGGGGGGTGGGCCCCTGGCTTCAGATCCTTGATCCATCTTATCTTTGCACAGCTGTCCCTTTTAGGACTCAATAGACTTAACTTCCTGTTTAGGTTCTCTTTTCCATCAGGAGAGACTGCTGGCTGTCTTCTTCCTCTAAGCAGAGGTGCATAAAATTAAATGTTACCTAAAGTCTCCGTGTTGTGGGAGAGGTTAAAGGAGGAGTGTGGTAGGCTGTCACATTGGTGACCCCCGCTAAGCCATGCCTCCTTGTATGGAATTACAGGCCAGGAGACCTGGCCCTGTGACCTGCTTTAATCAGTAGAAGTAGGCAGAAGGGGTGCTGTTTGGGACTTAAGGCCTGGAAGCTTCCGCTTTGGCCCTCTGAGGGAAGCCAGCTGCCCTGTAGGAAGATGACTGCCGTAAGCCCAGCAAGCTGTGAAAAAGCCCTCATTAAGTTTTACAGTGGTTTGTTATGAACACTAGATAACCAAAACAAAGAGGCCTGTTACTAAAGAACATCTTTAAATTGTGTGCTTTTTTCTGAACTTTGAATTTAAAATGTTTTCTATACATGTATTAAGATATTTCATTGCATTTATATTGCTGAACTTATTCTTAATGTCCTGCCGATCGATCGTATGGGTAAGAAAATGTTCCCTTTTGGCAAATTGGCACCTCCTTTAGACTGAAGAGCAGCCTTGACTGGTAGTGTAGCTGACATTCTGATCTGATCTCAGTAGGCAAAGACAGACAAACTGTCATCTTCCCCATAAAATGGTTGCTATGCAGAACAATCCTGTCTGGTGGGAAAATGTTAGATTTCTCTGGAGAGACACTACTGCATGTGGATTTATATTTATTGCAGATTCACTTGATTTGGTAGATGGATTTGGATGGAAATTCTTATTATTAGTCAGCCTGATGTTTCTTTAATGCTCCTCAGTGGTATTTTCCCATAGCTATGTCTTGGCTGTGCAAACACAAAATCTCAGTTTAATGAGTGGTATCCTCCCTGGAGACTTTTATTCTCTTCTCTACTCTCCTCCTGGAATTCTCTATAACCTTGTGGGGCAAACCAAGTTAGCACTTAGTATATGTTTGCTGTAAAGTGTTGAGATATTTTATAATGATTTGCCAATTGGAAGCAAAATAATATTTGAATATTCAAAAGAAAATGTATATCTCAGTGGTTTGATATCATAATTGGACTCACTTTGCTAGAAATACCAAAGTATGTATCATTTTGAGCAGGCATTTACATCTTCTTAGCATCCTGCCAGTAGTCCAATGATCCTCTCTGATTTTTGGCCCAAGCTGTCTGGATTAGAAATAGTACATACTCAAAAGAGCTAAAATTAAGAATTTTCAAAATTCAGTAGTTCAAACAAAACAAAAGGTTCTTCCTTCTTGCACGGTGGTGCAGTGTGTGTTCCAAGACAGCTCCATAGTTACTTATACACATGGATTGGTAAGCCTCTATACAGGACATAAGCTTTCTACGGTTTTGCCAAGCTTTCTACGGTTTTCTGCTATTTTGCCATTAGGGAGGAGAACGGAATGAAGGACTAATCTCAGAAACTTTCTCTTAAGAAAGTGAGGCAGAAATTACACACATCACTTTGATTTACATTTTCTTGACAAGACCTTAGTTATCTGCCTATGTGCAAAGGGCATTAGAAAATCCAGTGATGAGGTATTATCCATATCCCAGCCTCAACTCTATAACCGTACTGCACTGCGTTATATTTAGGGCTTGTATTTCCAACTTAGTGGAACAACAGCTTAGGGGAGAAGGTAGTGTTGCTTCTCACAGGGAAAGAGAGTGGTTGCTTAACAGTTGTCTTCCATGCGTAAGAGGATGCATAACACTGCAAAGCATCATCAAATGCTGACTTCCTCTCACGCATTTCTCTCCTCTGGCTCCTTTTCTCCCTCTACCCACCCACCCCAGCATTTTTTTGAGACAAGGTCTCACTCCAGTTGCCCAGGCTGGAGTGCAATGACATGATCTCAGCTCACTGCAGCCTCAACCTCCTGGGCTCAGTGATTCTCCCAACTCAGCCTCCTGAGTAGCTGGGAATACAGGTGCACACTATCACGCCTGGCTAATTTTTTTGTATTTTTTGTAGAGAAAGGATTTCATCATGTTGCCCAGGCTAGTCTCAAACTCCTGGACTCCAGCAGTCTGCCCACCTCAGCCTCCCAAAATGCTGGGATTATAGGCAGGAGCCACAATGCCCGACCTCCTCCCCCTTTTAATGAGCTGATCCCCATGCACCCCGGATTTGCCTTCTGCTTCTTCCCACTCCTGTTGCTTTGCCTGTGCTGTGCCATCCACCTGTAACGCTCCTCCTTCATCTCTGTGTATCAAAATCACTCCAGTTTTTCTGAACCATTGTAAAGTATAACCTTTTTTTTTTTTTTTTTTTTTTTGAGATAGGGTATCACTGTGTTGCACAGGCTGGTCTTGAATTTCTGGGCTCAAGTGATCTTCCTGCCTGTGCCTCCCAAAGAGCTGGGGTTGCAGATGTGAGCCACTGCATCTGGCCTAAGTATAACTGTTTTAATAGTTTTCCATGAATACTCAGCTCCAGTAAAAGTTGTTCCTTTCCTCTGAAATCCATTCTCAAAGTAATTCTAAGTGGAAAATTGATTTGGCCATTATTCAATTTGTAACATCATTTCTCCTATTGTCTTGAACTAATATGTAAATGTACCTTGATTTAACTTTACAGTAGTTTGTTTCTTGTTCACTGAATCAGATCGTAATTCGTTAAGAACAAGAATATTGGGCCGGGTGCAGTGGCTCATGCCTGTAAGCCCAACACTTTGGGAGGCCAAGGTGGGTGGATCACGAGGTCAAGAGATCGAGACCATCCTGACCAAAGTGGTGAAAGGCTGTCTGTACTAAAAATTCAAAAATTAGCTGGGTGTGGTGGCGCACACCTGTAGTCCCAGCTACTCGGGAGGCTGAGGCAGGAGAATCACTTCAACTCGGGAGGTGAAGGTTGCAGTGAGCCGAGACTGTGTCACTGCACTCCAGCCTGGCAACAGAGTGAGACTCTGTCTCAAAAAACAAACAAAACAAAACAAACAGGAGTATTGGCTGGGCGTGGTGGCTGACGCCTGTAATCCTAGCACTTTAGGAGGCAGAGATGGAGGGATCACTTGAAGTCAGGAGTTCCAGACCAGCCTGGCCAACATGGTGAAACCCTGTCTCTACTAAAACTGCAAAAATTAGCTGGGCATGGTGGCGCCTGCCTGTAGTCCCAGGTACTCGGGAGGCTGAGGCAGGAGAATTGCTTGAACCTGGGAGCCAGGGGTTGCCATGAACAGAGATCATACCATTGCACTACAGCCTGGGGGACAACAGTGAAACTCTGTCTCAAAAAAAAAAAAACAGGAGTATGAGTTGTTATCCACTCATTAAAAAGTAAGTTAGTAAATATCTATTGATTTCAACTGTATTTACCAGTTCTATCCAGACCAAGCAGTGTAATAGCTTTCTTTTTAAAGTTCTCATATCCTATCAAAATGATTGCAACAATTTTAAACTTTTGCCCAAGACTGAGGGGATTTCTGGGAATGAGAACCTTCAGTTTTAAAACTGAAAAATTAGCCAAGTATGGTGGTGTGCACCTGTAGTCCCAGCTACTCTACAGGCTGAGGCAGGAGAATTGCTTTCACCTGGGAGGCAGAGGTTGCAGTGAACTGAGATTGCGCCATCGCACTCCAGCCTGGGTAACAGAGCAAGACTCTGTCTCAAAAATAAATAAATAAATAAATAAAATAAAATAAAATAAAACTGAGAGCGTCCCATGCAAACCAGGACAAGTTGGCTGCCCTACTTATAAGTTTACTGCCCCATCTAATTCACATGGTGCCCCACCCAGGGTTTCAAACAGCAGAACAGTTGCCCAATCCTATTTTCACATGAACTACTCTCATAAGTTCTATTAGTTCAAACAGGTGGTCTCCTAAACAAGTTTCACTGTCATTTAAATTTGATAGGCTTTTGAGAATCATTTGTGATAATTACACGTTACCATAATGGAGGTTGTTTTCATAGTAGAAGCTATAAAAGGAAGGATAAAACTTGCTGGATTTTCTCCAGCTTGGTTCTTGGAGGGAAGGTGTATGTGGCAAGCACATGTCATTCAGCCCCAGACAGTCTTACTATATTCCATCCTGCTGCAGAGGAAGTTCAGGGCTTCACTAAGACCTTAGTTAGACCTTTTGCTACATTGTATTGAAACATTTATCTGTCACTCTTTACCTCCCAATACTGTGAGCTGCTTTTTTTTTTTTTTTTTTTTAGATGGTGTCTTGTTCTGCTGCCAAACTGGAGTACAGTGGTGCGATCTCTGCTCACTGCAATCTCTGCCTCCCGGGTTCAAGCGATTCCCCTGCCTCAGCCTCCTGAGTAGCTGGAACTACAGGCATGCGCCACCATGCCCAGCTAGATTTTTTGTATTTTAGTAGAGAGGAGGTTTCACCATGTTGGCCAGGATGGGCTTGATCTCCCGACCTCGTGATCCGCCCGTCTTGGCCTACCAAAGTGCTGGGATTACAGGCGTGAACCACCCTGTCCGGCCTACTGTGAGCTTCTTAAAGCCAAAGGCTGGTGTATTTATACGACAACATTTATAAAACACATACAATGTGCCAGATAATGTTCTTTGCTTTTTACAAATTTTGTGTGTGTGTGTGTTAAGAAACATGTTGTAATGACATGTTCTCAAAGTTTGCGTCCAAAGATGTTTCTCTGTCAAACATTTATATTCACTGACTGAAAACAGCTTTTGATGCGTCTTTAAGAAATCATGCTTACATTTGCCTTTTTTTGGTATAAATTTATGGGGTACACATGTAATTTTGTTTCATGCATAGATTGTTTAGTGTTGAAGTCAGGGCTTTTAGAGTATCTTTCACCCAAATAATGTACATTTTACCCATTAAGTGATTTCTCATTATCCATGCCCCTCCCACTCCCTCCCTCTTCTGAGTCTCCATTGTCTATCATTCTGCACTTTAATCCATGTGTCCACATTATTTAGCTCCTACTAGTCAGTGAGAACATGCTATTTAGCTCCTACTAGTAAGGGAGAACATGCAGTATTTGTCTTTCTGTTTCTGAGCTGTTTCACCTAATGGCCTCCAGTTCCAACCATGTTGTTGCAAAAGACATGGCTTCATTCTTTTTATGGCTGAACGGTATCCCAATGTGTGTGTGTGTATGTGTGTGTGTGTGTGTGTATATATATATATATATATCTCACGTTTTCTTTATCCAACCATCCATTTGATGGATAGTTAGGTTGATTCCGTATCTTTGCTATTGTGAACAGCAGTGTGATAAACAAATGAGAGCAGATGTCTTTTTGCTGTAATGATTTCTTTTCCTTTGGGTGGAAACTCAGTAGTGGGATTGCTGGATTGGTTGGTAGTTCTATTTTTAGTTTTATGAGAAATCCCCATACTATTTTTCATAGAGAACACACTAATTTACATTACACCAAAGGTGTATTAGAGTTCCCTTTTCTCCACATCCTCACCAACATTGTTATTTTTTGTCTTTTTAATAACGGCCATTCTAACTGATAAAAGATGATCTCTCAGCCGGGCGCGGTGGCTCAAGCCTGTAATCCCAGCACTTTGGGAGGCCGAGACGGGCGGATCGCGAGGTCAGGAGATCAAGACCATCCTGGCTAACACGGTGAAACCCCGTCTCTACTAAAATACAAAAAAAACTAGCCGGGCGAGGTGGCGGGCGCCTGTAGTCCCAGCTACTCGGGAGGCTGAGGCAGGAGAATGGCGGGAACCCGGAAGGCGGAGTTTGCAGTGAGCTGAGATCTGGCCACTGCACTCCAGCCTGGGCGACAGAGCGAGACTCCGTCTCAAAAAAAAAAAAAAAGATGATCTCTCATTATGGTTTTAATTTGCATTTCTCTGATGATTAGTGATGTTGAGCATTTTCTCATATGTTCGTTGGTCATTTGTATGTCTCCTTTTGAAAAATATCTGGGAGGCCGAGGTGAGCAAATTGCCTGAGTTCAGGAGTTCGAGACCACCCTGGGCAACATGGTGAAACTCTGTCTCTACTAAAATACAAAAAATTATCTGGGTATGATGGTGCATGCCTGTAGTCCCAGCTGCTCAGGAGGCTGAGATAGAAGAATCACTTGAGCCCAGTAGGTGGAGGTTGCAGTGAGCCAAGATCACGCCACTGCACTCCAGCTTGGGCAACAGAGTGAGACTCTCTCTCTCTCTCAAAAAAAAATGTCTATTTATGTCTTTTGCCCACCTTTTAATTTTTATTAGAGCCAGAGTCTTGCTCTGTCACCCAGGTTAGAATGCAATTGCATGATCATAGTTCACTGTAACCTTGAACTCCTGCTTTGCCCACTTTTGTTTTGTTTTGTTTTTTGTTGTTGTTGTTTGAGATGGAGTTTCGCTCTTGTTGCCAGGCTGGAGTGCAATGGTGCGAACTCAGCTCACTGCAACCTCCGCCTACCAGGTTCAAGCAATTCTCCTGCCTCAGCTTCCAGAGTAGCTGGGACTACAGGCATGTGCCACCACACCTGGCTAATTTTGTCTTTTTAGTAGAGACAGGGTTTCTCCGTGTTGGTTAGGCTGGTTTCGAACTCCTGACCTCAGGTGATCTGTTCACCTTGGCCTCCCAAAGTGCTGGGATTACAGGCCTGAGCCACCGCACCCGGCCTTTGCCCACTTTTTCAAGGGGGTTATATGTTTTTCGTTGTTGAGTCGTTTGAGTTCCTTGTAGATTCTGGCTATTAGTCCCCTGTCGGATGCATAGTTTGCATCTGATAGGTTGTCTGTTTACTCTGTTGATTATCTGATTATTTCTTTTGTTGTGCATAAGCTTTTTAGTTTAATTAAGTCCCATTTGCCTATTTTAGTTTTGTGGCCTGTACTTTTGAGGTCTTAGTCATAAATCCTTTGCCTAGACCAACGTTCAGAAGAGTTTTACCTAGGTTTTCTTTTAGTATTTTTATAGTTTCAGGTACATATAAGTCTTGTAATTCATCTTGAATTGATTCATCTTATATGGTGAGAAATAGGGGTCCAGTTTCATTCTTCTGCATACGGCAATCCAATTTTCCCAGCACCATTTATTGAAAAGGGTGTCCTTTCCTTAATGTATGTTCTTGTCAATTTTGTTAAATATCAGTTGGCTGTGCTTTCTTATAAATATTGACTCATTTAATTCTCATATGACCTTTATCAGAAAGGTGCAATTATTATTCCCATTTTACAGATGAGGAAACTGGGGCACAAAGTGGTTAAGCAACTGTCAAGCTAGTAAATAGTAGAGCTGGAATTTGAATTCAGGCAATTTGTCTACAGAATGTGTTTTGTTTTTTTTTTCTTCTTTTCAATGTTTAAAAAATTTCAATAGAGGGCCGGGTGCAGTGGCTCATGCCTGTAATCCTAGCACTTTGGGAGGCCAAGCTGGGCAGATCACCAGAGGTCAGGAGTTCAAGACAAGCCTGACCAATATGGTGAAACCCCATCTCTACTAAAATACAAAAAAAAAAAAAAAAAAAAAAAAATTACCTGGGCATGATGGTGGGTGCCTGTAATCCCAACTACTTGGAAGCTGAGATGGGAGAATTGCGTGAATCCGGGAAACAGTGATTGCAGTGAGCCGAGATCGTGCCACTGCACTCCAGCCTGGGCGGCTGAGGGAGACTCCATCCCCCCCCCAAAAAAAAAAAATCAATAGGGATGGGGTCTCAGTATGTTGCCCAGGCTTGTCTCGAACTCCTGGCCTCCAGTAATCCTCCCCACTCAGCCTCCCAAAATGTTGATATTACAGGTATGAGACACCAAGCCCGACCCCCAGAATGTATTTTAACCACTACATAATCCTGCCTAGTGCTTATTTATTGCACACAGCACCTAGCTCCATCTCTGGCATTAAGTAGATGTTCAATAGAATATTTATTAAAGAAGAAACAAGTGGCTGGGCACAGTGGCTAATGCCTGTAATCCCAGCACTTTGGGAGGCCAAGGCGGGCAGATCACCTGAGGTTAGGAGTTCGAGACCAGCCTGACCAACATGGAGAAACCCCGTCTCTACTAAAAATACAAAATTAGCAGGGAGTGACAGCGCACGTCTGTAATCCCAGTTATTCGGCAGGCTGAGACAGGAGAATCACTTGAACCTGGGAGGCAGAGGTTGCGGTGAGCTGAGATTCTGCCATTGCACTCCAGCCTGAGCAACAAGAGCAAAACTCCATCTGGAAGGAAGGAAGGAAGGAAGGAAAGAAGGGAGAGAGGGAGGGAGAGAGGGAGGGAGGGAGGTAATTGATTCCCTTTTGTACAACAATCACATTCCAGGATATTCTTGGGGAGTTCTAATTTAAAAATTCTGCCATGTTTTCAGAACATGTTAAATTAGGCATGAGATGATACATCTGGATTTAGGGATCAGAAACCGTGGCACAGTTTCCATAAGATTATTGATTCCATTTACTCTGATTCTATGTTCAACACATCATCTTCAAATTGATAATTCTTAGTCTACCATCTTAATACTAGGAATGAGGTACCCTGGGATAATGGTTGTCAAATGCCAAGCACTGGAAAAATATCAAGTGTTGACCGGGTGTGGTATCTCATGCCTGTAATCCCAGCACTTTGGGAGGCTGAGGTGAGAGGATCACTTGAGACCAGGAGTTCACGGCCAGCCTGAGCAACATAATGAGACCCCATCTCTAGAAATATATATATATTTTTTTTTATTTGAAAAGGATAGAACTTTTTGTTTTAGAGACGGGGTCTTGCTATATTGCCCAGGCTGGAGTGCAGTAGCTATTCACAGGCACAATCCCATTTCTAATCAGCACAGGAGTTTTGACCTGCTCCGTTTTCGACCTGGGCTAGTTCACTCCAGGTGAACCTGGTGGTCCCCTGCTCCCAAGAGGTCACCATATTGATGTCAAACTTAATGTGGACGCCTGATCGACATAGCAGAGTACAGCCCAAAACTCCTGGGCTCCAGCAATCCTCCCAGCTCCGTCTTCTGAGTAGCTGGGACTACAGGCATGCGCCACTGCCCCTGGCCTCTAGAAAGAATTTAAAATTCACAGAGTGTTGTGTGGCAGTGTGAGCCTATAGTTCCAGCTACATGGGAGGACAGCTTGAGCTCAGGAGTTCAAGGCTGCTGTGAGCCATGACTGTGCCACTGCACTTCAGCCTGGGCGACAAAATGATACGTTGTCTCAAAAAAAAAAAAAAAAAAGAGAGAGAGACAGAAGAGGAAATTTGGACACAGAGAAGTACAGCGGGAAGACCATGTGCAGACTCAGGGAGAAGTTGGCCATTTTCAGAGCCAAGACAGGCCTCAGAAGAAGCCAGCCCCGGAACACTTTGATCTTGAATATCTAGACTCCAGAACTGTGAGAAAATTAATTTCTGTTGCTTAAGCCATCTAGTCTGTGGTACTTTTTTACAACAGCCCTAGCAAACTACCCCAGGGCCCTAGCCAGGAATGTACCTTGTTAGGATACTATTTTATGGCAGGGACTGCTTATCTTGTATTATAATCTGGTCTACAGCATCTTTCAGCTAAGGATTCCATGGTCCAGAAAACTTTCTATGCTAGTGGTTTTTATGTGATCCCTGACCAGCAGCATCAGCAGCTCCAAGGAACCCATTAAAAATGCAAATTTTCGAGCCCATTCTATAACTACGAAATCAGAAACTCGGAGTGGAGCTTAGCAATGTGTGTGCCCTCCAGATGATTCGGCTGCAGACTAGTGTTTAAAAGTCACTGATCGGCTGGGAGAGGTGGCTCACACCTGTAATCCCAGCACTTTGGGAGGCTGAGGCAGGCAGATCACTTGAGGTCAGGAGTTCAAGACCAGCCTGGCCAACATGGTGAAACCTCATCTCTACTGATAAAAAATACAAAAATTAGCCGGGCATGGTGGCAGATGCCTGTAGTCCAAGCTACTCAGGAGGCTGAGGCAAGAGAATCGCCTGTACCCGGAAGGCAGGGGTTGCAGTGATCTGAGATCGTGCCACTGCACTCCAGCCTGGGTTACAGAGCAAGACTCCATCTCAAAAAAAAAGAAAAGAAAAGAAAAAAAAAACTACTGTTTTACAACAATAACTAAATTTGGTTTGTTTTTTAACTCAACTTTATTAAAAGAGAAAGAAAAAGAGAAGGCAGGTACATCCCAAGTTCCAAGAATCCCCATGAGGTTAAAGCGGTGTTTGTTTCATGTATAATCAATCAGAGGCTGCCCCTCCTCTACCAGTGGTGACTTGGTGCCCTGTCTGCTCTAGCTGTGCCTTCAAGACTAATTCTGGCATACCTTGCCAGAGTGCTCCCTAAATGCCTTTTTCTCCTTAAAGAAGCCTGCAGGAAAGGGGCTTTGGGCCCTGCTCCACACTCCTGGGGAACCCTAGGTGTTCTCATGAGCACACCCAGGCCAAGGCTGGACCCTTCTTCAAGGGGCCAACCACTGCTGCCTCCCCATTTTCCCCTCCTGACCATTCCATACAGGCGCTGCTGCCTATTATAGTGCTTCTTTCAGGGTGGGGGCTCTCAGCCATCTCTCTCTCTGCCCTCACTGCTCTGGGGGTTGTCTCCCACCTTGAGATCCCCTCTCCCCTTGGCAAGGAAGGAGCCATAGAATCCTAAGAAGATGAATGTTCCCTAACTTGCCCTTATGTGACCAGGGCTTATGCAACTACTGACTGCCTCAACCTCCCTGCTCCTGGGGGGCCTTTCCTGCCCCCCATAAGCATCAGTAAAGTCTTCTGACTCCGGGTGCTGGGGGGTGATAAGGCTGATTATACTTTCACAGCCGTAACTACTGCTATTATCTATCAGAGCTGTGTTCACTTTCAAGATGCTTCCTGTAACCTGCCAGCTGTAGCTCCCACTCCCTTAAGTGGACTTCTCTCTTTCTGTATGATTTTTGCTCTGCTTTTATTTCAGAGAGGTCGTGTACACTGACTTTGGGGCAGGAAGAGAACAAATTCTAGTAGTTCATCCAAAGTACCTGGAAAGTCTACCACAATGTGCAGGAGATACTGACTTCATTGTTATTTTCTAGGTGGCGCTATCTAACTCCTCTTGGCAATAGCTCCTTAATACTTCCCCATTTAACAATTCGTGTCCACTATGTGTGGGCTTCACTTATCCTAGGGATCGAAGACTATCTGTGTGTGAGTCTTGATGAATGAGCTATTTGAAGACAGCTAATTACCCTTAGGGAGGCCTGAAAATGTTCCACTATTTTAAAGTAAATATTCCTAAAGTATTCTTTTGTAGTTCTGCCACCCTTGTTTCTTATTTCTGCCGTTAAAATATAGTGGCCAGGCGCGGTGGCCCATGCCTGTAATCCCAGCAACTTGGGAGGCCAAGGCGGGCAGATCACAATGTCAGAAGATCAAGACCCTCCTGGCTAACACGGTGAAACCCTGTCTCCACTAAAAATTCAAAAAATTAGCCAGGCGTGGTGGCGGGCACCTGTAATCCCAGCAACTTGGGAGGCTGAGGCAGGAGAATCACTTGAACCCGGGAGGTGAAGGTTACAGTGAGCTGAGATTGCACCACTGCACTCCAGCCTGGGTGACAGAGCAAGACTCTGTCTCAAAAAATAAAATAAAATAAAAAAATATATATATGTATAAAGAGAGAGAGAGAGAGAGAGACAGAGAGAGAGAGGGAGAGAGAGTTAGGCAAAGAGCTTAGGATGCAATTGTGATGTAGAACAAGATTGACCTTAATATTTATCCTCCTTATGCCCTTATCATCCAGTTTGCTGGTTTCTGGAACCCTGACCAAGAAGATAATATATTAGCAACTCATCCAGATTATGCTGCTAAGGTAGGGAGGGATGCCATATAGGCCTCTACTCATATGCCAATGTTGACTAGCCTGCATAGGCTGCCAGCAGCACCGTGTTGAGGATTCTTCTTTTTTTTTTTTTTTTTTTTTTTTGAGATAGAGTCTCTCTCTGTCACCCAGGCTAGAGTACAGTGGCACAATCTCAGTTCACTGTAACCTCCACCTCCTGGGTTCAAGCGATTCTCCTGCCTCAGCCTCCTGAGTAGCTGGGATTTACAGGTGCTGGCCACCATGGCCAGCTAACTTTTGTATTTTTTTTTTGGTAGAGGTGGGGTTTTACTGTGTTGGTCAGGCTGGTCTCAAACTCCTGACCTCAGGTGATCCACCTGCCTCGGCCTCCCAAATTTCTGGGAGCCTCCACACCCAGCCTTTTTTTTTTTTTTTTTTTTTTTTTGAGACAGAGTTTTGCTCTTGTTGCCCAGGCTGGAGTGCAATGGCATGATCTTGGCTCACTGCAACCTCCACCTCCCAGGTTCAAATGATTCTCCTGCCTCAGCCTCCTGAGTAGCTGGCACCCACCACCTTGCCCAGCTAATTTTTGTGTTTTTAGTAGAGACAGGGTTTCACCATGTTGACTGGGCTCGTCTCAAACTCCTGGTCTCTGATGATCCACCTGCCTTGGCTTCCCAAAGTGCAGGGATTATAGGCATGAGCCACCACGCCTGGCCGCCTTGAGGATTCTAAGGCTAATTCCAGACTCTGTGAGAAAGCACGCGATGATAGATTAGTGACACCTGCAGTCAACTGACAGCGTGCCTGGGAACTTGCCTAGAATTTGCATCCCTGTGTTAAAAACTTAATATATTACCTTTCTATAGGATATTTGCATGTTAAAAGAAGAATGTGAAGGAGACAACCATTTATTAAAAGACCGATAAAATATGGAGGCTCAGACATTGGTAGAAGGTCAGTGGGATATATTAAATACATTTTGCAGGAGCCATGGAGAGAGTTGAAGAAGGTGGAAGCAACATCTCTTCCAAAAGAAAGAATCAGCTTGAAAGGGTGCAGAGAGAAATTGCTTATCCTAGCCTTACTAACTACCATTTTATAGACCTAATATTAACTCAAAATTCTGGTTAAATGTATAAAATATGTCCAAGGTGCTGTGATTTATTTTGCCAATAATGTGGTTTCTATTTAAAAAACAACTTTCCAGGTTTCATATCATGCCCTGGCTCAGTTGTTTATTTTATTTTCCTTTGTCTGATGTGAGCCAAAAAGCCTGAGAAGGTGGCCTTATAGAAGGCATGGAAGGTACTGTATGTGATTTTCCTACTGGTCTGAGCACATCTTTGGTGCTCAACAAATAATAAACCACCTAAGTGCTGCCACCTACTTGGGAACCAGCTTTTTCCCCAACAGAGTCTAAATGAGAAGCTCCTGTCTCAGCAGCACTGAGAACTAAATCCTTTCAGCACCTTAGTTGTTTATGTAATCCCAGCACTTTGGGAGGCCGAGGTGGGGAGATCACTTGAGGTCAGCAGTTCAAGACCAGCCTGGCCAACATGGTGAACTCCTGTCTCTATTAAAAATACAAAAATTAGCTGGGTATGGTGGCGCATTCCTGTGATCCCAGCTACTCAGGAGGCTAAGGCAAGAGAATCGCTTGGTGGAGGTTGCAATAAGCTAAGATTGCCCCACTGCACTCCAGCCTGGGTGACAGAGTGAGACTCGGTCTCAAAAGAAAAGAAAAGAAAAGAAAAGAAAAGAAAAGAAAAGAAAAGAAAAGAAAAGAAAAGAAAACAGTAACAGTAGCCACCAAATCCACTGCAAAGAGAGGAAACAAAGGTACAGTTGATCACAACAAGTCCCAAATACATTTACAAGCATTTATTTAGTGTGTAAAACCACACTACCCTAAAAACTCTATAGCAAATGTCCCTTTTGAAAGATTTTTCTGCATGAGTAAGACTTGTTGCAACTTTCGAAAATATATGGTTTAGAAAGACAACTTTCCCTAATAAATCACCTGTGGCAAACAAAGGAATTCACTCTTCCAAAGACCTCCAAACAACATTGAAAATGAGGGTCATCTGTCTCACATATATTCATTGCCGATTTGATGTGCACAGATGCCTGTGAAAGTCTTTGAATAGAAAATGCTTCCACAGTGTTGCCTTGCTCTTCCTTTTCAGAAAGAAATTCACTGCCAAGCTCCATATTTGAGATTCCGGACTTTTCACTCTGCCCACATCAGGAGCTTTAGCCAGCAGGCTGGTCAGTGGTCTCAGGCCAATGCGATGTCATTAGGGCTTGGTCAGTAATCCAGTGGTTTCCAACATCAGCTTTAGTCACTTGGGGTGTACTCATTTCCAATATAGTGAAGGTCTTTAACGTGGGAGTCAAAAGCCCAAACCATTTCAAATCATGGGTGGAAAACATGCATGAAAATAATTTATAAAGTATAAACAACTTTGTAAACAGTATAGCCAAGCAAAGATAGAATGTTATATGCATCGCCTGAAGTAATGCATAAAGGCAGAAGTTTTAGCCAGAATGAAAGATTGTGAACTGGGGTGGGACAGGGGCCACAGTGTTGAGGCAGAAAAGCTGGAGAAGAAAAGTGGGAACTTCCTCCTCAACCCGCCACCCACAGAGAAGCACGCCCCTCTTTCTGATGGCTGTGGAAGCTAGGTTAACCTGGACCGCTAAGTTTGAACCCTACCGTGGCAGCTTTTCAAATCCCTTTCCCTGACTCCTACTCCAGAAGGCAAAATGGTTTCGGTTTGTCTTTATTTCCCATCTTTTCACCCAGGTCCTCAACTACATGCTAACGTCCGCCGGACCATTGTTCAGTTTTATTCACAGAAACAGTGTCTTCAAAAATTAAAGCATAAGAGCCTTTGGAAGCAGCATGTAAGTGCAACGTAACTTTCCCAAGGTTGGTGACGATGAATCGATGAATCGTAGACCGCAGGCTGAGCTGCTTGAGCTGGGAGCAGCAGCAGTTCTCAGGGAGGCACTCACTGCCCCCTGGTGTCTCCATACTGGCCAGGAAGCATTTTTGGTCATGATCTGTAAGAGATTATTGCTGGGCTCTTTCTGACTCGTGCATTTGTTGGTTCAAACAAGACTTCCTTCATCTCATGGCTTTTAAAATCAGACCTTGCTTCCTCCTCCCCCCACTCTGATTTTTAATAAGACCCATTTTATTATAATTAGCAAAATAGTGTATACTCCTTGAAGAAAATTTGAGTATGATTATTTAATTTCATTAATGTTTTAATGTATTTCTTCCCCCAATTTTTTTTTCTTTCTACGGATAAGGAAATCTAATTTTACTTGAGGACAGAAAGAAAAGCCACAAAAACTATGAAATCTAATTTTATCATAAATGTCACATAAACACAATCCTCTGCACAGTAAGAAAACCAGTTTTTGCATCTGCTAGAGTACTAAGAAATAGATTTGATGTTTCTCTCTTAATCAATATAAAACATAAAGGACAGCACTTTAGATCATAGGCCCTCATAAAATGTGCCTGACGTTCCAATACTATGGATTAAGAATACTGGAGTGGGTTTTGGCCAGGCTCGGTGGCTCACACCTGCAATCCCAGTACTTTGGGAGGCCAAGGCAGGCAGATCACGAGGTCAGGAGTTTGAGACCAGCCTGGCCAATATGGTGAAACTCCATCTCTACTAAAATACAAAAAGTAGCCGAGCATGGCGGTGCGCACCTGTAGTCCCAGCTACTCAGGAGGCTGAGGAAGGAGAATCTCTTGAGCCAGGAAGGCCGAAGTTGCGGTGAGCCGAGATTGCGCCACTGCACTCCAGCCTGGGTGACAGAGCGAGACTCCATCTCAAAAAAAAAAGAAGAAGAAGACTGTAGTGGGCTGGGCATGGTGGCTCATGCCTGTAATCCCAGCACTTTGGGAGGCTGAGGAGGGCAGATCACTTGAGGTCAGGAATTCAAGATCAGCCTGGCCAGCATAGTGAAACCCTGTCTCTACTAAAAATACAAAAATTAGCCAGAAATCGCTTGAACCCAGGAGGCAGAGGGTGCAGTGAGCCAAGACTGTGCATTCCAGCCTGGGCAACAGAGCGTCTCGAAAAAAAAAAAAATACTCTAGTGAATGCAACTATAGACAACCATTAAACTAAATATTATCTGATTTTCAACACAGAAAAATAAAACTCCCTGCTCTAAAGAGAGAATGTGCCAATTATGCAATTTGGCAGTCTAAATGATTCTGTTATTGGCAACTGCTTTCACATGTGATTGCTCATATTGCTAAATTTGTGTAGGTATGTTGCTTCCTCTCACCATGGAGAATACAGAAACAGAGGCTTAGATCTGGGTGTTATAGAAGGAGGTGAGAATGAGGTCTTTTCTTCCCCAAGTTCCTTTTCTTCTGTATTTTATTCGTTGTGTGTACCAGTTAAATGCGTATACAATATAACATAAACATAGTTGTATGATGTCAGAGAGCAACTGTGGATGAGAACTGGAATGAGGTAGAAGGAAGTTTAATGCTTTCAATATTTTGTCTGATGCTTTATTTTCTTTGAAGACCCTGTGACTAAGAGAGGACATTTCAGTATGAGCAGAATTTGATCTCAATTAGGAGTTTGGGGAGGGACAGGTGAAAGAAGCCCTGGAATGTGGGTTCTCAGTTTTTTTATCCTAAGATCACTTTAATTCTATGGGAAGAAAACTCCATGGTTGGATGTGCTGGCTCACTTCTATAACCCCAGCATTTAGGGAAGCCAAGGTGGAAACCTCATTTGAGCCCAGGAGTTTGAGACCAGCCTGGGCAACATAGTGAGACTCCTATGTCTATTATTTAAAAATAAAAATAAAAAAGGCCAGGTGCAGTGGCTCACACCTGTAATCCCAACACTTTGGGAGGCCGAGGCAGGCGGATCACTTGAGGTGAGGAGTTCGAGAGCAGCCTGGCCAATGTGGTGAAACACTGTCTCTACTAAAAATACAAAAAAATTAGCCAGGTGTGGTGGCGGGTGCCTGTAGTCCCAGCTACCCAGGAGGCTGAGGCAGGAGAATCACTTGAACCCAGGAGGTGGAGGTTGCAGTGAGCCGAGATTGCGCCATTGCACTCCAGCCTGGGCAACAAGAGCAAACCTCCATCTCAAAATAAACAAATTGTAAAGACAAATAAAACAAAGTGCTTTTTTGTTGTTGTTTTTATTTTTTTTAATTATACTTTAAGTTCTGGGGTACCTGTGCAGAGCATGCAGTTTTGTTACATAGGTATACACGTGCCATGGTGGTTTGCTGCAAATAAATAAATAAATAACAATAAAATAATTAATAATAAATAATAGAGACAAATAAAACAAAGTGCTTTTTTGTTGTTGTTTTTTATTATTATACTTTAAGTTCTGGGATACATGTGCAGAGCATGCAGTTTTGTTACATAGGTATACACGTGCCATGGTGGTTTGCTGCACCCATCAACCTGTCACTTACATTAGATATTTCTCCTAATGCTATCCTTCCGCTAGCCCCGCACCTCCTGACAGGCCCTGGTGTGTGATTTTCCCTCTCTGTGTCCATGTGTTCTCCTTGTTCAACTACCACTTATGAGAACATGTGGTGTTTGGTTTTCTGTTCTCGTGATAGTTTGCTGAAAATGGTTTCCAGCTTCATCCACGTCCCTGCAAAGGACGTGAACTCATCCTTTTTTATGGCTCCATAGTATTCCATGGTGTATATGTGCCACATTTTCTTTATCCAGTCTATCACTGATGGATATTTGGGTTCCAAGTCTTTGCTATTATGAATAGTGCCACAATAAACATATGTGTTCATGTGTCTTTATAATAGAATGACTTATAATCCTTTGGGTATATACCCAGTAATGGGATTGCTGGGTCAAATGGTATTTCTAGTTTTAGATCCTTGAGGAATCACCACACTCTCTTCCGCAATGGCTGAATTAATTTACACTCCCACCAACAGTGTAAAAGCGTTACTATTTCTTCATATCCACAAAGTGCTTTCTTAAAAACAAATAGTGTTGACCAGGTGCAGCATCTCACACCTGTAATCCCAGCACTTTGGGAGGATGAGATGGGAGGATCGCTTGAGCCCAGGAATTCAAGACCAGCCTGGGCAATATAGTGAGACCAAGACTCTGTCTCTACAAAAAAAAAAAAAAAGTTAAAAAGGGTTAGCTGGGCATGGTGGTGCATGCCTGTAGTTCAAGCTACTTGGAAAGCTGAGGCGGGAGGATTGCTTGAGCCCAGGAGGTCAAGGCTGCAGTGAGCTGTAATCTTCACTCTAGCGTGGGTGACAAAGTGAGACCATGTCTGAAACATATACATATATACACAAGCATACACATATAGTGTTCAGCAAATAAATGTTCAATAAACTAGGGCATAGGACCCCTTATTTTGAGGTTTATGGCCTGGGTGAGCTCACCTCCAAGACATAGTGAGGAAGTAGCTCCCCTGAAGGTTGAATGAGAGTGATTTATGTCTAACTGTTGCCACTTGCTTTGCTGCCTGAAGTTCAGCTTCTCCTTTTGTCCAAAATACTCTTGCCATTGTAATGCAGAAGTCATCAGAATGAAACTGACTTCAGTAAGCCCGCTCACAGCACTTATTAAGCACGTACTGTATGACAGGCACTATGCCAAGTGCTGGGAATTCAGTAGGGAACACAACAAATACTGGTTTTAACCTCACGGAACTTACAAGTCTACAGCAGACATCAGATTCTTAGTTTTCAGAAGTGAGAGTTGTTCTGCTTTTCAGAGAAAAAGAATGATCGTATAAGATCTGCATGTATAGGAGCTAAGGGTCATTTGTCATTGTATACCCCATGCTCATCACATAGTAGATATCTACAAGTGTGTACCACATAAATGAGTGAATGATCAGATGTAAAGACTTTTTGTCACTAAAAAAATCTAAGCCAGGGCCGCGTGCCGTGGCACATGCCTGTAATCCCAGCACTTTGGGAGGCCAAGGCAGGCAGATCGCTTGAACTCAGGAGTTCAAGACCAGCCTGGGCAACATGGCGAAGCCCCATCTCTACGAAAATAAGAATAGTTCTCAAAATTTAAAAAAGGGCCAGGCATGGTGGCTCACACCTGTAATCCCAGCACTTTGGGAGGCTGAGGGGGGTGGATCACAAGGTCAGAAATCCAAGACCGGCCTGGCCAATATGGTGAAATGCCGTCTCTACTGAAAAATACAAAAAATTAGCAGGGTTTGGTGGCGGGCTCCTGTAATCCCAGCTACTTAGGAGGCTGAGGCAAGAGAATCGCTTGAACCTGGGAGGCAGAGGTTGCAGTGAGCCAAGATCACACCACTGCACTCCAGCCTGGGCAACATAGCAAGATTCCATCTCAAATACATAAATTAATTAAATAATAAAGAATCTAAACCAGTTCAACATATGCTCCTGGAACTGTTCATGATCATCTGGGCATGCAGCATTGTTTTTTCAGAGTAACATAGGAAAAAATGAAATTCACTCTTAGGCAAGTCAAAACCTTGTTTTCTTTGTGGTGTGTGGATTTCTGGTTTGAGTTATCTTGCCTGTTCTTGCAAGAAGGAAATTCATGGAGGTTGGTGGTTTTGTTGTCATTATTAGTGAGCCTCCTAAGCCGTATTTTCATGTCCTCAACCAACAAATATGCACTGTGCTAGGTGCTGTTCTGAAATACTGAAAATACCATGATGAGCAAGACTTGGAGGATCTCCATCCTTGGCAGCTTCTATTCTAGAACTCTCTATAGACTGTTGCACTTTCTTCTCACCATTTACTTGAGACAACTATAATTACTATGCCACCTTTAAAGAAGAACATTAGACCAGCCTGGCCAACAAGGTGAAACTTCATCTCCACTAAAAATACAAAAACTAGCTGGACACGGTGGTGTGCGCCTGTAATCCCAGCTATTCCAGAGGCTGAGACAAGAGAATCACTTGAACCCAGGAGGCAGATGTTGCAGTGAGCCGAGATCACGCCACTGCACTCCAGCCTGGAGCAAGACTCCGTCTCAAAAAAAAAAAAAAGAAAAGTAAGAAGAAGAAGAACATTAAGGGGGAAAAAATAATTTTTCAATAAAGAATGAATGCTGGCCAGGTGCAGTTGCTCACACCTGTAATCTCAGTACTTTGGGAGGCTGATGCGGGTGGATCACCTGAGGTCAGCAGTTCGAGACGAACCTGGCCAACATGGTGAAACCCCGTCTCTACTAAAAATTCAAAAATTAGCCAGGCATGGTGCCACATACCTGTAATCCCATCTACTCCAGAGGCTGAGGCAGGAGAATTGCTTAAGCCTGGGTGACGGAGGTTGCACTGAGCCGAGATGGCACCACTGCATTCCAGCCTGGCCGACACAGAGAGATTCTGTCTTGAAAAAAAAAAAAAGAATGGATGCAAACTGAGTTTGCAGAACAAGTCTGAGCAGATTTGGGACAGCACTACTTCTCTAACTCAATGGTAGTAGAAAGAAGAACCAGGCACTCATTTGTCACAGAGGATGTAGATAGGTACACCCTTTTCAAAAATGTTTTGCAATCTCTTTCAATGTTTTAAATGTGTGTATCTTCTGACCAAGTAATGCCAATCTTATGAATTTGTCCTACAGAACATGCACAAACAAGGAAGGGCATGAGTACAAAGACGTAAGTTTAGCCAGGTGTGGTGTCACATGTCTGTAGTCCCAGCTACTCATGAGGCTGAGGTGGGAGGATCATTTTGGGTCCAGGAGTTCTGGGCTGTAATGTGCTATGCCTATGGGTGTCCACACTAAGTTTGGCATCAATACGGTGACCTCCTGGGAGCAGGGGACCACCAGGTTGCCTAAGAAGGGGTGAACCGGCCTAGGTCGGAAACAGGGCAGGTCAAAATCCCAGTGCTGATGAGTAGCAGGATCTCGCCTGTGAACAGCTACTGCACTCCAGCCTGGGCAACACAGTGAGACCCATCTCTATTAAAAGAAAATTTTTCACTTTTTAAAAAATAAATAGGCCAGGCGCAGTGGCTCACACCTGTAATCACTACACTTTGGGAGGCCGAGGCGGGTGAATCATCTGAGCTTGGGAGTTTAAGACCAGCGTGGCCAACATGATGATACCCTGTCTCTACTAAAAACACTAAACATTAGCTGGGCATCATGGTGCACGCCTGTAATCCCAGCTACTCAGGAGGCTGAGGCAGGAGAATCACTTGAACCCAGGAGCTGGAGGTTGCAGTGAGCTGAGATCGCACCACGGCACTCCAGCCTGGGCAACACGAGCAAAACTTCACCTCAAAAAATAAACAGAAATTTATAAATAAATAAATAAATAAAAATAAAAGACATAATTTTAGCATTATTTGTGATACTGAAAAATGAAAAATAACATAAGTGTCCATCAGGATGAGATTGAATAAACAAATTATGGTATGTCTATATAACGGAATACTATGCAAGTGTTTTCAGTGATGTAGAACTACATGTATAGATTTGGAAAAATATCAGTGAAATACTAAGTCAAAAAAGCAAGCTGGTTTTGAAAAAAGGTATAGTTTTCTATAATACAGCCAACATTTCAAGTGTCCTGAACACCTTACATGCATTATCTTAAGTGATACTATTATCTTCCTCACTTTATAAATGAGGAAACTGAGTTAAGCAGTAACTTGGTCAGTGAATGCAGACATCTGGCTTTGAACCAATGTGCTTAGTCACTTCACTATACCAAGGCGGTAATTAAGTCCCCCTTTAGCTTAGGCTAGTTTGAGTTGGGATTTCCCACTTTCAATCAAGAGAATCCTAATAAATAATCCAGATATAGGTCAATAGAGACTGGATAAATTATGGCACAATAACAGGACACTGTGTAGCTGTTTTAAAGAAGAAACAGGCTGGGCATGGTGGCTCACGCCTGAAATCCCAGCACTTTGGGAGGCCAATGAGGCAGATCCCTTGAGGTCAGGAGTTCCAGACCAGCCTGGCCAACATGGTGAAACCTTGCCTCTACTAAAAATACAAAAATTAGCCAGGTGTAGTGGTGGCATGCCTATAAGCCCAGCTACTCCAGAGGCTGAGGCAGGAGAATCACTTGAACCCGGGAGGCAGAGGTTGCAGTGAGCAGAGATTGTGCCACTGCACTGCAGCTTGGTCAACAGAGCAAAACTCCGTCTCAAAAAAATAATTTTTTTAAAAAGAAGAAACAATATATATCGACATGAAAACAAACCCAATATTTAAGAGTAAAAGCAAGTTTACAGGACAGTTTGTGTGTGCATGTGTGTAATTTTGTATACATGTGTACTTAGAGAGAAAAGACATTTCAAAACAGTTTTGAGTGCCTCTGGAGGCTAGGATGGGCAAGACTCTCACCCTATTTTTACATAATTCTGCATCTATTTTTTTTCATTTATTTATTTATTTAATAGAGATGGGGTCTTCTATGTTGTCCAGGCTGGTCTTGAACTTCTGGCCTCAAGTGATCCTTTTGCCTCAGTCTCCCAAAGTGCTGGCATTACAGGGATGAGCCACTGCATCCAGTCTGTATTTTTCTTTTTAATTTTCCAAAAAGCATATATGACTTTTTTTTTCAAGATGAAGTCTTGCTCTGTCAACGCAGGCTGGAGTGTAGTGGTGTGATCTCAGCTCACTGCAACCTCCACCTCAAAGGTTCAAGTGATTCTCCTGCCTCAGCCTCCTGAGTAGCTGGGGTTGTAGGCACGTGCCACCAAGCCCAGCTAATTTTTGTATTTTTAGTAGAGACAGGGTTTCACCATATTGGCCAGACCGGTCTCAAACTCCTGACCTCGTTATCTGCCTGCCTTGGCCTCCCAAAGTGATGGGATTACAGGCAAGAGCCACCACGCAGGCCCAGGCTCAGTTTTAAATGTGTTTCTATCACCTTAGGCAAATGTGTTTGCCTTTGTGGGCCTGTTTTCTCCTCTCTAGGAGGGGTGTCTGAAACAATAGTAGTACCTATTTCAGTGGCTTCTATATGCCAAGCACTATGCTAAACAGTTTCCTCACCACAGCTCCAGGAGCTAAACATCAACTCCATTTCCAGATATGAAAACGGAAACACAAGTGTTGGAATCAGAATGAACTCAGATTTAGCTCACCTCCAAAAGCCATGTTCTCCCCACTATACCACTCTCCCAGCTACCTCTTGCCTCATGTCTCACAATTTCCTGGTGCTGGAACATATTTAAACCCAGGCCTTATGACTCAAAATTCTCTAGCTGGAAAATGCTATCGTTCTAAATGCCTGTTCACTTATATTGTTATGTTTATGCTGTATCAAACTCTAAAACAGGGTGCCTCAACCTTAGCACTACTGACATTTGGACTGGAAAATTCCTTGCCGTTGGGGGCTGACCTATGGCAATGTAGGATGTTTAGAAGCATCCCTGGGTAGCACTCCACACCTCAGCTGTTATACCAAACATGCCTCCAGACATACTGCCAAATGTCCCCTTGAAAATCACCCTGGATTGAGAACCACTGCTCTAAAAGGAAAAGAAAGCCAAACTTCTGCATGAACTCAGAATGAAACTGTATTGAAAGGAAATTTTGAATCTAATAAATATTTGTACCTCCATGATTCTTTAACTTTATGAGTTTGGGTTAATGTTAGCACCAAGTACCTTATAATTATTGGCCATGTGTAGAACACTGTACCAACTACACATAAAGTAATTATCCAAGAATTAGGGAAAGAAGGAGTTAGGATAGACCTTGCCCTCTCAACAATAACTCCACTTCACACCTACTGCAACTCATCCATGCCTGAGAGGAACAGGGCCACATGAGGCTGCTGAGTGATGAAGGTGATAAGAATATGCCAACCCAATATATGCTGCCCTGGCATATTAACTATTTTGAGCTAAAAGCACTTGAAAAACAGCAGGTGCAAGATCATTGACTTTCCTTGTTTCTTAAAAGCAGGAGATAAAATTCCCCTGTGAAAGACGTCCTCTCTATGCTAGAAGTAAAGTAACATTCTTATCATCAAGGACGGGGGGAAATTGGAAATTGAGGTCAAGGGAAACGCGTACAAACCAACCTTGTTAGACTAATCCTTATCCTCCCAGCCACTTCTCCACCCAATTAACTCAGCCCAAGCCCCTCTGCCGTGTCACACTTTCATAATTCACAACTCTTTGTCTAATTCGGCATATAGTCTCTGTCTTTGAGTGTTTATTTCTTTTTCTTTCTTTCGAGATGGAGTCTCGCTCTGTTGCCCAGGCTGGAGTGCAGTGGTGGGATTTCAGCTCACTGCAACCCCTGCCTCCCGGGTTCAAGTGATTCTCCTGCCTCAGCCTCCCAAGTAGCTGGGATTACAGGCACGCACCACCATGCCCAGCTAATTTTTGTATTTTTAGTAGAGACAGGGTTTCGCCATGTTGGCCAGGATGGTCTCGATATCTTGAGTTCATGATCTGCCCGCCTCGGCCTCCCAAAGTGCTGGGATTACAGGCGTGAGCCACCATGCCCGGCCAAGTGTTTATTTCTTTATGAAGGCTCCCATGCCAAGTGAAACTTGTATTAAATAAGTCTGTATGCTTTCCTCCTGTTGATCTGTCTTATGTCCATTTAATTCTCAGACCCAGCTGAAAAACTCTTAAAGGATACCTCCTCTGCAATGAGAATGGTATTTTCAACATAGCACAGTAGGAACTGAATTCAATGCTGATTTTATTTCAACTAAATAAAGCAATGCACAAGTTATCTGGGCAGCAAGCTTAACTCTAGGAGCAAAAGCCAAGAAACAAGGATTCTTTTTTTATTTAAATTATCCATCACTACACATGGCTGTCTTCCATACCTGCTCTCAGAAGATGTGTGTTAACAAATCTTATGTAAAGAAATACAGGAAAAGAGAAAAGGGGGAAACACAATTTATCTAGTCTGCCAGTGAAGGTGGTCTCTCCTTCTTCTGTTCTGTAAACTGCTCCATCAGCAGGGTCCATATCGGATGATTTTAATATTTTGACCACTTTCCCTGCAAATTGAACAATCATAGAAACACATTTATTACCTACCATACTGAAACTGTCTCATTATTTGTGTTAAAAAGACCCATATAGATATACATTAGATTCCTTCCATGGCTACACTTACTTAATCATTTTTTAAACTAAATCTAGGAAATAAAGAGGGTGGAAGTCACCAGTCTGCCATTTTTTCCCTAACCCTAGGGCACAGGACATTAACCCCAAAGAATCACTCAGAGAGCTGGGCATGGTGGCTCATGCCTGTAATCCCAACACTTTGGGAGGCCAAGGTGGGTGGATCACTGGAGGTCAGGAGTTCAAGACCAGCCTGGCCAATATGGTGAATCCCCATCTCTACTAAAAATACAAAAATCAGCCAGGTGTGGTGGCACATGCCTGTAATCCCAGTTACTTGGGAGGCTGAGTCAGGAGAATCGCTTGAACCCGGGAGGCGGAAGTTGCAGTGAGCCAAGATCTTGCCAATGGACTCCAGTCTGGGCAACAAGAGCGAAATTCCATCTCAAAAAAAAAAAAAAAAAATTACCCGGGTGTAATGGTGCATGCCTGTAATCCCAGCTACTCTGGAGGCTGAGGCAGGAGAATAGCTTGAACCTGGGAGGTAGGGGTTGCAATGAGTCAGGTGATAAGTGAGACTCAGTCTCAAAAAAAAAAGAAACAGAGAAGACCAACTGAGGTCAAATAATGAATCCCCGCTACGTACAAAGCTGCATACCTAAAGGAGCAGTCGCAGTCACCTGGTCAGGTGTGCTACATGAAGCATATCAAGTATCATATCCTCATTACTTAGCATTCTACTAAGCAGAGTCAGTAAGTCGCACTTCCTGACTAGTAGTACAGGGTGTGCAGATCATCTACACATGCCCTTTGAATTAAAAATAAAATTTAATACTTCATGGAGTTTAACTATTAAATAGACTCTTAATTTTACGAAATTTCGCATTAGTGGTCAATAACATAATTTGATTACCTGGCCTATAGTTGACTAATCACACATCTCATTGTTTAACTTGATCTGAAAAATGCACTGAGGATTTTGCATCTCTTTAACCATCACCCTGAAAACTGAGAACTACCATCATCACTTTTGATTCTTACATCTAAGAAAATAGTCACTACCTCCTAAGTAATCAAAATTCAACAAAAGAAATGAAGAGGCTGGGCGTGGTGGCTCACGCCTGTAATCCCAGCACTTTGGAAGACCGAGGCGGGTGGATCACTTGAGGTCAGGAGTTCGAAACCAGCCCGGCCAACATGGTGAAACCCTGTCTCTACTAAAAATAAAAAATTAGCCAGGCGCGGTGGCGGGTGCCTATAATCCCAGCTACTTTGGAGGCTGAGGCACGAGAATTGCTTGAACCCAGGAGGCAGAGGTTGCAGTGAACCAAGACTGCACCACTGCACTCCAGCCTGGGTGACAGAGCGAGACTCTGTCAAAAAAAAAAAAAAAGAAAGAAAGAAAGAAAAAGAAATGAAGAATACTTGGCTAGTCTACAGCCGTAAAATCATGTTACCTGATTTTCATGCACAGAGTACATTCATTGGGATAAGTGATCATGTCAGTGCCACACACAGGGTTAAAGTCCCTGGGACATCCTGGTAATTGATACCGAGCGCAGAATGGCTGGAAAAAAGAAAGGGACAGAGAAATTCAAGAATGACTTGAGATACACTCATAAAATAGTTCAGAGGAGAAAATGTCCCAGATCTCCCTAAATTTCCTAGAATCATTCAATAAAAATATTTTTATTTTCCAGAAAAAAAAATTTTTTTGAGACAGAGTCTCGCCCTGTCTCCCAGGCTGGTGTGCAATGGCACAATCTCAGCTCACTGCAACCTCCGCCTCCTGGGTTCAAGTTCTCCTGCCTCAGCCTCCCAAGTAGCTGGGATTACAGGTGCGTGCCTCCATGCCCAGCTAATTTTTGTATTTTTAGTAGAGACAGGGTTTCACCACGTTGGCCAGGCTGGTCTTGAACTTCTGAGGTCATCCACCTACCTTGGCCTCCCAAAGTGCTAGGATTACAGGCATGAGCCACTGCACCTGGCAAAAAAAAGATTTCTAATGCAAAACTCAGATACAATGTTGGTGTGATGGTTCAATACATGCTATGTAAAAAAAAGGACCCTGGCCGGGTGTGGTAGCTCACGCCTGTAATCCCAACACTTTGGGAGGCCAAGGTGGGCAGATCACCCAGGCTGGGAGTTCGAGACCAGTCTGACCAACATGGAGAAACTCCATCTCTACTGAAAAATACAAAATTAACTGGGCATGGTGGTACATGCCTATAATCCCAGCACTTTGGGAGGCCAAGGCGGGCAGATCATGAACTCAAGAGAATGAGACTGAGGCAGGAGAATCAAATGAACCTGGGAGGCAGAGGATGCGGTGAGCCAAGATCATGCCATTGCACTCCAACTCTCCAACCTGATCAATGAGAGCGAAACTCCATCTAAAAAATAAAAAAAAAATTTAAAAATTTAAAAAAAAAAGGACCTCAAAGGCTTCAATCTGGCTGATTTTTAAATGAAAGTCTGGGACACGCCACCATACCTACTTTTTTATTGTCTAGCTTCATAATTTGCACTTCACTACAATGTCCATGTGGATGTTCTATTAAATTCCACCATAGGCCGGGCGCGGTGGCTCAAGCCTGTAATCCTAGCACTTTGGGAGGCCGAGACGGGCGGATCGCGAGGTCAGGAGATCGAGACCATCCTGGCTAACACGGTGAAACCCGGTCTCTACTAAAACTACAAAAAAACTAACCGGGCGAGGTGGCGGCGCCTGTAGTCCCAGCTACCTGGGAGGCTGAGGCAGGAGAATGGCGTGAACCCGGGAGGCGGAGCTTGCAGTGAGCTGAGATCCGGCCACAGCACTCCAGCCTGGGTGACAGAGCGAGACTCCGTCTCTCAAAAAAAAAAAAAAAAAAAAAAAAAAAATTCCACCATAATCCCTTGCCTGAATGCCAAGACAAAATCAGGAATCTAATCTTTCAATCGGAACTTTTAAGGCACTGACATTTAGCCAAAAACATTAAAGAAAGCAGGAGATTCAGAATTGAAGCAAATTCGTGCCAAAGGAAAAATGTTCAAAACAGGTTCATCATCTATGGAGGCTCCAAATTTCATCCCACAAGATACTAACTACAGGAAGAGAGTTGAATCTGGGCAGACATTGCCCCCAAACTTCCTCTCCACTCTCTGGAAGAGGGCCACTGCACATTGATTATTCCTTAATGTCATTTTAATTCTTATAGAAGGGCAGAGTGTGGTTGCTCATGTCTGTAATCCCAGCACTTTGGGAGGCTGAGGCAGGTGGATCATTTGAGGTCAGGAGTTTGAGACCAGCCTGGTCAACATGGTGAAACCCCATCTCTAGTAAAAATACAAAAATTAGTTGGGTACGGTGGCATACGCCTGTAATCCCAGCAACTCGAGAGGCTCAGACAGAAGAATTGTTTGAACCTGGGAGGCAGAGGTTGCAGTGAACCGAGATTGCACCACTGCACTCCAGCCTAGACAACAAGAGCAAAACTGTCTCAAAAAAATGACAAATTAAAATAAAAATAATTCTTATAGAAGGATATGCTAAAATTTTAAGCAATTCTCTGACCTTTATACTCTAGAGCAGGGGTTTCCAACCATCAGGCCACAAACTGGTACCAGTCCATGGCCTGTTAGGAACTGGGCCTCCTGTTAGCAGGAGGGAAGTGGCTGGCCAGTAAGCATTATCAACTGAGCTCCGCCTCCTGTCAGGTCAGCGATGGCATTAGATTCTCATAGGAGTACGAACCCTATTGTGACATGGGCATGCAAGGAATCTAGGTTGCGCACTCCTTATGAGGCTTTTTTTTTTTTTTTTTTCCGAAATGGAGTTTTGCTCTTGTTGCTCAAGCTGGAGTGCATTGGCGCCATTTCGGCTCACTGCAACTTCCGCCTCCCGGGTTCAAGCAATTGTCCTGCCTCAGCCTCCCCAGTAGTTGGTATTACAGGCGCATGTCACCACGCCCAGCTAATTTTTTGTATTTTTAGTAGAAATGGAGTTTCACCATGTTAGCCAGGCTGGTCTCAAACTTCTGACCTCAGGTGATCCGCCTGCCTCAGCCTCCCAAAGTGCTGGGATTACAGGCATGAACCACCGCACCTGGCCCTTTTTTTTTTCTTTTTTGACAAAGTCTTATTCTGTCGCCCAGGCTAGAGTGCAGTGATGCCATCTTGGCTCACTGCAATTTCCGCTTCCCGAGTTCAGGCAATTCTCCTGCCTCAGCCTCCCAAATGGGTAGGATTAAAGGCACCCACCACCACGCCCAGCTAACTTTTGTATTCTTAGTAGAGACTGGGTTTCACTATGTTGGCCAGGACGGTCTCAAACTCCTGACCTTGTGATCTGCCGGCCTCAGCCTCCCAAAGTGCTGGGATTATAGGCGTGAGCCACCGCACCCTGCAGAGACTTCTAACTCATGCCTGATGGTCTGAGTTTCTTCCCAAACCATCTCTGCCCACCCCACCCCATGCCTCAGTGCATGGAAAAATTGTCTTCCACAAACTGGTCCCTGGTCCCAAAAAGGTTGGGGACCGCTGCCCTAAAGCTTTTCTCCTGAAAGTTCCTTGTATTGTTTACTGGTATAGTCACTCATTTACAGATGTCATGGCAGACACAAAGACAAAGAAAAGTTGGATCCTGACTATAAGGAGCTTAGGACGGAATAAGACAATCAAGAAATACACATGCTGGTCTTGAAGAATGGGTAAAATTTAATATAGAAGGCTGGGAGAATGTCTACCGCAAGGAAATAAAATTGATCAAGCAAAGGCACAGTGGCAAGAGAAGTGGTTGGCATTGGAGTTAACAGTTTAAAGGAATCTCCAAAACTCTTTTATGATTTAAAAAAAAAAAAAAAAAAAAGGTTGAGGCAGGAGAATCGCTTGAACACAGCAGGCAGAGGTTTGCAGTGAGCTAAGATCACTCCATTGCACTCCAGCCTAGGGCACAATAGTGAAACTGTCTCAAAACAAACAAACAACAAAAAACTAACAAACAAACAAAAAACACAGCACTCAATGAACTAGGAACAGAAGAGAACTTCCTCAACCTTATAAAAGGCATCCATAGAAAAAACAAAAACAAAAATAAAACAAAAGGCATCCATAAATAACCTACAGCAAACATTCTACTCAGTGGTAAAGGACTCAATGCTTTTCCCTAAAATCAGAAAAAAAAAAACACAAGACACAAGTATGTCCACTTTCACCTCTTCTATTCAACACTGTACCGAAGTTTCTTGCCAGGACAATTATCCAAGAAAAATAAATAAAATGCACCCAGATGGGAAAGGAAGAAGTAAAACTATCTCTATTCAAAGATGACACAGGGCTGGGCACAGTGGCTCATGCCTGTAATCCCGACACTTTGGGAGGCCGAGGCAGGCAGATCACTTGAGGCCAGGAGTTCGAGATGAGCCTGGCCAACATGGTGAAACCCTGCCTCTACTAAAAATGCAAAAATTTTTCAGGCGTGGTAGCAGTCACCTGTAATCTCAGCTACTTGAGAGGCTGAGGCAGGAGAATTGCTTGAACCCGGGAAGTGGAGGTTGTAGTGAGCTGAGATTGCACCACTGCCCGCCAGCCTGGCGAAAGAGTAAGACTCTGTCTCAAAAAACAAACAAGCAACAAAGATGACACAATCTTGTTACACAGAAATTCCTAAGAAATTCACACACACACACGCACACACACACACACACCAATAATTACTAAAAAACAAGGCCAAGTATGGTAGCTCATTCCTATAATTCCAGTACTTTGGGAGGCTGAGGTGGGAGGATGACTTGAGGCCAGGAGTTCAAGACCAGCCTGGGCAACATAGCAAGACCTCATCTCTACAAAAAATTAAAAATATGCCATGTGTGGTGACCTGTGTGTGTAGTCCTAGCTTCTCAGGAGGATGAGGAAGAAGGATCACTGGAGCCCAGGAGTTCAAGGTTATATTAAGTTATGATCATGCTATTGCACTCTAGCATGAGCCACAGAGCGAGACTCGGTCTTGGAAAAAAGAAAAAGGACTAACAAGCAAGTTCAACAAGGTTGGAAGATAAAAGATCAATATATAAAATTCAATTTTATTTCTATACACTAACAATGAACAATCTGAAAATAAAACTAAGAAAACAACTCCACTTAAAATAGCATCAAAAAGAATAAAACATCTCTAGGGCCAGGTGTGGTGGCTCACACCCTTAATCCCAGCACTTTGGGAGGCCGAGGATCACCCGAGGTTAGGAGTTCAAGATCAGCCTGGCCAACATGGTGAAACCCTGTCTCTACTAAAAAAATATGGGCCGGGCACAGTAGTTCACAGCTGTAATCCCAGCACTTTGGGAGGCTGAGGTGGGCGGATCACCCGAGGTCAGGAATTCAAGACCAGCCTGGCCAGCCTGGTGAAACTCCATCACTACTAAAAATACAAAAATTAGCTGGGCATGGTGGTGGGTGCCTGTGATCCCAACTACTCAGGAGGCTGAAGCAGGAGAATCGCTTGAACCCAGGAGGTGGAGGTTGCAGTGAGCTGAGATCATACCATTGCACTCCAGCTTGGGTGACAGAGTAAGACTCCATCTCAAAATAAATAAATAAATAAATAAATAAATAAATAAATAAATAAAATACATATACACACACACAAAAAAGTAGCTGGGCATGGTGGCGGGAGACTGTAATCCAGCCACTTGGGAGGCTGAGTCAGGAGAATCACTTGAACCTGTGAGGCGGAGGTTGCAGTGAGTCGAGATGGCTCCACTGCACTCCAGCCTGGGTAACAGAGTGAGACACTGTCTCAAAAAAAAAAGAATAAAACATTTAGAAAGGCCAGATGTGGTGGCTCATTCCTGTAATCCCAGCACTTGGGGAGGCCAAGGCGGGCGGATCACAAGGTCAGGAGTTTGAGACCAGCCTGACCAACATGGTGAAACCCCATCTCTACTAAAATACAAAATTAGCTGGACGTGGTGGCATGCGCTTGTAATCCCAGCTACTCAGGAGGCTGAGGCAGGAGAATCACTCGAACCCAGGAGGTGGAGGTTGCAGTGAACCGAGATCACACCATTGCATCCAGCCTGGGCAACAGAATGAGACTTTGTCTCAAAAAAAAAAAAAAAAAAAAAAAAAATTAGGAATAAATATTTACAAAGTGTAAGACACGTATACTGAAAACTACAAAGCATTGTTGAAAGAAATTAAAGGCCTAAATACATAGAAAGACATCCCATGTTCATGGATCAGAAGACTTAACACTTTTAAGATGGCAATACTCTCCAAATAGATATACAAGTTCAATGGAATCCCCATCAAAATCTTAGCTGCCTTTTTTTTGCAGCAGAAACTGACGAATTGATCTTAAAATTCAGATAGAAATATAAGGGACTCCAAGTAGCCAAAACATTCTTGAATAAGAAAAAATGGTTGGAGGATTCACACGTCCTCATTTTGAAACTTACTATAAAACTACAGTAATCAGGCTGGGCGCGGTGGCTCATGCCTGTAATCCCAACACTTTGGGAGGGGGATGACCTGAGGTCAGGAGTTTGAGACCAGCCTAGTCAACATGGT
Organism: Rhinopithecus bieti; assembly: GCF_001698545.2. Classification (NCBI taxonomy): domain Eukaryota; kingdom Metazoa; phylum Chordata; class Mammalia; order Primates; family Cercopithecidae; genus Rhinopithecus; species Rhinopithecus bieti. The sequence continues at coordinate 653,483 of NW_016813959.1, read as the reverse complement.
GAAACCCAATCTCTACTAATGATACAGAAATTAGCCAGGCATGGTGTTGCACACCTGTAATCCCAGCTACTTGGGAGGCTGAGACAGGAGAATTGCTTGAACTCAGGAGATGGAGGTTACAGTGAGCCAAAATTGTGCTACTGCACTCCACCCTGGCAACAAGAATGAAACTCCATCTCAAAAAAAAAAAAAAAAAAAAAAAAAAAAGGTGTGGCACTAACAATGGAGGAGGATATACTATGAGAAAACACCAGAAGGTACAGGTAGAAAAGTAGGTTATGTTGATGAGGTTAGACTTTCTCTGTGGGCAATGAGAAGTCCTTGAAGATTTTGCACAGAGACATGCTACATTCAGTCAACATTTTAGAGACTAATTGGAGCAGCAGTGTGTAGCAAGAACTGGAAAGTGAAGATACCAAAAGGCTGGGGAAAACCCATTGAAAAGCCACTATGCTAATCTAGGTGAGAGATAATGGGGGCCCTAAATTAGAGCAGTGGCAATGGAAATAAGGAAGAAAAACCAAAGATCAATCTCTCTCTCTCTCTCTTTTTTCTTAAGACTGGTCAAGTGAAGCAGTGGAATGAAAAAGGAACAGAGAAATCTGTGGTTGTGATCAATTAGTTGTAAACACCACTGCACAAAAACCAGCCAAACCAAAGATCTCTTGTGTAAGTCATCCTTTTAACAATCCTGTCAAAAGACAGCAGGTCCAGGCCAGGAGCGGTGGCTCATGACGGTAATCCCAGCACTTTGGAAGGCCAAGGTGGGTGGATCCTGTGAGGTCAGGAGTTCGAGACCAGTCTGGCCAACATGGTGAAACCCCATCTCTACTAAAAATACAAAAAAATTAGCCGGGCGTGGTGACACAAGCCTGTAGTCTCAGCTAGTTGGTGGACTGATGCAGGAGAATCACTTGAACCCAGGAGGCAGAGGTTGCAGTGAGCAGAGATCTCACCACTGCACTCCAGCCTGGATGACAAAGCAAGACTCTGTCTCAAAAAAAAAAAAAGACAGCAGGTCCTGCAGCACTTGCATTGCCTCCTGAGTGTGAATGCCTTCTTAAATTCTACATGTAGGAACTCACTCACTTTACCCTAATCCCAGCCTTAAAACGAAGGTACCATAACTCCCATTTTCTAAAAGAAAATCAAACCCAAGCAAACCGAATCACTGACTAAAAGTGTTATTGGGCATCCATGAGATGCTGAAGACTGAGCACCAAATAGCAAATAAGACATTATACCTGACAACAGGCATAGTTTCCTGGAGGACATAGGCAAACAGGCAATTACAATCTAAAGCTGTGATGGGGTAGAGAAAAGCACTGGATCTGGAGTCAGTCTGCCTGGATGAGAAGCATAGCTCCACCACTTCCATGTGACCTTGACCAAGGGGATAATAATGAAATAATGATCCCTACTTCACAGTACTGTGAAAGATGAAATTAGTTATTATATATGAAGCATTTAGAACACTGGTGTGGCACATAGGTATCTAAGTATTTATTGTTATGATGGTGATGATGATGCAGTATAGGTAAGCAGAGAGAAAGTGTGTGTGTATATATATCTACATCTCTACTTTGGAGGAAGGGAATCGCGTGGGAAGGCTACCTGGAAGAAGTCTACTCCGAGCTGAATGCTCAGGGTTAACCTACTGAAGTCAATATCCTCATATGTCAGATAATGTCTATCTTACAACATCATTGTGAGAATTGAGAGACCAAATAAACAGACAATGACTAGACCTTATATAAAACAGAACTCTGACCCACAATCTGCAGCATCCTGCCCAGGAACTCAAACCATTATTTAGAATAACCAAGCCAGGGGGCCAGCCGGCTATAAGTCAGACTTGAAGGAAATCAGACTGCTATCTCTAGTGACAGCCCAGGAAGCCAAATAATAACCCCTTTAACAATCAGCCCAAAATGGCTAGGCCTTTTTTTTTTTTTTTTTTTTTTTTTTTGAGATGGAGTCTCACTCTGTCATCCAGGCTAGAGTGCAGTAGTGTGATCTCAGCTCAATGCAACTTTTGCCTCCTGGGTTCAAGCAATTCTCCTGCCTCAGCCTCCCCAGTAGCTGGGATTACAGGCACGTGCCATGATGCCTGGCTAATTTTTTGCATTTTTAGTACAGACGGGGTTTCACCGTGTTAGCCAGGATGGTCTTGATCTCCTGACCTCGTGATCTGCCCACCTCAGCCTCCCAAAGTGCTGGGATTACAGGCATCAGCCACTGCGCCCGGCCACAAAATAGTTAAGACTTGATTACTAACTGACAGCTTCCATAATTTCTGTCCTTGATTCCAACTTAGGACAACCAGAGAAAATCAAATACGCACCCCTAACCCATACCATAGAATGTCCTGCTTCTAGCTAGCTCACCTGCAGCTTCCCTGTGCCAACAGCCTCCAATCAGGCCATACCTGAAACCATTCCTTTTTTCCACTATAGTTTTCGCACTCCTCTCTTTGACTCGAGTCCCTGCTCAAATGCAAGTGACAGTGGCTGAGGCTGACTCTCTTGCTATAACAAGCCCTGAAAAACACAGCCTTTGCTTGTTCTCATTTGGTTGGTCTCCATTTACATCCTCACAATTTAATTTGAAAAAGTACATAAAATATCTAGTACAAGGCATAACTATTTTTCTAAGGACCTTTTGAATCTTTAAAGAAAACACTAACAGAAGCAAAGACTGAGCTGTTTTCAACTAAAATGTACACTTTTATCTGAATCAAAAGGGCTGCCTGACAACCTGGTTTCAAACGCAGTCCTCAATGGTTTCAAAAGTGGCAGGTCAGACCTGAAAGCCAGCCTCCCTCCCAGACGGTTTTGGGCTTCACTGTATTGGTAGAAACAGTACAAGTGGTTTCCTACTTACCGTTTTATATTTTGAAAATCGACGGAACAGAGGGCCTGTAAGAAGAAAGCATAGACATTTTACAGTATGGGATCAAAGTAAGGTATTGTTCATGAGGACTTTTTTTTTTTTTTTAAATGAGGTCTTGCTGTTGCCCAGGCTGTTCTTGACCTCCTGGGTTCAAGCGATCTTCCTGCCTAGGCCTCCCAAAGTGCTGGAATTCGAGGCGTGAGCCACCACATCCAGCTTCATAAGGATGTTTTAAAATCCAGTTTGGGATTTATCCAGGTCACATCTTCTATTTTCCCCTCTAAATCCTACCTTCTTTAAACTGTCCCCATCCCACTTCCTCCAGAAAGGATATTCAGTTTTTTATGGCACCTCTCCCCACAAGCACACAGAAATAACATTTGGTTCTGTTCCCATTAGGTTTGCTTGAGAAAGGACTTTGAAGCTACGGAATAAAAGTCGCGCTAGCGCACTGCAGCTTCAATTCCTGGTCTCAAGCGAGCCTTCCGCCTCAGCCTCCGGAGTAACTGGTACTACCCGCCCAAGCCACCGCTGCTGGCCAAGGAAGTAACCCTTAGTTAATAGTTCATGATGTGCTTTTCCTTTGCAACTCGGGGTAACAAATACAAAATTTAATGCAAGATGTGAGCATTTTAACTCCATTTTAAGAGAGGTGTGGAGTAAAACCCCTTTCTCGTAAGCATCCACAATTCCTCATTCCTGCGCATATCGGTGACCTGTGGGACCATACATAAAAACCCAACTCCTCATCTTGGGCACCTGAAAATCTACTTTAACAGAGAAAGCGCTCTAGACAGCAGGTGTCCTTGGAGCTGGGAGTGAAGTCCAAGCAAGAACTAACCACACCCCCCAGTTCGCGCTCCTCCACCTGGCAGGTCCTCTGGGGAACCGCCCGTAACGGCCGTGCGGGTACCGTCGCCGAGGCCGCCCAGAGCCGGGCAGGGGCCGCCGCCGGCGTGACTCCCTCTCCCGCTTTTCTCCAGAGGTCCCCGCTCTCCAGGACCGCTCCGAGCGCTACCTGCGAAGGTAACTGCCAGGAGCAGCAGCGCCAAGCGCAGCACCGCTAGCGCCATCCTCCTCCCGCGCCGGGCGTCTGGCCCCTGCGCTGTGGTGCCAGCTCCACTCGAAAGGGGCGCGGGGAGGGCGGGGGAAGGGAGGAAGAAGGGGCGGGGCGAGAGTGGGAGGAAGTGCAGGGGTAGGTGGCGAAGGCAAGAGGGGCGGCGGGAAGAGGAGCCGTGAAGGGGGTCGAGGGAGAACCGGGAAGGACTGGGAAGGAGAAAGGTAGAAGGACGGGGAGGGGCCATGGGGAAGGAGGGGCGAGGGAGATAGAGGAAGGGGTGGTTGTTGCCCAACACCCTCTCCTTCCCGCCGAGGAGACTAAGGGGAAGACTCTCCCTCCGACATACAAGAACCTGAGAGCCCTAGGGAACCCTCGTGGAACTCTTGGGAGCTCTGTCAATCAACCCCTATTTCTTAAGCATCTACTAAATCCCAGATAGTGTTTTGTTGCTGAAGACACAGCCCTGACCTCGACAAAGGAGGTCCTTGCTCTCAGGAAGCGTTCCGCCTTTCCCTCTTTTAATGTATTTTTTAACTATTTTAGTTGACATATAATGATTGTACATATTTATGGGGGTACATAGTGATATTTGGATATATACAATGTGTAGTGATCAAAACAGGATAATTAGCATATTCATCACCTCAAACATTTATTATTACTTTGTGTTGAGAGCATTCAAAATCTTTTCATTTAGCTACTTGAAAATACATAATAAATTATTATTATTTAAATTTCAGACAGGATCTCGCTCTTTTGCCCAGGCTGGAGTGCAGTGGCTTAATCTCAGCTCACTGTAACCTCCACCTCCCAAGTTCCAGGTATCCTCCCACCTCAGCCTCTCTCCCAAGTAGCTGGGACCACAGATATGTGCCACCATGCCCAGCTAATTTTTGCATTTTTTGTAGAGAGGGGTTCTCACCATGTTGCCCAGCCCTTCTTTGGAAGCCGAAATTCCTACTCACACAACTTTGAGCATTGCCCCTGAGTCTGGGGTCAGATTTGTGCTGTAATCCCAGCACTTTGGGAGGTTGAAGTGGGTGGATCACTTGAGGTCAGAGTTTGAGACCAGCCTGGACAACATGGTGAAACCTAGTCTCCACTAAAAATACAAAAATTAGTGGGCATGTTGCCATACTCCTGTAATCCCAGCTACTCAGGAGGCTGAGGCATGAGAATTTCTTGAACCCGGGAGGTGGAGGTTGCAGTGAGTCAAGCACACCACTACACTCCAGCCTGGGCAACAGAGTGAAACTCTGTCTCAAAAAAAAAAAAGTGCTGGAGACTGGAGCCAGCTGATTCTGTCAGAGTGATGAAGAGTAATTGCTGTGGCACTGCTGAAAGAAACAGCCAGCAGGCAGGAGCCAGTCCCTTCTCCCTCCTCCTGCCTTCTGGTGTTCCCCTCACGGACCCTATGGGCATAACCTTGCAGAAGCCAGCTGGAAAAGCAGAAATGAGGTCTGCTGAGACCTGGCACCACATAGCAGAGTATAGAAGGGGAGGTGTAGAGCTGATGGAGAATCACCTTATGACTGGCATGTTCCCATGCCCACCCCTTGACCTTAGCAACCTCAAGGGCTGGAACAAGAAGACACTGTGCAGTTTTCAACTCCGCTTGGCACCACACATGGTTGAGTTCTGGCTGGTATCCTATCTGAGGCCAAGGGGTAAATTTGAAATGAGTGTTAGTACTTTTCTAAGTCACATCACATTCAGTTCTTTGAACAACAGTCATAAAATGGTCACAGGTCATTTTGCTGAAGATTCTTATCAAGAATTGGTAAAATATAATTTATATATAACGCTTTCTCAACTGTGTTGGATGTCTGTTACCAAATGACATGTGCACTTGCTTACAAACACCTTTGACGCTCTGGGAACACCAATCTGACCCCAGACTCAGGGGCAATGCTCAGAGTTGTGTGAGTAGGAATTTCGGCTTCAGATGAAAAGCCATTTACACCTCAAGATAGATTTCTTATAAATGTGATATGTGTGGATACAGCTGCCTTTATGTTATTTTGTTTCAAAGAGTTGACTGACTGGCAGGATGGCTCATGCCTGTAATCCCAGCACTTTGGGAGGCAGAGGCGGGCAGATTGCTTGAGCCCAGGAGTTGGAGTGCCAGCGCCACTCACAGGGGGCGCAGGGAGGGCAGGGGAAGGGAGGCAACATGGTGACAAAACCCTGTCTCTACAAAAAATACAAAAATTAGCCTAGTGTGGTGGCACGCACCTGTAGTCCCAGCTACTCAGGAGGCTGAAGTGGGAGGATCACCTGAGCCTGGGAGGTGGAGGCTGCAGTGAGCCACGATCACACCACTACATTTCAGCCTGGGTGATAGGAGTGAGAACTTGTCTCAAAAAAAAAAAAAAAAAAAACATTGATAGTTATACCTCAGAAATATTTTCTATCATGGTGCTTTTCACATGTTGTCTCAGCATTTGTGAGCCAAGAACAACGGTCAAAAAACATTTTCTGTAAAGGGCCAGATAGTAAGTACCGTTGATTTCTTGTCACAACTAAACTTTGTCATTGTAGTGCAAAAGGAGACATAGACTGTAACTTAATGAATAGGCATGACTGTATTCTTTTTTTGCTTTGTTTTGTTTTGTTTTGTTTTTTTGAGAGAAGGTCTTGCTGTGTCACCCAGGCTGGAGTACAGTGGCGTGATCTTGGCTCCCTGCAGCCTCAACCTCAGCCTCCTCCCACCTCAGCCCCACAAGTAGCTGGGACTACAGGCATGCACCACAACACCCAGCTAATATTTTTGTATTTTTTGTAGAAGTAGGTGATATGGTTTGGCTGTATCCCCACTCAAATCTCAACTTGAATTGTATGTCCCAGAATTCCCAAATGTTGTGGGAGGGACCCAGGGGGATAATTGAATCATGGGGCCCAGTCTTTCCCATGCTGTTCTCATGATAGTGAATAAGTCCAGGAGATCTGATGGGTTTATCAGGAGTTTCCACTTTTGCTTCTTCATTTTTTCTCTTGCTGCCACCATGTAAGAAATGCCTTTCACCTCCCACCATGATTGTGAGGCCCCCCAGCCATGTGGAACTGTAAGTCCAATTAAACTTCTTTTCTTCCCAGTCTCAGGTATGTCTTTATCAGCATTGTAAAAACGGGCTAATACACGGGGTTCTGCCATGTTGCCCAGGCTGGTCTCAAACTCCAGAGCTCAAGTGATCTTGCCTGCCTCAGCCTCCCAGAGTGCTAAGATTATAGGCATGAGCCACTATGCCCAGCTGGCATGGCTATATTCTAATAAGACTTTACAAAAATAGGCAACAGGCCGTATTTAGGTTATGGGCCTTAGTTTACTGACCTTAAGCCAAACATACCCCAAAAATAGCCATGCAGACCACTGGCATGTTTGTTGGAGGGTAAAACCAGGTGCAAGCTAAAAGATCTGTTTTGTGGTTAATCCTTGTAGTTTGGTTTTTAGTCATTTTTTAGGTATTCATTGCTGCTTAGGTCACCATAGCTCAAAATGAATTAAAAAAAATTGATAAAGTGTCTAGACAATTTAGGCAAAATAAAATTTTTTTTTCAGTCTTATTATCTGGTCACTACCTTTAAAATCATGTTTTTTTTTTTGAGACGGAGTCTCACTCTGTCGCCCAGGCTGGAGTGCAGTGGCCGGATCTCAGCTCACTGCAAGCTCCGCCTCCCGGGTTTACGCCATTCTCCTGCCTCAGCCTCCGGAGTAGCTGGGACTACAGGCGCCCGCCACCTCGCCCGGCTAGTTTTTTGTATTTTTTAGTAGAGACAAGGTTTCACCGTGTTCGCCAGGATGGTCTCGATCTCCTGACCTCGTGATCCGCCCGTCTCGGCCTCCCAAAGTGCTGGGATTACAGGCTTGAGCCACCACGCCCGGCTAAAATCATGTTTTTTTAAATCATGAATTATCTAGCTAATTCTGCCTGTAGAAGTCTGACTTTCAATTTTAGTTTTCTGTCAGTTCCTGCTGCTCCCCTTGTCCTCATAGGGGCCTAGAGAGGAGCTTTCACGGTTTCTCATGCTACAGCCTACTAAGATCTTATTACTAACCCCATCAAAACATATTATCCAATACCTATTTAATAATCAATTCTAGGCTTTTGAAATGCAGCCATAGGCATAAAAAAGCAAGCTCTGTTATACTAAAATTGGCTCAAAATGAAACATAGACTTAAAATATGAAACTTTAAAATTTTAGAGAAAAGCATAGGAGAAAGCATTTGCTCTGAAAAAAAAACAAAAACAAAAACCTATGCAGAAGATGAGGCTGGGTGCAGTGGCCCATGCCTATAATCCCAGCACTTTGGGAGGCCAAGGTGGGCGGATCACCTGAGATCAGGAATTTGAGACCAGCCTGGCCAACATGGTAAACCCTGTCTCTACTAAAAGCACAAAAAATTAGTCGGGCTTGGTGGCACATGCCAGTAATCCCAGCTACTCAGGAGGCTGAGGCAGGAGAATCACTTGAACCCAGGAGATGGAGGTTGCGGTGAACCGAGATCATGCTGTTGCACTCCAGCCTGGGCAACAGAGTGAAACTCTCGGGAAAAAAAAAAAAAAAAAAAAAAAAAAAAAAAAAAAAAAAAAAAAAAACAGAAGATGAAAAGTAGCAAGGCTCAGTGGCAAGCACCTGTAATGTCAGCTACCCGGGAGGCTGAGGCAGAAGGATCACTTGAGCTCAGAAGTTTGATGCTCTAGTATAGACCGGGCATGGTGACTCACACCTGTAATCCCAGCACTTTGGGAAACTGAGGTGGGCAGATCACCTGAGGTCGGGAGTTCGAGACCAGCCTGACCAACATGGAAAAACCTCATCTCTACTGGAAATACAAAATTAGCTGGGTGTGGTGGCACATCCCTTTAATCCCAGCTACTTGGAAGGCTGAGGCAGGGGAATCACTTGAATCCGGGGGTGGAGGTTGCAGTGAGCCGAGATCACATCATTGCACTCCAGCCTGGGCAACAAGAGCGAAACTCCATCTCAAAAACAAAAAAGAAGTTTGAGGCTGTAGTGCTTAATGATCTCACCTGTGAATAGCCACTGCACTCCAGCCTGGGCAACACAGGGACACTCCATCTCTAAACACAAACAAACAAAAAAGGCAGAAGGCTGAGGCACAAGAATCACTTGAACCTGGGAGATAGAAATTGCAGTAAGCCGGGGATAGCGCCACTGCACTCCAGCCTGGGCAACAGCAAGACACCATCTCAAACAAAAAAAAAAAAAGAGAGAGAGAGAGGGAAAAGGAGAAATTGTAGACCAGGAGAACATATTTTGTCTAAAATATATAAAGAGATCTCAAAACCAAGAATAAAAAAAATACATGATTAGAAAGTGGGCAAAAATATATGAATAAACATTTCCCTGGAGAGGATATACAGGTGGCAGATGAGCATAACATTGTAAGCCACTAGGGAAATGCAAAACAAAAACTGCAATAACACTACACACCTGTCAGAATGACTAAAATAAAAAACAGTAGTAACATCAAATGCTGGCAAGGATGTGGAAAAAGTGGATTACTCATTGTTCACGGAAATGTGAAATAGTACACCTACTCTGGCCGGGCACAGTGGCTCACGCCTGTAATCCCAGCACTTTGGGAGGCTGAGGAGGGTGGATCATTTGAGGTCAGAAGTACAAGACCAGCTTGGTCAACATGGTGAAACCCCATCTCCACTAAAAATACAAAAATTAGCCAGGCATGATGGCGTGTGCCTGTAATCCTAGCTACTCAGGAGGCCGAGATAGGAGAATCACTTGAACCCGGGAGGCAGAAGTTGCCATGAGCTGAGATCGCACCACGGTACTCCAATCTGGGCAACAGAGTGAGATTCCACCTCAAAAATATAAATATAAATAAATAGGCTGGGCGCAGTGGCTCATGCCTATAATCCCAGCATTTTCAGGGGCTGAAGTGGGCAGATCACCTGAGGTCAGGAGTTCGAGACCAGCCTGGCCAACATGCTGAACTCCTGTCTCTACTGAAAATACAAAAACAAAATTAGATGGTCATAGTGGTGTGCGCCTGTAATCCTAGCTACTCAGGAGGCTGAGGCAGGAGAATCGCTTGAACCCAGGAGGTAGAGGTTCCACTGAGCTGAGATCGAGCCACTGTACTCCAGCCTGGGTGACAGAGCGAGACTTCATCTCAAAAAATAAATACAATAATAAAATAAAATAAAATAGTATGGTTGCTCTGGAATAGAGTTTGGCAGCTTCTTAACAATCTAAGTGGCTAGGCACGGTGGCTCACGCTTGTAATCCCAGCACTTTGAGAGGCCAAGGCGGGTGGATCACCTGAGGTTGGAGTTTGAGACCAGCCTGGCCAACATGGCAAAACTCTGTCTCTACTAAAAATACAAAAATTAGCTGGTCTTGGTGGTGGGTGCCTGTAATCCCAGCTACTCAGAAGGCTGAGGCAGGGAGAATCCCTTGAACCTGGGAGGCGGAGGTTGTGGTGAGCCGAGATTGCGCCATTGCCCTCCAGCCTGGGTGACAGAGTGAGACTCTATCTCGAAAAAAAAAAAAAAATCTAAACATACAAATACCATATGACATATGACTCAGTAATTGCACTCTTGGGCATTTATCCCACAAAAAAGAAAACTTGGGGCCAGGGGTGGGGGCTCATGCCTGTGATCCTAGCACTTTGGGAGGCCAAGTCAGGTGGATCACTTGAGGTCAGGAGTTCGAGACCAGCCTGACCAACATGGTGAAACCCCATCTCTACTAAAACTACAAAAGTTAGCCAGGTGTGTGGTGGACATGCCTGCAGTCCCAGCTACTCGGGAAGCTGAGGCAGGATAATCGCTTGAACCCAGAAGACAGAGGTTGCAGTGAGCCGACATTGTGCCACAGCACTCCAGCCTGAGTGACAGAGTGAGACTCCGTGTCAAAAAAAAAAAAAAAAAACACAATCAATCAATCAATCAATCAAAGCAGGCCAGACGCGGTGGCTGTTTTTTATTTTTGTTTTTGAGATGGAGTCTCTCTCTGTGACCTAGGGTGGAGTGCAGTTGCGCAATCTCATCTCACTGCAACCTCCACCTCCTGGGTTCAAGTGATTCTCCTGCATCAGCCTCCCGGGTAGCTGGGACTACAGGCGAGCACCACCACGCCAGGCTAATTTTTGTATTTTCAGTAGAGACAGAGTTTTGCCATGTTGGTCAGGCTGGTCTCAAACTACTGACCTCAGGTGATCCGCCCGCTTCAGCCTCCCAAAGTGCTGGGATTACAGGTGTGAGTTACTACGACCAGCCCTTTTTTAAAAGAAAAAAAAGAAAAAAAAAGAAAAGGAAAGTAAACCCTGGGTTTTTTTTATTCTGTTATGTATCTTCACGGGGTTGGTGGTCACAGGAATCTTCAAATGTGGATACAATTGCATAGAATTAAATACACACACAAACACGCACAAATGAACATTGGTAAAACTGGTGAAATCTGATTAAAGTTAGTAGACTGTATTGTCAGTTTCCTATTTTCTACATTATAGTTACGCAAGATATTACTATACTATTTTCTAACAACTACATGCAAGTCTACTATCATCTCAAAATATAAAAGTGAAGCTTTGAAAATTATCTATAAAATCTGAATAGTAAAGGGACACAATTCTTTTTTTTTTTCTTGAGACAGAGTCTCGCTCTGTCAATAGGCTAGAGTCTTCACTCCAGCCTGATTTGGGCTCTCTGCCTTCTGGGTTGAAGTTATTCTCCTGCCTCAGCCTCCCAAGTATCTGGGACTACAGGTACACACCACCATGCCTAGCTAATTTTTGTATTTTTAGTAGAGATGGATTTTACCATGTTGGCTAGGATGGTCTCGATCTCTTGACCTCATGATCCACCCGTGTCGGCCTCCCAAAGTGCTGGGATTACAGGCGTGAGCCGGCGCGCCTGGCCTTCATTTTTTGGGTTTTGTTGTTGTTGTTGTTGTTGTTGTTACTGTTTTTGAGACAGAGTCTCGCTGTGTTCCCCAAGCTGGAGTGCAGTGGCACGATCTCGGCTCACTGCAACCTCCGCCTCCCGGGTTCAAGCCATTCTCATGCCTCCACCTCCTGAATAGCTGAGACTGTGGGCCAGCGCCACCACACTTGGCTAATTTTTGTATTTTTGTAGAGATGAGGTTTCACTATGTTGGCTTGACCTCAAGTGATTCCCCTACCTCAGCCTCCCAAAGTGTTGGAATTATAGGCATGAACCACTGTGCTCAGCCATAAAGGTATGTAATTCAAAATATTCTGAGCATACAAAGTCTCTTTTCCTTCTTTAACATCATCATGATTTAAATGAACCTGAGTAATTAATGTTATTCTAGTAAATCGTAGTGGCCTTAAGTCTAAGTATTAAGAATAGGTAATTTTAGCCAGGTGCGGTGGCTCAGGCCTGTAATCCCAGCTCTTTGGGAGGCCGTAGGCTGGCGGATCACCTGAGGTCAGAAGTTTGAGACCAGCCTGACTAACATGGAGCAATCCCATCCCTACTAAAAAAAAAAAAATACAAAATTAGCTGGGCATGGTGGCACATGCCTGTAATCCCAGCTACTTGGGAGGCTCAGACAGGAGAATTGCTTGAACCCGGGAGGCAGAGATTGCAATGAGCCAAGATCTGGCCATTGGACTCCAGCTTGGGCAACAAGAGCGAAACTCCTTCTCGAAAAAGAAAAGATAAGAAAAGAAACAAGAATAGGTGATTTTATTATATTCTACAATGAAGGGCAATTCAAACGTAATGTAATTTAATGTTTAGACATTTGTGAAACTTTCAACTAAAAGATTCCCAGGTTTCTATGAGAAAAATTAAAACAACCTTTTGTCAGAGTAGGTATCCCAATTATTTTACAAAATATGCTCACCATAAACAAGACAATAATAAGACTTAGAATTAAATGTTAATATAACCTTTCTTGCCTTGCTTTCTACACAGCATTGTGAAATTATGTGTCCTGGGTATTTTTGACTTGTATGTGCTTCTGATTAGCTGGAAAATAGCTAGGAAAATACAGTGGTCAAAACACAGAATTGGCCAGGTGTTCTAATCCCAGCACTTTGGGAGGCAGAGATGGGAGGATAGCTTGAGGCCAGAATTTGAGACCAACCTGGGCAACATTGTGAGAGCCCCATCTCTACAAAAAATAAATAAAAGACAAGCCTAATTCAATGTGGTTTTCTTTACCATTAGGCTCTGTGATGTCGATAGAAACTTTACCCCTGAAGCTAACATAATTGAAATGCAACTGTCGATCAAGTTGGCAACCCAACATGTATGTTCCGTATTGCCTCTGGCACCAAGTTTAAACATTTAAGAAAAATTATCCTAATGTGTCCTCCAAATATGTCCTTTCTTTATTTTATTTTATTTTATTTTATTTTATTTTATTTTATGTATTTTTTGAGATGGAATTTTGCTCTCCTTGCCCAGGCTGGAGTGCAGTGACGTGATCTCGGCTCACTGTAACCTCTGCTTTCCAGTGGTTTCAAGCGATTCTCCTGCCTCAGCCTCCTAAGTAGCTGAGACTACAGGCACATGCTACCACGCCCAGCTATTTTTTTTTTTTTTTTTTTTTCTGAGATGGAGTCTCGCTCCGTCGTTCAGGCTGTAGTGCAGTGGCGCAAACTCGGCTCACTGCAAGCTCCGCCTCCCGGGTTCACGCCATTCTCCTGCCTCAGCCTCCACGGTAACTGGGACTACAGGCACCTGCCATCATGTCTGGCTAATTTTTTGTATTTTTAGTAGAGATGGAGTTTCACCATGTTAGCCAGGATGGTCTCGATTTCCTGACCTCATGATCCGCCCGCCTCGGCTTCCCAAAGTGCTGGGATTATGGGCGTGAGCCACCGCGCCCGGCTTACGCCCAGCTAATTTTTTGTATTTCTAGTAGAGACGGGGTTTCACCATGTTGGCCAGGATGGTCTCGATCTCTTGACCTTGTGATCTGCCCACCTCGGCTTCCCAAAGTGCTGGAATTACAGTCATGAGCCACCGCGCCCGGCCCAAATATGTCCTTTCAAAGTCATACTAGAGTACTGTCTAAAAGGCCGGCATGGAAGTTGTCTGATTCCAGAGGAAGTCATTTCATTTCATTTATTTACCGTTGATAGGGCCCGGAGTCTGTAAAGTTAGATGTTAGCTTATGGAAAATAAGTGGCAAATGATTTTGTTGGGTAGAAAAGATATCTCCAGGCCAGGTGCGGTGGCTCATGACTGAGCCACCTTGCCCAGTCAAAAAAGGGTTTTTTGTAAGATAAGATCTTGCCTATGTTTGCTCAGGCTAGATCCATGACTTCCTGGGTTCAAGCGATTCCTCTCTGGCCCTCAACTTCCCAAGTAGCTAGACTACAGAGGCATGCCACCCAGCTAATTTAATTTAATTTTTTTTTTTTTGTAGAAACAAGGTCATGCTACTTTGCCCAGGGATGGTCTCAAACTCCGTGGCCCAAGCCCTAGTCCTCCTGCTGGCCTCCTGAAAATGCTGGGATTACAGGTAATAGGTTCACCATGCCTGGCCTAATACGAAGTTTTTTTTTTTTTTTTTTTTTTTTTTTTTTTTTGCAGACAAGGCTGAGACAGAGTCCCACTCTGTCACCCAGGCTGGAATGCAGTGGCTCAATCCTCAGCCTCCCATAGTGCTGGGATTGCAGGAGAATCTATTGAACCTAGGAGGCAGAGGTTGCAATGAGCCGAGATCACGCCATTGCGCTCCAGCCTAGGCAACAGAGTAAGACCCTGTCTCAAAACAAAGATGAAAACAAAGATGTGCACATTCAAAGATGAAGATGGAAACTGAGGGAGAGGGGTATGGAACAGGCTGTATACTAAGAATAATCATTTTTCATAATCCACATCAAGCAAAAATATTTCTAAGCTCAAGCAGGTAGTCCATTCATTTGAAATCAAAACTCCAACATTTCAATATAATCACAAATCCAAGACTAGTTAAGTCATTTCCTAACAATGTACGTTCTCCAACAGCTAGGAGAGCTAAGCTGGTTTTGGCGATGTCTACTGCCATCTAGTGGAAATGAATTGACATAACTAGTGCATCATTTAGTGCTAAAGCTTTCAAAGTAAAGCTTTCAAATTAAAATTTTCAAAGTACTCTCATTTTATCTCCACAGTAAACTGTGAAATAGACATTGTAATTCAGTTTGTTTCAATTTATTAAAAAATTTAAGGCCGGGCACAGTGGCTCACTCCTGTAATCCCAGCACTTTGGGAGGCTGAGGCAGGCAGATCACTTGACATCAGGAGTTCAAGACCAGCCTGGCCAACATGGCAAAACCCCATCTCTATTAAAAATACAAAAATTGGGCCAGGCACAATTTTTATGTATCAAAATTTCTAGTATGACTTTGAAAGAACATATTTGGGCCGGGCGCGGTGGCTCATGACTGTAATTCCAGCACTTTGGGAAGCCGAGGTGGGCAGATCACAAGGTCAAGAGATCGAGACCATCCTGGCCAACATGGTGAAACCCCGTCTCTACTAGAAATACAAAAAATTAGCTGGGCGTAAGCCGGGCGCGGTGGCTCACGCCCATAATCCCAGCACTTTGGGAAGCCGAGGCGGGCCAATCACTCCTGTAATCCCAGCACTTCGGGAGGCTGAAGCGGGTGGATCACTTGAGGTCGGGAGTTGAAGACTAGCCTGACCAACATGGAGAAACCCCATCCCTACTAAAAATACAAAAATTAGCCAGGCGTGGTGGTGCATGCCTGTAATCCCAGCTATATGGGAGGCTGAGGCAGGAGAATTGCTTGAACCCAGGAGGCGGAGGTTGCAGTGAACCAAGATCGTGCCATTGCACCCCAGCCTGGGCAACAAGAGTGAGACTCCGTCTCAAAAAAAAAAAAAAATTAGCTAAGCATCGTATTAGGCTCCTGTAATCCCAGCTGCTCAGGAGGCTGAGGCAGGAGAATTGCTTGGACCTGGGAGGCGGAGGTTGCAGTGGACCGAGATTGAGCCACTGCATTCCAGCCTGGGTGACCGAGTGGGACTCTGTCTCAAAAAAAAACCAAAAAACCTTCGTATTAGGCCAGGCATGGTGACCTATACCTGTAATCCCAGCATTTTAGGAGGCCAAGGCAGGAGGACTGCTTGAGGCCAGGAGTTTGAGACCATCCTGGGCAATGTAGCATGACCCTGTTTCTACAAAAAAAAAAAAAAAAAATTTAAATTAGCTGGGTGGCGTGTCTGTAGTCTAGCTACTTGGGAAGTTGAGGCAGGAGGATCACTTGAACCCAGGAAGTCATGATCAGCCTGAGCAACATAGCAAGATTTTATCTTACAAAAAACCCTTTTTTGACTGGGCAAGGTGGCTCACCCCTGTAATCCCAGCACTTTGGGAGGCCCAGGCAAGCAGATCACTTGAGGTCAGGAGTTCAAGACCAGCCTGGCAAACATGGTGAAACGCCGTCTCTACTAAAAATGCAAAAAATTAGCTGGGCATGCTGACACATGCCTGTAATCCCAGCTACTCAGGAGGCTGAAGCAGAGAATCGCTGGAACCTGGGAGGCAGAGGTTGCAGTGAGCAGAGGTTGCAGAGGTTGCAGTGAGATCGTGCCACTGCACTCCAGCCTGGGAGACAGAGCAAGACTGCCTCAAAAAAAAAAAACAAAAAAACTTTAACCCTTCATATTGTCAAGCACTTATAAGCACTGTACATGAATGATCTAATTTATTTTCCATTACAATCTAATACAGTAAGTATTACCTGTGTTATTATTCCCACTTACAGATAAGAAGCCAAGACTTAGAGAATTTAAGAAGCATGCTGAAAGTCCAACAGCTAGTAAAGTAGGAGCATCAGGGTCAAAGTAGGGGATCCTACAAGGCATGCATGTTAATGTAAGTTATCATCAACATCACAAAATGTGTCAGACATTCTCCTAAGCAGTTAGTTTATAGGTATCAGCTAATTTAATCTTCACAAAACCCGAACCAGGAGAGGTGGCTCATGCCTATAATCCTAGCATTTTGGAAGGCAGAGGTGGGCAGATCACTTAAGGTCAGGAGTTCAAGACCAGCCTGGCCAATGTGGCAAAACCTCATCTCTACTAAAAAGACAAGAAATTAGCTGGGTGTGATAGCTCCTGTCTGTGGTCCCAGCTACTCGGGAGGCTGAGGATCACCTGAGCCTGGGAAGTTGAGGCTGCTGCAAGCCATGATCGCGCCACTGCATCCAGGCTGGGTGATGGGAATGAGACCCTATCTCAAAAAATAAAACCAAAACCAAAAATGTATGAAGTATGAATAATTATTATTTCCATTTTCTAGATTAAGAAACCAAGGTATAGAGGAGTTAAGCAAGATATTCAAGGTCACCAGCTAGTGAACAGCATAGCCAGAATTGGAATCCAGGAAGTTTAATTCTAGAGCCTATGTTCTCAACCAGTAAGCAATTTTTAAAAAAATTATTATAACTTAGGCCAGGCACGGTGGCTTGTGCCTGTAATCCCAGTGTTTTGGGAGGACTTTAAGACCAGCCTGGGCAACATAGTGAGAACCCCATCTCTACAAAAAAATATATATTTTTAAATAGCTGGACATGGTGGCACATGCCTGTAGTCCTAGCACTTTGGGAGGCTGAAGTGGGCAGATCACTTGAGCTCAGGAGTTCAAGACCAGCCTGAGCAGCACGGCAAAACCAAGTCTCAAAAAAAAGGCCAGGCGGCCGGGCGCGGTGGCTCAAGCCTGTAATCCCAGCACTTTGGGAGGCCGAGACGGGCGGATCACGAGGTCAGGAGATCGAGACCATCCTGGCTAATACGGTGAAACCTTGTCTCTACTAAAAAATACAAAAAACCAGCCGGGCGACGAGGCGGGCGCCTGTAGTCCCAGCTACTCGGGAGGCTGAGGCAGGAGAATGGCGTCAACCCGGGAGGCGGAGCTTTCATTCAGCTGAGAGCCGTCCACTGCACTCCAGCTTGGGCAGCAGAGCAAGACTCTGTC
>NW_016813959.1:627778-632559 GCF_001698545.2 Rhinopithecus bieti | reverse complement strand
CTTCCTTCCTTCCTTCCTTCCTTCCTTCCTTCCTTCCTTCCTTCCTTCCTTCCCTCCTTCCCTCCCTCTCTCTCTCTCTCTGTCTCTCTTTCTCTCTCTCTCTCTTTCTTTCTTTCTTTCTTTCCCTTTCCTTCCTTTCCATCCTTTCCTTCTTTCTTTCTTTCTTTTCTTGCCGGAGTCTCACTCTGTCTCCCAGGCTGGAGTGCAGTGGTGCAATCTTGGCTCACTGCAGCCTCCACCTCCCAGGTAAGTATCTGGGATTACAGGCGTGCGCCACCAAGTCCAGCTAATTTTTGTATTTTTAGTAGCGACAGGGTTTCGCCATTTTGGCCAGGGTGATCTCGAATTCCTGACCTCAAGTGATCCATCCCACTCGGCCTCCCAAAGTGCTGGGATTATAGATATGAGCCAACGAGCCCAGCCTATAGAAACATTTCAAGGCAAAATAGTCAACAGCAATATAAGCTAAGTGACGGTAAGGGGCCCTGCTGGCTTCTCAATTAAGAGGCAACTAAAAAAAAAAAGGGTACTGATCAATGTAGTGAATATGGTTTCTGTGAATAATAGAAGCTGAAAGATTTCGTGATGTTGGGGTGTAGGGAGCTAATAATAGCTAATAATAGGGGAAATGGAGCTAATCTCTTTTTCTAGAAAGAAAGAACAGTAGCTAAGGTGGGCAAATGAGAGAGAGAAAGTGCTCATAAGCAGGGGCAAATGAGAGAAAGAAAGTGGGGCAGGGATGGCTTATGGGGAAGCTTGTTTGGTTTGGTTTTGCAGGTGTGACACCAGAAGCTATGGAGTTATGCAGAAAGGGAAAGCATGAGGGAGAAATTGACCCAGAGAATGTGGGTGGCTTCTTCTCTCCTAAATAGACCGTCATGTTTACTGAATGTCTGCAGTGTGGCAGCTCCAGGAATAAATAGGACACATCCTTGAACTTCAAGGTCTTGACTACTAAGGGACCTTTGTGCCTCTTCTGTGAAACTTTGAGAGACGGCAGTAAAACGGGCGTGGGGTTCACGATGAACAATCTTTTCTACATGAGGCCCAATTCAAGAAAGATACATATGTATCTGGTCACCAGTTTTCCTGATAATTGAGTTGAAATATTCTTTATTTCTCCATCACTGGAGATTTCAGTTTTTAACCTAAAATTCCAAAACAGCGCCATACTGTTAGAATAGGTACTTAGGCAGATGTGAGCAGGGCAGGAGAGGACTCCCCTCCTCCTAGGAATGTCAGGTGACGGCCAGGCAACTGTCAGGTGATGGTCAGGCAGCTGTTAAACTGTCTCTCTAAAATAGTAATTGGGCCAGGAGCTGTGGCTCACGCTTATAATCCCAGCACTTTGGGAGGCCGAGGTGGGCAGATCACCTGAGGTCAGGAGATCAAGACCAGCCTGGCCAACATGGTGAAACCCCGTCTCTACAAAAATACAAAAATTAGCTACGCATGATGGCAGGTGCCTGTAGTCTCAGCTACTCAGGAGGCTGAGGCAGGAGAATCACTTGAACCGGGGATATGAAGGTTGCAGTGAGCCCAGATCGTACCATTGCACGCCAGCCTGGGCGACAGAGCAAGACTCCATCTAAAAAATAATAAAATAAAATAAAAATTGGTTGCAACAGGCACCAGGGAAAGGCAGTCTCCCAATAGATAGAAAACACCTAGTGGCCAGGCGCGGTGGTTCACGCCTGTAATCCCAGCACTTTGGAAGGCCGAGGTGGGTGAATCACGAGGTCAGAGCATCAAGACCATCCTGGCCAACATGGTGAAACCCCGTCTCTACTAAAATACAAAAAATTAGCCGGGCGTGGTGGTGCATGCCTGTAGTCCCAGCTACTCGGGAGGTTGAGGCAGTGGAATCGCTTGAACACAGGAGGCAGAGATTGCAGTGAGCCAAGATCGCGCCACTGCACTCCAGCCTGGTGACAGAGCAAGATTCTGTCTAAAAAAAAAAAAACAAGAAAACACCTGATGCTGGTGATCTACAGCTTCCCGATAAGATCTCAGGAGTTAGGGGAGTGGGCTCAAGCGTATGCACTAAGAGGCAAAATGGCAGAGTTTAACTGGTATATGACCTTCCTCTAGGAACACTCAACTGGTAAGAGAAGAATGCCTCAAATGAGCATGTGCGTAACTTCAGCAAACACACTGCACTGCTCACGCGGTCCCTCTCAAGTATCCGCAGGTCACTGCACGAGGACAGCCCACACCGAGGGAAAAATCAGGGGAGAAGGAATGCACACCCCAGAACCATGCCAGTGTACAAACCTCAAGCCAAGGTCAGTTGGAGCACTTGGATCTCTCAAGTTGCTTGGTTGCCCCTGTTCCAAGTGTAGTGTAGTTCCTTTTGTTCTTGCTCTGAAGCTTTTTAATGAAATTTAACTCCTGCTCTAAAACTTGCCTCAGCCTGTCACTCTGTCTTATGCCCCTCGGCTGAACTGTTTCCTCCGGGAGGCAAGAATGGAGTTCTTCTGAGCCGTGGGAATCACTGCTGCTGACATTATCAGTAGCACCCCCTGCAGTACTAAGCAACAACACCGGGTCTCTGAAGCAATGTTGAGTGAGACAGGCCACATGGGGTTGTTGAAGGGGATAAAACATGGGGTTAGGTTAGAGATTTGGTGCTGAAGGACTGGGCAAGGTGGCCCCCGGCTGTAATCCCAGCATTTTGGGAGGCCAAGGCAGAAGGATCACTTGAATCCAGGAGTTTGAGACCAGCCTGGGCAATACAGCAAAACATCGTCTTTACAAAAAAATAAAAAATAATAAAAAATAATAAAAATGGCCAGGCGCAGCCCACGCCTGTAATCTCAGCACTTTGGGAGGCCAAGGCAGGTGGATTACCTGAGGTCAGGAGTTTGAGATCAGTCTGGCAATATGGTGAGACCCTGTCTCTACCAAAAATAAAAAAATTAGATGGGCAAGATGGCAGATGCCTGTAATCCCAGTGACTCGGGAGGCTGAGGCAGAATTGCTTGAACCTGGGAAGCGGAGTTTGCAGTGCCATTGCACTCCAGCCTGGGCGACAAGAGCAAAACTCCCTCTCAAAAAAAAAGAAAAAGAAATTAGCCAGGCATGCTGCATTACTATGTACATGCTAAAAGGCATTAGTGCATGCCTGCAGTCCCAGCTACTCAGGAGGCAGAGGTGGGAGGATCGCTCGAGTCTGGGAAGTTGAGGCTACAGTGAACCACGATTGTGTCACTGCATTCCAGCCTGCACTCCAGCCTGCTTGACAGAGCGAAACCCTGTCTCAAAAAAAAAAAAAAAAAAGAGAGAGAGAGAGATCTGGCATTGTGATACAGTCACAGATCAGGGACAATTGCAAAAATTCCAGCCCTTTGGAAAAATTCAACATCTGATGTCAACTGGAGGCAGGGGCTGCTATCTTAGTGGTAGCGAGTGGGTTATAGAGTAAAGTGTAGTGTGCAGGGCATAAATAAGAGGGTGAGGGCCATGGTGCAAAAGCCTTCCAGAAACCTCCATCCACCCCTAGCTTCTCTCATCCTAAACAAAGGTAAAAGAGAATTCAAGTATTCAGACCCCACCCAGCCCATCCTTCTGAATAGACTCTGCAGTCCATTAAGTTGCTCTGCAGATTTCCAGAGGAGTTGAAGTTCAATCCTCCTCCAATTCTGCTCCCCAAATCAGCCCACCTAGGGGTTTATGTAACTATTGTCTCTGGTTTTCATTCATATACAAATATTCAAAACCTGACCATCACAGAACTGCCCCCAGGGAGCAAACAAGCTTTGGACTCATTTTCCTTCCAGCTTGAAAGTACCTACAGGTTCCCAGAATCAGATAATTGGAGATTGAGGGATGCCTCTAGCAGCTGGGCTTTGGAGGAGCTCAATGCCTCTAGCCGTGGGCCAATGCCTCCTCTGCTATGCTCTCTGGGGCCTTCCTCTTCTGCCCCCCTCCATCCCCTGGGCATTCAGAGCCATCTTAAAGCAGTTGGGCCCAAATAAAGGAAGAACCATTGCAGTTCTTTCCTTCAAGAATAAGTGCTGGCCGGGCTCAGTGGCTCACACCTGTAATCCCAGCACTTTGGGAGGCCGAGACGGGCGGATCATGAGGTCAGGGAATCGAGACCATCCTGGCTAACACGGTGAAACCCCGTCTCTACTAAAAATACAAAAAATTAGCCGGGCATGGTGGCAGGCGCCTGTAGTCCCACCTACTCAGGAGGCTGAGGCAGGAGAATGGTGTGAACCCAGGAGGCAGAGCTTGCAGTGAGCCGAGATCGTGCCACTGCACCCCAGCCTGGGGACAGAGCGAGACTCCCTCTCAAAAAAAAAAAAAAAAAAAAAAAAAAAAAAAAGAGTAAGTGCTTATACAGGCAGTGATGTAGGATGCATGGTTCAGGATTGGCTCTATGGACAGTGAGTTCCAGGCTGCAATAAGCCATGATTGTGCCACTGCACTCTAGCCTGGGCCACAGAAGGAGACCCTGTCTCTAAACAAACAAAACAAAACAACTTGAGGAGCTTTTCCCAGGTGGGCAGAGGCCAGGACTTTCGTCCAGGCTTTTGTCTGTCTATTCTGCCTGCCTGGGATGCCCTCCCTCATTTATCTTCCAGAAAGCCTTTCTAGGACCCCCGAGTCTGGGTTAGTTTTCCATGGTACTTGAAGAATATCCCAAAGATATCATCTACTATATAGTAATGTGGTAGTTCCTTGGGCATAGAACTGTTCCATTTTATTCATCGTGGAATTTGAGTGCCTTTCAAAAGCACCAGGCACTCAGTAGGTGTGGGGAAAGAAAGAGAGAT
>NW_016813959.1:615345-626704 GCF_001698545.2 Rhinopithecus bieti | reverse complement strand
TTTTTTTTTTTTTTTGAGATGGAGTCTCTGTGTCACCCAGGCTGGGGTGCAGTGGCACGATCTCAGCTCACTGCAAGCTCTGCCTCCCGGGTTCTCGCCATTCTCCTGCCTCAGCCTCCCTAGCTGGGACTACAGGCGCCTGCCGCCATGCCTGGCTAATTTTTTGTATTTTTAGTAGAGACGGGGTTTACACTGTGTTAGCCAGGATGGCCTCAATCTCCTGACCTTGTGATCTTCCTGCCTTGGCCTCCCAAAATGCTGGGATTACAGGCATGAGCCACCGCGCCTGGCCGAAAATTACTCTGTCATATGATGAATACATTGGTTGAGGTGAGGGAACTGCTAGAGTGAGGGTGTCTCACACAGGGTTTGACACAAGCAAGAAATGGATGACTATTTCCTTATGAAGAGGCAGCTAGAAGGCTACTGAAGTTAGGCTACGTGCAGTGGCTAACACCTGTGATCCCAGCACTTTGGGAGGCCAAGGTGGGTGGATCATCTGAGGTCAGGAGTTCGAGACCAGCCTGACCAACACAGTGAAACCCCGTCTCTACTAAAAATACAAAAATTACCCAGATTTGGTGGTGCGTGTCTGTAGTCCCTGCTTCTCGGGAGGCTGAGGCAGGAGAATCACTTGAACCTGGGAGGCAGAAGCTTGCAGAAGTTGCAGTGAGCTGAGATCACGCCACTGCACTCCAACCTGACAACAGAGCGAGACTCCATCTCAAAAATAAAAGGCTACTGAAGTTATCCAGGTGAGAGTTGACTGGCCTGAAGCTAAATAGATGACTGTCTTTGGGGCAAGAAATATTATCTCACTGTTTCTGCAGGTCAGGATTCTGGACATGGTTTTTCTGGGTCCTTTGGCTCAAGGTCTCTCAAAAGGAAGCAATTATGGTGTCAGCCAGGGCAATAGTCACCTCAAGGCTCTACTAGGGGAAAGTCCACTTCCAAGCTTACTCAGTAGTTGTTGACAGGTCTCAGGATCTCCCAAACTGTTAGCCCAAGTCACCAGTTCCTTGCCACATGGCCCCCTCCACAGGGCTGCTGACAACATGTCAGCTGGCTTCCCCCAGAATGAAGGTAGAGAGATCCAGAGAATACAAGATGAAAATCACATCTTCTTTTTGTATGCTAATCTTGGAAGTGCCATCCCATTACTTGTGCCCTATTCTATTTGTTAGAAGGAAGTCACTTTGTTCAGCTGACACTTAAAGGAAGGGGAGGGAGTACACAAGGGCATGAATACCGGGGGAGGGGGAAATGTTGGGAGCTATCTTACAGACTCCTATGGCAACTCCCAAAAAGGAAGGGAAGGAGAAGCTGGGGAGAGAGAGAGGGAGAAATGTAAAATACTGGCCAGGTGCAGTGGCTCACACCTGTAATCCCAGCATTTTGGGAGGCTAAGATGGGTGGATCACTTGAGGTCAGGAGTTTGAGACCAGCCTGGCCAACATGGTGAAACCCCGTCTCTACTAAAAATACAAAAATTAGCTGGGCGTGGTGGCACATGCCTGTAATCCCAGCTACTCGGGGGGGCTGAGGCACAAGAATTGCTTGAATCCAAGAGGCAGAGATTGCAGTGAGCCGAGATCACGCCATTGCACTCTAGCCTGTGTGACAGAGCGAGACTCCATCTCAAAAAATAAAATAAAAAAAGAAAAGAAATGTAAATGCTTTCTCAATGCTGTATTTAGGAAGAGCTTAGAGAAGGGCAGAAAGAAGGAATTAAGTAGGAGGCAAGGGCAGCCTAAAGGACTGGTGAAATGGCTTGACCTTTCATGTTTTTTCTTTTGTTTTCCATATGTTAGCCAGATATTTTTTCCACATGGAAAAAATTATTATAACTAAAGATTGAGAGAAATAATACAGTTGAAAGTTCAGGAATCTACCATGTAGCAAAAAATTTAATAAATTCTCAATATGAAAAACATGCAAATAAGGCTGGGTGCGGTGGTTCATCCTTGTAATACCAGCACTTTGGGAGGCCAAGGCTCAAGGATCACTTCAGGTCAGGAGTTCAAGAGCAGACTCGACAACATGGCAAAACCCCGTCTCTACTAAAAATACAAAATTCCTGGGACATGTTGGTTCATGTCTGTAATCCCAGCACTTTGGGAGGCCGAGGCGGGCAGATCACGAGGTCAGGAGATCGAGACCATGCTGGCCAACATGGTGAAACCCCAACTCTACTAAAAATACAAAAATTAGTTGGGCGTGGTGGTGCACACCTGTAGTCCCAGCTACTCGGGAAGCTGAGGCAAGAGAATGGCATGAACCTGGGAGGTGGAGCTTGCGTGAGCCAAGATCATGCCACTGCACTCTAGCCTGGGCGACAAAGCGAGATTCTGTCTCAAAAAAAAAAAAAGGAAAAGAAAGAAAAACATGCAAATTTAATTTTAAGATGGGTAAAATTGAAGGAGTCAGCTAACAGTTGCCAGGAAATGTAATATCAGTGGAACAGATGGAAATTATCAATGATATTAAGCAGCAGGTAACAAAGAAAAGTTAACCCCTGGAGGCTGGGTACAGTGGCTCATGCTTGTAATCCCAGCACTTTGGGAGGCCAAGGTGGGTAGAACACTTAAGGCCAGGAAAAAAATTAGCTGGGTGTGGTGGCACATGCCTGTAATTGCAGCTACTCAGGAGGCTGAGGCACGAGAATCCCTTGAACCCAGTAGGCAGAGGTCGCAGTGAGATCACACCACTGCACTCTAGCCTGGGGGAGAGACCACGACTCTGTCTCAAAAAAAAAAAAAGTTAACCTCTGGAAAAAATGAAGCCTATAAGGAAATGGTATAAGCCACGGAGAAAAAAACATTTTTTAAAATTTCAATAGTTTTTGAAGTACAGGCAGTTTTTGGTTCCATTGGTAAGCTCTTTAGTGATGATTTCTGGGACTTTGGTGCCCTTGTCACCCGAGCAGTGTACACTGTACCCTGTGTAGCCTTTTATTCCTCAACCCGCCCATCCTTCCCTCCGAGTCCCCTAAGTCCTTGAGTGCAGTGGCATGATCTTGGCTCACTGCAAGCTCCGCCTTTCGGGTTCACGCCATTCTCCTGCCTCAGCCTCCGGAGTAGCTGGGACTACAGGCGCCCGCCACCACACCTGGCTAATTTTTTTGTATTTTTAGTAGAGTCAGGGTTTCACCATGTTAGCCAGATGGTCTTGATCCCCTGACCTCGTGATCCACCCGCCTCGGCCTCCCGAAGTGCTGAGATTACAGGCGTGAGCCACCACGCCCGGCCTCTTCTTTTTTTCTGTTTTTTGAGACGGGGTCTTGCTCTGTCACCAGGCTAGAGTGCAGTGGCGTAATCTTGGCTCACTGCAACCTCCGCCTCCTGGGAGGGAGACGGGGTTTCACCCTGTCAGGCTGGATGGTCTCTATCTCGTGACCTCGTGATCCGCCCGCCTCGGCCTCCCAAAGTGCTGGGATTACAGGCGTGAACCATGGCGCCCAGCCATATCATTCTTAGGCCTTTGTATCTTCATAGTTTAGCTCCCACTTATCAGTGAGAATCTATGGTATTTGGTTTTCCATTCCTGAGTTACTTCACTTAGAATAATGACCTCCAGGTCCATTCAAGTTGCTTCAAAGGCCATTATTTCATTTTGTTTCATGGCTGAGTAGTATTCCATAGTATATATATATATATATATATATATACATAACCCATTTTCTTTATCCACTTGTTGGTTGACGGGCCTTTAGATTGGTTCCATATTTTTGCAATTATGAATTGTGCTGCTATAAAGACACTTGTGTGCGCAAGTGTCTTTTTCATATAATGGCTTCTTTTCTTTTGGGTAGATACCCAGCAGTGGGATTACTGTCAAATGGTAGTTTTATTTTTAGTTCTTTAAGGAATCTCCATACTGTTTTCCATAGTGGTTGTACTAATTTACATTTCCATCAGCAATGTAAAAGTGTTCCCTGAGAAAAGCTTTTTAATCGAAAAAAGTTGACTTTCCTGTATCGGTGTTAGGGTTAACAATTAAACAGGCTTAGGCTGGGTGCAGTGGCTCATGCCTGTAATCCCAGCACTTTGGGAGGCCGAGGCGGGTAGATCACCTGAGGTCAGGAATTCAAGACCAGCCTGGCCAACATGGTGAAACCCTGTCTCTACTAAAAATACAAAAATTAGCCAGACATGGTGGCAGGTGCCTAGCACCTGTAATCCAAGCTACTTGGGAGGCTGAGGCAAGAGAAGTGATCAAACCCAGGAGGAGGAGGTTGCAGTGAGCCAAGATTATACCACTGCACTCTGGCCCGGGCAACAGAGTGAGACTCCATATTGAACAAAAGAAAACAAACAAACAAACAAAACAAAAAAGTAAACAGTCTCTAGGCTCCCTAGAATGTACTGAAGAACTGCTTTCCATATACCCTGAGACCTGTGCAGTAGTGACTTTCAAACCCTTTGACCTCAACAAAAAGTAAGAAATACATTTCACACAGCAACTACTATGCACACACTCACACACATAAAATGAAAGTACAAATTTTATAAAAACAATACTTACCCTGATTATGTACTATGTACTCAAATTTTTATAGTCTATGTCTCTTAAAAATATTTTATGTTAAGAACTATTAAATTTTGTATAACATTTTACGAACTATTAATAGGTTATGACATGCAGTTTGAAAATGCTGCTCTGGGCCAGGCACCATGGCTAGCACCTGTAATCCCAGCACTTTGGAAAGCTGAGGCAGGTGGATTGCTTGAGCTCAGGAGTTGGAGACCAGCCTGGGTGACATAGCTAAACCCTGCCTCTACAAAAAAAAAAAAAAAAATTAGCCAGGTGTGGTGGCGCTCACCTGTGGTCCCAGCTACTCAGGAGGCTAAGATAGGAAGATCACTTGAGCCTAGGAGGCAGAGGCTGTAGTTAGCAGAGATCACAACACTGCACTCCAGCCTGGGCAGCAGGCTTGTTACTTGCAGTAGTTATATTCTATGAAGTTGCCATAAGCACTGAACTAGCAAATATTGAGCCATTGCGTGCAGGGGAAATGCAGGGTTAGGTTCTGTTGAGCCTGTGGTCATATTTTTGTCAGCTAGTCAATATGTAACCTTGTTTTATGGGTGTTTCTGTTTTGGTTTTGTGTTGCTGTGCTGTTTGTTTTTTGCGGTTTTTTTTTAAAGATGGAATCTCGCTTTGTTGCCCAGGCTGGAGTGCAGTGGCGTGATGTCGGCTCACTGCAACCTCCTCCTGCTTGGTTCAAGCAAGTCTCTGCCTCAGCCTCCAGAGTAGCTGGGACTACAGGCGCCCGCCACCACGCACAGCTGATTTTTTTGTATCTTTACAGAGACGGGGTTTCACCGTGTTAGCCAGGATGGTCTCGATCTCCTGACCTCGTGATCCTCCCGCCTCAGCCTCTCAAAGTGCTGGGATTACAGGTGTGAGCCAACGCGCCTGGCTGTTTTTAAATTCTCAATCCTTTTAATTAAAAAAAAAAAAATCTGTTAAATTGTTAATATAGTTGAATGGTTCAAAACTCAAAAGATACAAAGAACATACAAAGAGTTTCCCTCTCACCCCTGTAATCCAGCTACCCAGTTCTCCTCCAGAAATAACTAATGTTACAAGTTTCTCTGTGTCCGTTTAGAGACAGTTTATACATTATCTTAGTTCATGTGGGGTGCTATAACAAAATATTATAGCCTATGTGACTTATAAACAACAGAAATTTATTTCTCACAGTCCTGGGAGCTGGGAAGTCCAAATCTAGGTTCAGCAGATTAGGTGTTTTCTCATTCGTTTGTTTGGTTTGTTTGAGACAAGGTCTCACTCTGTTGCCCAGGCTGGAGTGCGGTGGCAGGATCATGGTTCACTCCAGCCTCAAACTCCTGGGGTCAAGATATCCTCCCACCTCAGCCTCCCAAGTAGCTGTGAATACAGGCACATACCACTACAATCAGTTATTTTTTTATTTTTTACTTTTTTTTTCTTTTTGTAGAGACAAGGTCTCACCATGATGTCCAGGCTGGTCTCGAACTCCTGACCTCAATCAATCCTTTTGCCTCAGCCTCCCAAAGTGCTGGGATTACAGATGTGTGCTACCAGTACCTGGCCCAGATTGGGTATTTGATGAGAACCCACGTCCTGGTTCATAGCCAGCCATCTTGCTGTGTCCTCACATGACTGAAAGCAGTAAAAAGTCTCTCTGGGGCCACTTTTATAAGAGCGTTGATCCCATTATGAGGGCTCCACCCTCATGACTTAATCACCACCCAAAAGCCTGCGGATTAGGTTTCAATATATGAATTTGGGGAAGGGGGTTGGGGGAGACACAACCATTCAGACCACAACATGCGTATAAAGCAAAAACATATATTCTCTCCACTCCCCTTTCTCTACTGTTGCTTTTGTGTATACTTTCCACACTGTTCTGCATTTGCCTTTTTTCATTTAACGATTTAACAATACAACCTGGAGATCATTAAATATCGGTACATTAAGTGTCAGCTTTTTTTTTTTTTTTTTTTTTTTTTCAGATGGAGTCTTGCTCTGTCACCCAGGCTGGAGTGCAATGATGCAATCTCAGCTCACTGCAACCTCCGCCTCCCGGGTTCAAATGATTCTCCTGCCTCAGTCTCCCAAGTGGTTGGGATTACACCACCATTCCCGGCTAATTTTTGTATTTTTAGTAGAGGGGATTTCGCTATGTTGGTCAGGCTGGTCTCAAACTCCTGACCTCAGGTGATCCACCTGCCTCGGCCTCCCAAAGTGCTGGGATTACAGGCATGAGCCACTGTGCCTGGCCAATATAAAATTCTTAGAGTTCAAAAAACTTACCTTATAGATGACATTAAAATTTTAGTTTAATTCATGTACAAGTGTTGTACAAGTACTGTAAATATTGTTGTTTCTAACACTCCAAAGTCTTGCTATTTGGCTTAATTTTTCATTTAAATAATGTACATATTTCCAGCTCCACTATAGACTACAGAGAGCAAAACTCAGGAAGGTGGCAAATAGTTCAGCTGTTTTGCAGACCTGAGCCCTGGCAGAAGAGAAGAGGTAAAGGGGCTCTCCGCTGGAGCGCTCCTGCAAGCTCTTACTGTCCTTGAGGCATTTTCCTTGCCCAAATAAGAAGGAAAATTATTTTCCAGTCTTCAATCAAGTGCCAAAATTATTCTTGGAATTGCTCCCTTCATCTGTCAGTTTCAGTTTTTTCCCAATGGAGGTGTGGTCGGGGCAGCCAGACCTTCACCATCAGAATCAGGATTGGAACTGAATTGCTCCCACAGACAGCTGGTTTGGAAAAACTCCTTGCAAGGCAATTTTGATAAGGGATGAGAAACATCAGAAAGCTGATACATGTTGGATCTGAAGCTCTAACCATACACCTGACTTGAGTCTTTCTACAGGGCTAGTGGCTAACAGAGATACAAAAGAATTAATCATCTTTGGGAATTTCTTAGGAAAGAAAAGACAGAGGAGCTGAGTTCCATGGAGTCTTAGTGTTAGTCTCTAGCTCATTTCCCAAGTTCTTCATTTTCACTCTCTTGCTTAGTCTGGTCTAGTCAAGAGTGTGGGCTTTGGAGCCAGATGAACCTTAGCCACATCCATGTTTGTCCCTTGTTGGCTGTGGGATCATGGGCGAATTAGCCTCCTAGAGACAGGGTCTCCACCAATAAGACCGGGAGCACGCTATCCTGCTCTACCTTCCTGTCTGTGTTGAAGTGAAGATTAAAGAAAATCAACTATGGGCATGGTGTCTTGCATGGTTCTGACAAATAAGGCCCAGTAAATGTTAGTTCCTTTCATATTACCACCTTTCTATCCCTCTTACCAATGGCCTAAAACTCATTCTTCTGGAGTTTATGGTCTTGACTAGTGTTAAGTTAGAAAAGAAGCATTATGGTAAGGTAATCTAAGTGGAAACACCGGCTGCAGCTGTACCTAAACTAGAATTCGGAATTTTTCTAAAAATCCATTCCTTTCAATGTGGTAAGATTTTCAAACCTTCTGAAATGTATTTTGCAGTGTCGACAGCCCCTCTGTGAGAAAATCCATACTTCTGGGGGCAACTCTAACAGGTTTTGTAATCAAGTCAAAACTGCAGCTTATATTTAAACATTTCACAATCTTGTAAAGCAATTTAGATACAAATAGATGTTTTACAAAATCAGGTTCAAGTTTCTCTTTTCTTTCCTCTCCCTAGAGAATATAAAAGACAGCTCTCAAAAATAGGAAATGGTTTTATCATAGACAGAGACTTTAGAAATTATCTGAAACAAATGGTTTTGAGATGTTATAAATACAGTACAAATATACAGTAGTGAATTACTTTAATTCAAATTATTTATTTGTAGAAACCTAACAGGAACCGCACAAATATACATATGTAACAAACCTGCACGTTATGCACATGTACCCTAGAACTTAAAGTATAATAAAAAAATGAAAAAAAAAAAAAAAAGAAAAAGAAACCTAACAGGAACCAGTTTAACCATAGTGGCAGACATTGGCTAGCTATTCACCAAACCTGTTTTTCTCCTGGGCATGCAGCTAGACTATATTTCTCAACTTCACTTGCACTTAGGATGTGCCAACTAGAATGTGGTCAAAAATGATATACAGCCGGGCGTGGTGGCTCATGCCCGTAATCCCAGCACTTTGGCAGGCCAAGGCAGGAGAATTGCTGGAACCCAGGAGTTCAAGACTAACATGGGCAACCATAGCAAGACCCTGTCTGTACAACAATTACAAAAATTAACTGAACATGGTGGCTGGCATTTGCCTGTAGTCCCAGTTACTCGGGAGGCTAAGATAGGAGGATCACTTGACCCCAGGAGGTTGTGGCTGCAGTGAGCTGTGATCACACCACTGTACTCCAGCCTGTGCAACAGAGTGGAGGTGGGAGAAGTCATATATATGTGTGTGTATATATATATATATGAGTTCAACACATATATATATATATCACTTCCAGACCTGGTCCATTAGAACTGCATGCCATTTAACCTTACCGGATAAAAGGAAGGAACATGACTCCCCGGACAATCCTGGGAGCTACTTTTTTTTTTTTTTTTTGAGCCTGAGTCTCACTCTGCTGCCCAGGCTGGAGTGCAATGGTGGGATCTCAGCTCACTGCAACCTCCGCCTCCCAGGTTCAAGCAATTCTCCTGCCTCAGCCTCCTTGAGTAGCTGGGATTACAGGCACATGCCACCAGGCCCGGCTAATTTTTGTACTTTTAGTACGGATGGGGTTTCGCCATGTTGTCCAGGCTGGTCTCAAACTTCTGACCTCAAATGATCCGCCCACCTCGGCCTCCCAAAGTGCTGGGATTACAGGCGTGAGCCACCACATCCACCAGCTACCTTTTTAATACGGCAAAAAAGCTAGAAGGAAGAAATGTGGGTCCCTGAATCACTCCTGGAGGAGAACTGCCCAACCAGGAACATCTGTGTTAGAGTACACTGTGAGTGAGAAATAACCTTTTTTGTATTAAGCTACTGAGATTGGGTGGGGCGGGGGCAGTATTTGCTGTAGCAGCGAGTATTACCAATACAACCTCAAACACAAAATGCCATCTCCCAGACCTCGAATGTCTTCACATCAGCCCCTTCTTTCCTCCCTCTCTCTCCCTCTCCTTCCCGCTTCCTCCTTCTCTGTCTTCCTCCTTTTCCCCTTCTTTCCTTCCATGCTTCATTCATTCTTTCCTTCCTTTCCCAGTACTAATAGAATATCCAGTATATTTTTTCTTTTTTTCTTTTCTTTTGTTTTTTTTTTTTTTGAGACGGAGTCTCGCTCTGTCGCCCAGGCTGGAGTGCAGTGGCCGGATCTCAGCTCACTGCAAGCTCCGCCTCACTGCAAGTTCACGCCATTCTCCTGCCTCAGCCTCCCGAGCAGCTGGGACTACAGGCGCCCGCCACCTCGCCCGGCTAGTTTTTTGTATTTTTTAGTAGAGACAGGGTTTCACCATGTTAGCCAGGATGGTCTCGATCTCCTGACCTCATGATCCGCCCGTCTCGGCCTCCCAAAGTGCTGGGATTACAAGCTTGAGCCACTGCGCCCGGCCCAGTATATTTTTTCTAGGCATTGTTCTAGACACTGGGGATCCTGGGTGAACAAAGCAGACAAATCTTTGCCCTCATGAAGCTCATCTTACCATGGGTAACACAGGCAGTAGACAAATAAATAATAAGATTTCAAGCACTGATTATTACAGCTGTCCCTTGGTATCCATGAAGGATTGGTTCCAGGACCCTCTCATGGATAAGAAAATCCAAAGATGTTCAAGACCCTTATATGAAATGGAATAGTACTTGTATATAACCTACACACATCCTCCTGCATACTTTTTTTTCTTAATAAAAAAAAGTTTGAGTTTTTCTTTGAGTCAGAGTCTCACATGTTACCCAGGCTGGAGTGCAGTAGCATAAACACAGCTCACTACAGCCTTAAATCCCTGGGCTTAAATGCCTGCCTCAGCCTCCCAAGAAGCTAGGACTACAGGCATGTGACACCACGCAGGGCTATTTTTGTTTTTATTTTTATTTATTTTTTATTTATTTATTTATTTTGAGATGGAGTCTCTCTGTGTCTCCCAGACTGGAGTGCAGTGGCGCGATCTCGACTCACTGCAAGTTCCGCCTCCCGGGTTCACGCCATTCTCCTGCCTCAGCCTCCTGAGTAGCTAGGACTATAGGCACCTGCCACCACACCCGACTAATTTTTTGTATAGAGACAGGGTTTCACCATGTTAGCCAGGATGGTCTCGATCTCCTGACTTCATGATCCACCCACCTCGGCCTGCCAAAGTTCTGGGATTACAGACGTGAGCCACCATGCCTGGCCTATTTTTATTTTTTTATAGAGACAAGGTCTTGCGACGTTCCCCAGGCTGGTCTCAAACTCCTGGCCTCAAGTGATCCTCCAACCTCAGCCTCCCAAGACAGGCATAAGCCAGTCTGCCCAACCGTCTCGTGTGCTTTAAATAGTCTCTAGTGTACTTATAATACCTAATACAATGTAAATACATATAAGTAGTGTTTTTGTTTGTTTGTTTGTTTTTTGTTTTGTTTTGTTTGAGACGGAGTCATGCTCTGTTGCCCAGGCTGGAGTGCAGTGTCCTGATCTTGGCTTACTGCAACCTCTGCCTCCCAGGTTCAAGTGATTCTCTTTCCTCAGCCTCCTGAGTAGTTGGGACTACAGGCACCCGCCACCATACCCAGCTAATTTTTCTATTTTTAGTAAAGACAGGGTTTCACCATGTTGGCCAGGCTGGTCTTGAACTCCTGAGCTCAGGTGAGCCACCCACCTCAGCCTTCCAAAGTGCTGGGATTTCAGGAGTGAGCCACTGTGCCCGGCCAGTTGTTTTTTTTTTTTTTTTTTTTTTTTTTT
>NW_016813959.1:598604-614835 GCF_001698545.2 Rhinopithecus bieti | reverse complement strand
TTTTTTTTTTTTTGAGACGGAGTCTCGCTCTGTCGCCCAGGCTGGAGTGCAGTGGCCGGATCTCAGCTCACTGCAAGCTCCGCCTCACTGCAAGTTCACGCCATTCTCCTGCCTCAGCCTCCCGAGCAGCTGGGACTACAGGCGCCCGCCACCTCGCCCGGCTAGTTTTTTGTATTTTTTAGTAGAGACAGGGTTTCACCATGTTAGCCAGGATGGTCTCGATCTCCTGACCTCATGATCCGCCCGTCTCGGCCTCCCAAAGTGCTGGGATTACAAGCTTGAGCCACTGCGCCCGGCCCAGTATATTTTTTCTAGGCATTGTTCTAGACACTGGGGATCCTGGGTGAACAAAGCAGACAAATCTTTGCCCTCATGAAGCTCATCTTACCATGGGTAACACAGGCAGTAGACAAATAAATAATAAGATTTCAAGCACTGATTATTACAGCTGTCCCTTGGTATCCATGAAGGATTGGTTCCAGGACCCTCTCATGGATAAGAAAATCCAAAGATGTTCAAGACCCTTATATGAAATGGAATAGTACTTGTATATAACCTACACACATCCTCCTGCATACTTTTTTTTCTTAATAAAAAAAAGTTTGAGTTTTCTTTGAGTCAGAGTCTCACATGTTACCCAGGCTGGAGTGCAGTAGCATAAACACAGCTCACTACAGCCTTAAATCCCTGGGCTTAAATGCCTGCCTCAGCCTCCCAAGAAGCTAGGACTACAGGCATGTGACACCACGCAGGGCTATTTTGTTTTATTTTATTTATTTTTTATTTATTTATTTATTTTGAGATGGAGTCTCTCTGTGTCTCCCAGACTGGAGTGCAGTGGCGCGATCTCGACTCACTGCAAGTTCCGCCTCCCGGGTTCACGCCATTCTCCTGCCTCAGCCTCCTGAGTAGCTAGGACTATAGGCACCTGCCACCACACCCGACTAATTTTTTGTATAGAGACAGGGTTTCACCATGTTAGCCAGGATGGTCTCGATCTCCTGACTTCATGATCCACCCACCTCGGCCTGCCAAAGTTCTGGGATTACAGACGTGAGCCACCATGCCTGGCCTATTTTATTTTTTTATAGAGACAAGGTCTTGCGACGTTCCCCAGGCTGGTCTCAAACTCCTGGCCTCAAGTGATCCTCCAACCTCAGCCTCCCAAGACAGGCATAAGCCAGTCTGCCCAACCGTCTCGTGTGCTTTAAATAGTCTCTAGTGTACTTATAATACCTAATACAATGTAAATACATATAAGTAGTGTTTTGTTTGTTTGTTTGTTTTTTGTTTTGTTTTGTTTGAGACGGAGTCATGCTCTGTTGCCCAGGCTGGAGTGCAGTGTCCTGATCTTGGCTTACTGCAACCTCTGCCTCCCAGGTTCAAGTGATTCTCTTTCCTCAGCCTCCTGAGTAGTTGGGACTACAGGCACCCGCCACCATACCCAGCTAATTTTCTATTTTAGTAAAGACAGGGTTTCACCATGTTGGCCAGGCTGGTCTTGAACTCCTGAGCTCAGGTGAGCCACCCACCTCAGCCTTCCAAAGTGCTGGGATTTCAGGAGTGAGCCACTGTGCCCGGCCAGTTGTTTTTTTTTTTTTTTTTTTTTTTTTTTTTGAGCCGGAGTATGGCTCTGTCAACAGGTTTCAGTGCAGCACTACAACATCTGCCTCTTCAAGCAGTTCTCTGCCTCCCCAGCAGCTGGGATTACAGGTGCCTGCCACCATGCTCGGCTAATTTTTATATTTTTAGTAGAGACAGGGTTTCACCATCTTGGCCGGCTGGTCTTGAGCTCCTAACCTCATGATCCACCGCCTTGGCCTCCCAAAGTGCTGGGATTACAGGCGTGACCCACCGCGCCTGGCTATATAAGTAGTTTTTATACTCTCTTGTTAGACAATATGACAAAGGGAAAAAAGGCCTATACTTATTCAGTCTGTACAGTAGCAGTCACCTATTTTTTCTCGTTGAATATTTTGGATCCATGGTTGGTTGAATCCACAGATGTCACACTCGCAGATATGAAACCCACAGATAGAGAGGGCTTACTGTACTTAGATGAAAAATAAAGAACAATAAAAGGAGTTAGAAAGAGGCTGGAAGGATCTTTTAGAAAAGGTGGTCGGGAAAGAGCTTTCTGTGCCGGTAGCATCTGACCAGAGACCTGAATGATACAAAGAAGCTAATCATACCAAGATCAGAAGGGACAATGAACTCTTACCAATTGTTCCTCTGAAACAAGTTATTTGTGGAAGGAAAACAAAGGTAACAACAGTATAAAAAAGGAAAGAAAACTAGGCCAGGTAGGCCAGGCACGGTAGCTCACGCCTATAATCCCAGCACTTTGGGAGGCTGAGGTGGGCAGATCACTTGAGGCCAGGAGTTCAAGACCAGCCTGGCTAACATGGCTAAATCCCACATTTCTACTGAAAATAGAAAAATTAGGCCAGGTGCAGTGGCTCATGCCTATAATCCCAGAACTTTGGGAGGCAGAGGCGGGCGGATTACCTAAAGTCTGGAGTTTGAGACCAGCCTGACCAACATGGAGAAATCCTGTCTCTACTAGAAATACAAAATTAGCTGGACATGGTGGTGCATGCCTGTAATCCCAGCTACTCGGGAGGCTGAGGCAGGAGAATCGCTTGAACCTGAGAGGCAGAGGCTGCAGTGAGCTGAGATTTCCCCATTGCACTACAGCCTGGGTGACACAGTGAGACCCTGTCTCAAAAAAGAAAGAAAGAGAGAAAGGAAGGAAGGAAGGAAGAAAGGAAAGGAAAGGAGGGAGGAAGAGAGAGAGAGAGAAAGAAAGAGAGAGAGAGAAAGAGAGAAAGAGGCCAGGTGCGGTGGCTCATGCCTATAATCCCAGCATTTTGGGACGCCAAGGTGGATGGATCACCTGAGGTCAGGAGTTCGAGACCAGCCTGGCCAACATGGTGAAACCCCATCTCTACTAAAAATACAAAAAGTTAGCCGGGTATGGTGGCACACGACTGTACTTCCAGCTACTCAGGAGCTGAGGCAAGAGAATCGCTTGAACCTGGGAGGCAGAGGTTGCAGTGAGCCAAGATGGAGTCATTGTATTCCAACCTGAGCAACAAGAGTGAAACTCCATGTAAAAAAAAAAAAAAAAAAAAAGAAAGAAAGAAAAAGAAAAGGAAAAGAAAAAAGAAAATATCAAGGTACATCGTATATAGCAAGAATAGATATTTTTTACTGAAACAGTTATATAAGTTTACACACACACACACACAGCACCCACACATAATTTTACATATATATATGTTTTACATATATTAGTTTTAGGGTTTGTTGTTGTTTGAGATGGAGTCTTGCTCTGTCACCAGTCTGGAGTGCAGTGGTGTGATCTCAGCTCACTGCAACCTCTGCCTCCTGGGGTCAAACAATTCTCCTGTCTTAGCCTCCGGAGTAGCTGGGACTAGAGATGCACGTCACCATGCCTAGTTAATTTTTGTACTTTTAGTAGAGACAGGGTTTTTTTTTTTTTTTTTTTTTTTTTTTTTTGAGACGGAGTCTCGCTGTGTCGCCCAGGCTGGAATGCAGTGGCGCGATCTCGGCCCACTGCAAGCTCTGCCTCCCGGGTTCACGCCATTCTCCCGTCTCAGACTCCGAGTAGCTGGGACTACAGGCACCCGCCACGACGCCCGGCTAGTCTTTCGTATTTTTAGTAGAGACGGGGTTTCACCATGTTAGCCAGGATGGTCTTTATCTCCTGACCTCGTGATCCACCCACCTCGGCCTCCCAAAGTGTTGGGATTACAGGCGTGAGCCACTGCGCCCGGCCTAGAGACAGGGTTTCACCATGTTGGCCAGGATGGTCTCGATCTCTTGACCTTGTGATCTGCCTGCCTCGGCTTCCCAAAGTGCTGGGATTACAGGCATGAGCCACCGCGCCTGGCCTAGTTTTAGTTTTATATATTGCGGATTGCAGAAGATGCTGTGATGTACTACCCAGAGTCTGTCCTTCAGGACTAAGGCACATAGTCCCCAGCTCCCAGGAATGCTGCCTGCTGACTACTCAGAATTTAATCCCTCCCCAGGAGCTGCCCATGGTCTGAGAGAGCTGAGTAAACCCAGGGTCAGGACTCCTTCCCAGGGAAAAGCCCACGTCCAATGACTGGCCAATGTGAAAGGTAGGTACAAAGGCCCAGCCCTCCCAGAGTGACCAACTTGTCCTGGTTTGCCTGGGACTTTCCTGGCTTTAAAACAGAAAGTCCCATGTCCTGAAAACCCAGGGCAAACTAGATAAACTGGGATGATTGGCCACCCTACTCTTGCCTCAGTTTGGGATACCACTGATGACCCACCCTCAGAACTCTCTCTGGGATCAACTGAGGCTCCCCCTGGGTTGTAAGGGCATCACAGTTCAACCTCTCCCTCTGCCCAGTCCTGCTTCCCTTCTCTGACAGGTGCTGCTCCTAGGGTGCTCCCCAATGAACAAGTTGTATGTAACTCCCCAGCCCAGATCTCCTTCCAAGGGAATCTAGCCTGCTAGTATAGCAAGTCCTAATGATCAAATGCATTTCTTGCTGGGAACCAAGGTCAAAAAGATTTAAAAGCCACTTCTACAGTAGATACTACCAGTTTGTAGTATTTACATAGCACACCACTTTTCCATTAGTAATAGCGTCCTGCTTCTTTTGGGGAAGTAGTACTACTCTGACTCAAGTCAGGGGTTCTTGTGGGTACCTCCAACTTCCAACCATCACCACAAGACCTGTGACTCAATCTAGACCAATCAGAATCATTTCCTGGAATTTTTTCTATTCATACTTAAAGAAAAAGACTCCTGGCCAGGCACAATGGCTCACGCCTGTAATCTCAGCACTTTCGGAGGCCAAGTCAGGTGGATCACCTGAGGTCAGGAGTTTGAAACCAGCCTGGCCAACATGGCAAAACCTCGTCTCTACTAAATATACAAAAATTAGCTGGGTGTGGTGGCCGGCACCTGGAATCCCAGCTACTCAGGAGGCTGAGACAGGAGAATCGCTTGAACCCAGGAGATTGCAGTGAGCCAACACTGCGCCAACACACTCCAGCCTGAGCAACAAGAGAGAGACTCCATTTCAAAAAAAAAAAGAAAAAGAAAAAGACTCCTTTCCTGGGGCCTCCCAGAGGCCATGCAGCCCAGACATAGGCAGAGTAGTGAGGGAAATCAGGATAAACAGATTCCTGCGACATCACAGTGGGATTTCAGGCTGGAGAAATCCCACTTGCACCTCTGCTCTTCCTTGTTTCTCCTCCAGGTGGGCTTCTGCCATCTGCAGCCAAAAGTATCCTGACTGGTGGCACAGACTTTTAAGAAAAGCAGATCATGATCATTCATCAGGTATACTGCTGGCACAGTATACATTCATCAGGTATCAACAGCTATACTGCTGTTGATTTATTTATTATTTACAGCATTTATTAGCTATACCTAATGGTTTTTTTCTTTGTTACACTTATCTGTCTTCACTTCTCTTGCCTTCTTTCCTTTACTTAAGTACTTGCCTCTTTTGAACCACTTTTTTAAGACCTGTTCAGATGTCTCCTGCTCAGTGAAGTCAAACTTTCCTGCCACTCCCAGACAGGCACATAATTAGATCCATGGACAAACGTTCATGAGCTCTTGCTATTGTGGTGCTTATAGCTGCTGCTGTGCTAGCACAAGGCTAAGATGGAGCAGTGCCCAACCTGGACCTCCAGGAACTTTAGTGTTGTAGTGGAGCAGGCTGGCTCCTAAACATAATTACCATTTGAGGTGGTAAGTGCACTGACAGAAATGTTAGAGGCCGACCCCTAGGAGAGGGAAGTGTGAGGTAGCAACATGTTTGTCTATAATCTATTAGCCCCTTTTTTTCTTTCTTTTCTTTTCTTTTCTTTTTTTTTTTTTTGAGACAGAGTGTTGCTCTGTCACCCAGACTGGAGTGCGGTGGTGTGATCTCAACTCACTGCAATCTCCGTCTCCCAGGTTCAAGTGATCCTTGTGCCTCAGCCTCCTGAGTAGCTGGGATTACAGGTGTGTGCCACCACACCAGGCCAATTTTTGTATTTTTAGTAGAGACGAAGTTTTGTCATGTTGGCCAGGCTGGTCTCCAACTCCTGACCTCAGGTGATCCACCCTCCTCAGCCTCCCAAAGTGCTGGGATTGTACAGACTTGAGCCACTGTGTTTGGCCTTTTAGCTCCTTTTCTGTAGTGCAGGTACATAATTGCTTCTTCCTTTTTATTTCCTCAGCACCTTTGTATTTCTTTAGCATTTATTTCATTCTATTTTATCTTAATGGTTTTCTTCAGGAACCACTTCACGGGTATGTGTATTAGTCAGTTGTTGCATTACTAGAAAGGAATACCTGAGGCAGCATAATTTAAGAAAAGAGGTTTAATTGGCTCACGGTTCTGCAGGCTTTACAGGAAGCATGGTGCTGGCATCCACTTCTGGCAAGGCCTCAGGAAGCTTCCAATCATGTTGCAAGGGGATGGGGAGCCAGCATGTCACATGGCCAGAGTGGGAGTGAAAAAGAGGGTGGGGTAGTTCCCACACTCTTCAACAACAAGATCTCACATGAATTCACTGAAGGAGAACTCACTCATCATCAAGGGAATAGTGTTAAATCATTCATGAGGAATCCACCCAGTGATCCAGTCACCTCCCACCAGGCCCCACCTCCAACATTGGAAATCACATTTCAACATGAGATTTGGAGGCAACAAATATCCAAATTGTATCAGTATGCAACATGTATAGCCATATGGAGCCCCACAGTTAGAAGCACCCTGTGCTGGATATAATGCTCTGTTGTCACTGTCTTGAAATTCTCTTTCAAAAAAAAATTAACAAGGGCTTCACCTTTTCATTTTATATTGGCCTTGGCTTTCAGATTTATCTGTCCTAGAATGGTAAAGGCAGAGACCCAGGGCTAAGAT
Organism: Rhinopithecus bieti; assembly: GCF_001698545.2. Classification (NCBI taxonomy): domain Eukaryota; kingdom Metazoa; phylum Chordata; class Mammalia; order Primates; family Cercopithecidae; genus Rhinopithecus; species Rhinopithecus bieti. Next base: position 607,909 of record NW_016813959.1, on the reverse strand, counting down.
CCTGTCATGGACACCTTTGAATTCCTCACAGCACCTTGAGAATGCCCACAGTAAATGTCTTTTTTTTTTTTGAGATGGAGTCTCACTCTGTCTCCCAGGCTGGAGTGCAGTGGCACGATCTCGGCTCACTGCAAGCTCCGCCTCCTGGGTTTACGCCATTCTCCTGCCTCAGCCTCCCGAGTAGCTGGGACTACAGGTGCCTGCCACCTCGCCTAGCTAGTTTTTTTTTTTTTTTGGTTTTTGTATGTTTTAGTAGAGACGGGGTTTCACTGTGTTAGCCAGGATGGTCTGGATCTCCTGACCTCGTGATCTGCCCGTCTGAGCCTCCCAAAGTCCTGGGATTACAGGCTTGAGCCACCGCGCCCAGCCTCACAGTAAATGTTTTTAACATGAAGGAGCTGGGTGCCATGACTCACACCTGTAATCCCAGCACTTTGGGAGGCCAAGGCAGGCAGATCACCTGAGGTCAGCAGTTCAAAACCAGCCTGGCCAACATGGGGAAACCCCGTCTCTACTAAAAATGCAAAAATTAGCCAGGCATGGTGGTGGGAGCCTATAGTCCCAACTCAGGAGTCTGAGGCAGGAGAATCACTTGAACCTGGGAGGCAGAGGTTACAGTGAGCTGAGATCACACCACTGTACTCCAGCCTGGGCAACAGTGAGACTGCACCCCAAAAACAAACCAAACCAACAACAACAACAACAAAACATGAAGGGAAAACTCCTTATCTCTGAAGGGCTTTTTTTCTTAATGTTTGTTTTTGTTTTGTGAAGCCATATACAGATGTCTTTAGTGATAATCAACACACATGGAAGCCTCCAGAATTAATTAATTAATTAATTAATTTATTTATTTGAGACGGAGTCTCGCTCTGTCGTCCAGGCTGGAGTACATTGACGCACTCTTGGCTCACTGCAACCTCCGCCTTCCAGGTTCAAGCAGTTCTTCTGTCTCAGCCTCCTAAGGATTACAGGTGTGTGCCACCATGCCCGGTTAATTTTTGTATTTTTAGTAGAGACGGGGTTTCACCATGTTGACCAGGCTGGTCTCGAATTCCTGATCTCATGATCTGCCCGCCTCTGTGAGGCTCCACGGCAGCCTCACAAAGTGGTGGGACTATAGGCGTGAATTACCATGCCCAGCCCTCCAGAATTATTATGTTGGAGTCCCATTTTCCCTCTGATCTTTGCATGTTACTTTGAGCTTTATTTATTCCAAGCAAGAAACAAAGGAAGAATACTGTTTTCTGTTTCTCATTTAGAGAGATCTATAAACACTCTCAAGAAGCAACAATTTCAACCACTTGAAGCTTATAAGCTCAATGTATCAACAATAGCTGTACTCAAAGAAGAACTGTGAGCTATGCACAAAGTTCATATTTTCAGGCAAGCAGTAGGAGCTAGTGAATATATGATGGAGCATATAACTATGATATTTTACATTTTTTGTCCAATTTTAGTCACTGATTCTTCTGGATACTTTCAGTTGTTCAAAGTTCTTTGAATTTCAGTCATGGGAATATTTACCATCACTTCTTGAAAAGAACATAAAAGATTTCAGATTGTTCTGGTTAACTTTATTAGAATGCCTTATTTTATTTTTGGAGACAGAGTCTCACTCTGTCACACAGGTTGGAATGCAATGGCACAATCATAGCTCTTTGCAGGCTCGAATTCCTGGTCTCAAGGGATCCTCCCACCTCAATCTCCCAAGTAGCTAGGACTACAGGAATGTGCCACCATGCCCAGCTAATTTTTTAAAAAATTTTTTATAGAGATGGGGTCTCACTATGTTGCCCAGGCTGGTCGCCAGTTCCTGGGCTCAAGCAATCCTTCCACAGCAGCCTCACAAAGTGGTGGGACTATAGGTGTGAGCCACCATGCCCAGCAGAATAGCTTATTTTCAGTCAAATTCTCAACATTTCCAAATTTATATTTGGAGGTAGTTCAGGCCTTTCTTTAAGTTATGCCCCCAAAATGTTAAGGAAAATTTCCCCCAAATGTTTACATTACTTCCTAAAGTTTTATAAGTTGTTAAGAAGGTATCTTTTAGGCCGGGCGCAGTGACTCACACCTGGAATCCCAGCACTTTGGGAGGCCAAGGCTGGCAGATCACTTGAGGTCAGGAGTTCGAGACCAGCCTGACAAACATGGTGAAACCCTGTCTCTGCTAAAAATACAAAAATTAGCCAACCGTAATGGCATGTACCTGTAATCCCAGCTACTTGGGAGCCTGAGGCAGGAGAATCGCTTGAACCTGGGAGGCGGAGGTTGCAGTGAGTCGAGATTGTGCCACTGCACTCCAGGCTGGGCAACACAGTGGGACTCTTTCTCAAAAAAAAAAAAAAAAAAAATTAGTCGGGCGTTGTGGCGGGCACCTGTAGTCCCAGCTATTCGGGAGGTTGAGGCAGGAGGATCGTTTGAACCTGTGAGGCAGAGGTTGCAGTGAGCTGAGATCGCACCACAACACTCCTGCCTGGGTGACAGAGTGAGACTCTCTCTCGGGGAAAAAAAAATGTATCTTTTATGGTTAGCGGAGTAAACTAAAAGTTCAGAAAAATCAAATAGTAAACATTTAATAAAATAGTAGCTACATCTTAACATTTAAAGTAAAAGATTTTTGGGTGGGTGCAGTGGCTCACGCCTGTAATCTCAGTACTTTGGGAGGTCGAGGCGGGTGGATCACCTGAGGTCAGAAGTTCCAGACCAGCCTGGATAATATAGTGAAACCCCATGTCTACTAAAAATACAAAAAATTAGCCTGGCGTAGTACCAGCTACTCAGGAGGCTGAGGCAGGAGAATTGTTTTAAACCGGGAGGCAGAGATTGGTGTAAGCCAACATCAGACCACTGCACTCCAGCCTGGGTGACAGAGCAAGACTCTGTCTCAAAAATTAAAAAATAAAAAAATTAATTGATTGATTAAAAATAGAAACAAACAAAAATAAATAAAGCAAAAGATTTTCGGCCAGCGCGGTGGCTCATGCCTGTAATCCCCGCACTTTGGGAGGCCAAGGCAGGCGGATCACTTGAGCTCAGGAGCTGGAGACCAGCCTAGCTAACATGGTGAAACACCATCTCTACTAAAAATACAAAAATTAGCTGGGCACGGACAGGGCACAGTGGCTCATGCCTGTAATCCCATACTTTGTGAGGCCGAGGCAGGCAGATCATTTGAGATCAAGAGTTTGAAACCAGCCTGGCCAACATGGTAAAACCCCGTCTCTACTAAGAATACAAAAATTAGCTGGGTGTGGTGGCATGTGCCTATAATCCCGGCTAGTCGGGAGGTGGAAGCAGAGGCAGGAGAACCGCTTGAACCCGGGAGGCGGAGGTTGCAGTGAGCCAAGGTCACACTACTGCACTCCAGCCTGGGTGACAGAGCAAGACTCCATCTCAAAAAAAAAAAAAAAAAAAAAAAATTAGCTGGGCATGGTGGCAGGAGGCTGTAGTTCCAACTACTCAGAAGGCGAAGGCAGGAGAATCGCTTGAACCAGAGGGGTGGAGGTTGCCTTGAGCCAAGATCACTGAACTCCAGCCTGGGCCACAGAATGCAACCCTGCCTCAAAAATAAATAAATACAAATAAAAGATTTTTGTGACTTGTTTTTTCAATTATTCATTTAACAAATATTTATGAAGTATCTACTGTGTGCCAGGCATTGTTCCAGACACAGGGAACACACCAGACAAAGTCTCTGCATTCTAGACCTTGCATTATGGTGGGAAAACATGACAATAAACAGAGGTAAGGAGAAGATCTGTAAGTAATATATTATTATTTTTTCTTTTTTTTTTTTTCCTTTTAAATGTTCTAGACAGGGAACCTAAGAACTAAGGATAAATAACATAGTAAAATAATATCAGCTAGTGATATGAAATGAACAAAACATACAAATTTGGATATTTTATTGGTATGAAAAAACCTTTAGGGTATATTGTTAAATGAAAATGGGGCTGGGTGTGGTAGCTAACACCTGTAATCCCAGCACTTTGAGAGGCTAAGGTGAGAAGATCACTTGAGCCTAGAAGGTTGAGGCTACAGTGAGCTGAGATCACACCACTGGACTTCAGCCTGGGCAACAGTGAGACCCTGTCTCAAAAAAAAGGGGGGAGTTAATATGCATGTGTATTACCAAGAAAGGAAAGTTGAGAAGTACATACACTAAAATATAAGTATGTTAAAATATTTTTGTATTAAAGGCTTTTGAATTTGGGATCTATTTCCCAATATTGAGGAGAAGAGGCTGGGCGCAGTGCCTCACTCCTGTAGTCCCAACACTTCAAGAGGCCGAGGTAGGAGGATCACTTGATCTCAGGAGTTCGAGACCAGCCTAGCCAACAAGGTGAAAACCCATCTCTACTAAAAATACAAAAAATAGACAGGTGTGGTGGTGTGTGCCTGTAGTCCGAGCTACTGAGGAGGTTGGGGCATGAGAATCACTTGCAGAGGTTGTAATGAGCTGAGATTGCACCATTGCACTCCAGCCTGGGTGACAGAGCGAGACTCCATCTCAAAACAAAAAATAAATAAATAAAAAAGGAGGAGAAAAATAGGAAGAGCTTAATTCTCAAGAAACATCCAAACATCTGGTCTATCAGATTTTACAGCCCCTGGAGAGGATTTTTTCCTGATGGCCGGGAGCCAATACTGACAAAAATAATTGGCAGGGTGATAATTAAAGCAAGATCTTGCATTAATGTGTCCCCCTGCCCACATCCAAGGTAAAATTTTCATATCAGCTGAAGCAATGCTTTGCACGTAGTAGATGCTGTGTAACTATTTGATGCAAGCTAGCAGAAAAGAATGTATGAATTTACTGAGGAATGAAAAACAGATGGGACCACTTTGGAAATGTGATCAAACAGTGTTTGAGGTACTGGAAAGGAGTGTATTTGCAAACCAGGAAATAACCAACCCCAGGAAGCAGATGCTGCTTTGCTGTCGGTGAAAACATCTTTTTCATAGAAAACCCTAGGGTTTTATTTTTACCTTGGTAACTATCAAAATTTTTAATCGTTCACAGGAATTTATCTCCAAAATGACATTCTGAGTGACTGCCTCTGTTCAGGACAAGCTGGGTTTTGCGATAATTGCCTTTGATGTCTGTTCTTCGGTCTTTCTCCCTTGCCTAACCCCTGTCGCTGTCAATTACCCTGGGAGGCTGCCCACAACAATGGAGACTATTGCCTCAGTAACAGCCGCCTAGGCCTTCAGTATCAGCAGTGCCAAGTGGCTGCAGGCTGTGCTGAGGGCTACACTGTGAGCTAAGGGGACTTCCAAGGCTTTACTTTCCCCGAAATCTGTGATTTTCCTTTCTACTATGTATGACCACTGACCCACAATTTTAGGTGGCATTTCAATCTCAGATCTCTGCCAGATGCCCAAGCTGCCTGCGATGCAAAGTGATTCTTAACATTACGCGGCTGCAGCTGGGGAATTCAGAGGACAGAGTAGGGGAAAGAGGAAACCCTGGCTAAAGTGATGGTGCTGCCCCAGAGGCTGCCTTCCGTAAGCCATTTCCACCTTCCACACCCAGCAATGTTTTTTGAAGGATTAAGATATTTCAGGCAGGGGCCAGGCGCGGTGGCTCACACCTGTAATCCCAGTACTTTAGGAGGCCAATGCTGGTGGATCACCTAAGGTCAGGAGTTTGAGACCAGCTTGGCCAAATGGTGTTACCCCATCTCTACTAAAAATACGAAGAATTAGACCGGCATGGTGGCAGGCATCTGTAATTCCAGTACGTGGGAGGCTGAGGCATGAGAATCGCTTGAACCCAGGAGTGGAGGTTGCAGTGAGCCAAGATTGCGCCATTGTACTCCAGCATGGGCAACAAGAGCAAAACTCTTATCTCGAAACAAAGAAACAAAAACAACGATTGAAGGAACCTCATTATGAACTTTTAAAGTTTGCTAAATATCTTGATTCCCAGGCCATCACAGCTAATTAGTCAAGGAAAGCATCTAGAAGGATGAGAGGCTCTATTTGCTGATCCTTGCTCTCCAGTTTCCACTGTTGGTCATTTCCCTACAAGGAAAACCAGAGACGCAGGCCGTATTAAGTAACATTGTATTCTGTTCCCATTGTCTTCCAATATTAATTATATTTCAAACATGCCAAAGTAGTTTAAGTTACACTTATCATTATGAACTTTTCAACATCTTTCTGAGCCCAGCCCTAGCATTGTTTAAAATTGACAAATTGTTTCTTATAAATGATATTTAAAATGTATTTGGAAACCTGACAAAGATTTGCAGAAACAAGTGATTACAAAAAAAATTCCACAAAGCCAAGAAGATCACAGAAAATAAAAAGTAGTTTCAACAAACAAACAGGCCAGGTGCAGTGGCTCACACCTATCACGCCTGTTATCCCAGCACTTATCTGAGCACTTTGGGAGGCTAAGGCAAGAGTATCACTTGAGCTCAAGAGTTTGAGACCAGCCTTGGCAACATGGCGAGGCCTTGTCTTTACAGAAACAAACAAACAAACAAACATCAAATTCTTAATTGTGTGAAATAGTACAAGAACAAATTGACATAGAGAATGTAAGGTTTTATACAAGCAATGTAAGATGAGTTCTTTACAAATAGAAAAATATTTTTTAAATTGGCTATGGTTGATTCTGGAAGGAAAAATAAAAAATGTCTCTGCAATAGAGTCTCTGCAAAAAAAAAATAATGTAAAAGAAAAGAAATAAATGATATGGCAATTTCACTTCTTTTTTTTATATTTATTTTTATTTATTTATTTTTGAGACGGAGTCTCGCTCTGTTGCCCAGGCTTGAGTGCAGTGGCACAATCTTGTCTGACTGCAAGCGCCGCCTCCTGGGTTCACGCCATTCTCCTGCCTCAGCCTCCCGAGTAGCTGGCATTACAGGCGCCTGCCGCCACGCCCAGCTAATTTTTTGTATTTTTAGTAGAGACGGGGTTTCACCATGTTAGCCAGGATGGTCTCGATCTCCTGACCTCATGATCCGCCCGCCTCGGCCTCCTAAAGTACTGGGATTACAGGCATGAGCCACCGCGCCCAGCCTTCACTTCTTATTTTATTTTTTGAGATGAGATCTCATTCTGGCACCCAGGCTGGAGTGCAGTGGTGTGAACAGGGCTAACTACAGTCCTCCTGGGCTCAAGCAATCCTACCCCCTCAGTTTCTTGGGTAATTAGGACTACAAACACATGCCATCATGTCCAGGAAATATTTTTTTTGTAGAGATGAAAAGGGTCTCACCATGTTGCCCAGGCTGGTCTCTAATTCCTGGGCTCACATGATTTGCCAGCCTTGGCCTCCCAAAGTGCTGGGATTACAGGTGTGCGCCACTGCGCCTGGCCCCATTTCACTTTATTAAGTACCTTCTTGATGATGCCAATGACTCACAAACATATATTGGCAGCGCAGACCTCTTCCTGAATTCCAAACTCAGAATTTACTTGAAATTTTCTGATGAGCTGTGGCGGCTCATGCCTGTAATCCCAGCACTTCGGGAGGCCAAGAAGGGTGGATCACCAGAGCCCAGGAATTTGAGACCAGCCTGGGCAACATGGTGAGAGCCCCACCTCTACAAAATAAAATAAAATAAATTTCCTCTGGCATGTTTCAAGGACATCTTAAACCTCACATGTTCAAAACTCAATTGTAAATTATGAGCTGAGTAAAATAAGCCCTAGAAGCTGTGGAGACTGGAAAAATCTCCTACCAAGAAAAAGGTATTTTCCCATATGGCACTGACTACAAGAGAAAACTAAGGGGTAAGGAAAATCATATTTATTAGTAATGAAGCAACATCGTTGTCTGGGTAAATACCCAAGGTTCGTTGTCTCACACCAGGGAAATCGAGGACACAGAGACAAAAGAAGTGAGTTTAAGAGCAGAGGTTTAGGCCAGGTGCAGTGGTTCATGCCTGTAATTCCAGCACTTTGAGAGGCCAAGGTGAGCAGATCACCTGAGGTTGGGAGTTTGAGACCAGCCTGTCCAATATGGTGAAATCCCATCTATACTAAAAATACAAAAATTAGCCAGGCGTGGTGGCTGGCGCCTGTAATCCCAGCTAGTCAGGAGGCTGAGGCAGGAGAATTGCTTGAGCCCAGGAGACAAAAGTTGCAGTGAGCTGAGATCGTGCCACTGCACTTCAGCCTGGGCAACAGAGCGGGAGTCTGTCTAAAAAAAAAAAGTGGAGGTTTAATAGGCAAAAGAAAGGGAAAAGAGAATAGTTCTGTCTCCCTGCAGAGAGAAATGGCACACCCTAGTGGGTCTTCTAGTTCCATGGTGAAATGCACAGGGTTTTATAGACAAGCTTGAGGAGGCGGTGTCTGATTTACATAGGGCACAAGAGATTGGTCAGACCAGGTGTGCCGTTTGCATAGCACACCATGCAAAGAAGTTGGCAGTCCCACCCTAATCTTTTATTATGCAGATAGAGTCTCTACCTGGCCAGTGCCATGTTGCCTACTTTCTTACTGCACACATGGCGACAAAGAAAAGGAAGGAGGGAACCTCTATGTTGAACATCCCTGTCTTCCAGGTATCCGTTTTCTCCTGGCACAGCTGCCAGCATTTACCTATGCAAGCTTTTAGCTTGCTTATTCATCTCTACTTGCAGCTGGATTTTTCAGGCTGCAAAGAAAAGAAATGATCTCGGGACTGCTTTTTATTGAAAGGAAACCTTACTGAAGACTCTTTTACCCTCACCATCTGCCTAAATAATTTCTTTCTAGCTCCTGTATCAGTAACTTGCCCAAAGTTAAAATATGGTTCCCAGAAAATATATACATATGTGCGTGTTAGTATGTGTGTGAGAGAGACAGAGAAAGAAAGATTTGTTTGACTTATCAGTGAAGGAATCTGCAGATAGTAAAGCTGGTTCAAAGAGCATTTGATAAACAGAGATTTATTAAGTTCTCCAGGAAAGACATGCTGGAGTAAATTTGCTAGGTTAGAAACTGAAACTAGTTAATGTGCTACAGGATAAGATTATGGCCATTTGGGGTACTTTTTCTACTAAAGAGAAGTCATTTGCATCTTTACCAGACAAAAATCTGCAAGTTAACATGCAACTTCCCAGAGTCTGGGCCTAGTCAACAGTAAATAGCATGCCAAAAACGATCATTTCCTTAGGGAATTAAATCATCTGTGGGTAGGTCTGTCATACAGAACTCAAGTATGACACTGAAAACATACCGCCCTCTTTCTTGCCTCTCTTCCGTGTTTTGTATAATTTTAACAAGTGTCAGAACCTCCACACTTTTTTTTTTCCCTGAGCACAGAGTTTTAGTAGAGCTGGGATTTTTTTTTTTTTTTC
>NW_016813959.1:586569-595876 GCF_001698545.2 Rhinopithecus bieti | reverse complement strand
AAAAAAAAAAAAAAAAAAAAAACAGGAAAAGAAAGACAGAAAGACAAAAGAAAAGACAAATAATTTCAGCAAAATAGGTCAATTTGAAAATAAAATGTATCTTTTTTCTTAAACGGATTTTTTACCTACAGTGATTAAGGAAGTGAGGGTGGGGCGGAGGTGGGAGGGGGTGGTGGGAATCAGTTTATCTATTTGGTCAAAACTTTGTCTCCATTTAAAGGTCTCCTTCCTGTAAATGAAGAAGTTTTCATCTTATCCCTGAAACTGCATATCACAAATGCACCAATTAAAAAAAAGAGGTCTGTGGAACATTCCCTTTGTTTACACTTTTATACTGACCTTTTGGACCCTTTTGATTCTATCCTCTCAGAACCCTATGCTAGGGAGATTTCTCCATGAAATTCAGTTTGGTCTTTATGTACATAAAGACCTGGTCTTGGCCAGGCGTGGTGGCTCACGTCTGTAATCCCAGCACTTCGGGAGGCCGAGGTGGGCAGATCAGCTAAGGTTGGGAGTTCAAGATCAGCCTAACCAACATGGAGAAACCCCGTCCCTACTAAAAATACAAAATTAGCCAGGCGTGGTGGCACATGCCTGTAATCCCAGCTACTTGGGAGGCTGAGGCAGGAGAATCACTTGAACCCGGGAGGCGGAGGTTGCAGTGAGCTGAGATTGTGCCACTGCGCTCCAGCCTGAGTGACAGAGTGAGACTCCATCTCAAAAACAAAACAAAACAAAAAAACAGATTCAGGGATTCAAGATGTATTATTAAAGGAAAAAAGTTTTAGGACAGTGTGAAACAATTTTAGTTTAAAGATGTTTATTTTGAACTGGGCGACGTGGCTCATGCTATAATCCCAGCACTTTGGGAAGCCAAGGTGGGAGGATTGCTTGAGTCTAGGAGTTCAAGACCAGTCTGGGCAACATGGTGAAACCCCTGTCTCTACAAAAAAACACAAAAATTATCTAGGCATGGTGGCATGCGCCTGTGGTCCCAGGCACTCAGTCAGCTGAGGTGAGAGGATCCCTTGAGCCCAGCAGGTCAAGGTTGCAGTGGGCTGTGGTTGTGTCACTGTACTCCAGCCTGGGCTAATACAGAGTGAGACCCTGTCTCAAAATAAATAAATAAATAAATTTATTTTGGACTGGACATGGTGACTCATGCCTGTTATGTAACACTTTAGGAGGCTGAGGTAGGGGGTTCAATTGAGCCCAGGAGCCGAGATCACGCCACTGCACTCCACAAGACTCCGTCTCAGAAAAAAAAAAGAGACTATCATAAAATGATGGCCAATGATTGGATTAAAATTTATTTCTGGATGTGAAGGATCCATTTTTTTGCCTGCTTTTATTGTTTTTCATTGACATATAATAATTGTATTTATGGGGTATAGTGTGATGTGGCAATACATGTATACAGTGTGTAATGATCAAATCCAGGAAATTAACATATCCATACCTATCCAAACAAACATTTATCATTTTTTCGTGTTAGGACACTTAATATCTGCTCTTCTCGCTATTTGGTTTTTTTTGTTTTGTTTTGTTTTGAATTGGAGTTTCGCTCTTGTTGCCCAGTCTGGAGTACAATGGCACGCAATCTCGGCTCATCACAAGCTCCGCCTTCCAGGTTCAAGCGATTCTCCTGCCTCAGCCTCCCGAGTAGCTGGGATTACAGGCATGCTCCACCACGCCCGGCTAATTTTGTATTTTTGGTAGAGACAGGGTTTCTCCATGCTAGTCAAGCTGGTCTTGAACTCTTGACCTCAGGTGATCTGCCTGCCTCGGCCTCTCAAAGTGCTGGGATTACAGGTGTGAGCCACTGTGGTTGGCCTCACTATTTGAAAATATGCAATAAATTGTTGTTAATTACAGTCCCCCTATAGTGCTATAGAATACTGTAACTTATTCCTCCTATCTAGCTGTGCTTTTGCCTCCATTAACCAACCTTTGTCTATTCCTCCCTTCCTATGCCCCTTCCCCAGGTGTAATAACTACTATTCTACTCCCTACTTTTTTTTTGTTTTTGTTATTGTTGTTTGAGACAGAGTCTCCCTCTATCGCCCAGGCTGCAGTGTAGTGGCACAATGTAAGCTCACTGCAACCTCCGCTTCCCAGGCTCAAGTGATTCTCAAGTCTCAGCCTTTCAAGTGGCTGGGACTACAGGCACATACCACTATGCCTGGCTAATTTTTTGTATTTTTAGGAGAGATGGGGTTTCACCATGTTTGCCAAGCTGGTCTAGAACTCCTGGCTTCAACTCCCCCTTGACCTCCCAAAGTGCTGGGATCACAGGCATGAGTCATCACACCTGGCCTCTACGCCCTACTTCTATGAGATCAACATTTTTTCCCCCTCGAGACGGAGTCTTGCTCTGTCGCCCAGGCTGGAGTGCAGTGGCATGATCTCGGTTCACTGCAACCTCCGCCTCCTGGGTTTAAGCGATTCTCCTGCCTCAGCCTCCTGAGTAGCTGGGACTTCAGGTGCATGCCACCACCATGCCCAGCTATTTTTTGTATTTTTGGTAGAGATGGGGTTTCACCATTTTGGCCAGGCTGGTCTCGAACTCCTGACCTCATGATCCACCTGCCTCAGCCTCCCAAAGTGCTGGGATTACAGGCATAAGCCACCGTGCCCAGCCCGAGATCAACTTTTTTAGCTTCCATATATGAGTGAGAACATAGGGTATTTACTTTTCTGTGACTGGCTTATTTCATTTAAGTCCATTTTATTTCGACTTTCAGTTCAAGATGACCTTAAACTTGCTAGCAGACAAATTTTCAGTGATTATTCTCTAATGGATGGTGTCTGACTACAGGCCAAATAAGTCAGGGAGAATATCAAATAGGAATCTCTAAACATTCTTAAAGGGTCACCCTACCCCTCCCCTCTGCGTTTGAGGCTTATGGATGGATTTCCTCCACAAAGTCACCGTTGCCTCTCCCGTAGGCCTATTCTGACCCAGCCTGAATTAAGCGCCCCTTTCATGGGTCTCCTCAGATGTTATGCATTCTTTCCCCAGCTAGCACTTCTAGAAATGCGTTTTCATCTTCCCACTGACTTATCAGTCTGTACTCTCCACTAAATTGTGAGATTCTTTTTATCCCTAAGGCCTAGCAGGGAATTAGTCATGCGTCCACAAATATTTACTTGAATGTCTATTCTGTGCCAGGCACTGTGCTAGGTGCTGGAGTTGCAATGGTGACCAAAACAGTAAATACTGTTGGGATTTTACAGTTTGTTGGGGGAATCAGTCATTAAAAAGATAACACAAGTAACTAATTAATTAAGATGGTGTTTAGGGCCACTTAATCCAAGTACTGGGGGCTAACAGAGCATATGTAGCTTTAGCAGGACTTGGTTGCTTGAGTTCAGATGAATGCTTCCTGGAGGATATGACATTTAAGCTGATTTCTGAAAAATGAGAGCAAGTTGACCAAGCAAAGTGTGTCTGTGTTGAAATGGGGATAGGTGGGGTGCTGAGACCGAGAAGAACCCTTCAAGTAGTTGGAAGAGCACACAGAAGGAGGCTGAAGCTGGAAGTGGTCAGTGTGGCTGAGCTGCTGAGAAGAGAGGTCAAGATCAGGCAGTTCCTCACAGACCTTGTTAAGCAGTTCAAACATTAAAAGAAATGTGGGCCGGCTAGGTGCAGTGGCTCACGCCTGTAATCCCAGCACTGTGGGGAGTCAAGGTGGGCAGATCACGAGGTCAGGAGTTCAAGACCAGCCTGGCCAACATAGTGAAACCCCCATCTTTACTAAAAATACAAAAATTAGGTGGGTGTGGTAGCACACACCTGTAGTCCCAGCTACTTGGGAAGCTGAGGCTGGAAAATCACTTGAACCTGGGAGGCAGATGTTGCAGTGAGCCAAGACTGTGACATTGCATTCTAGCCTGGGCAACAGAGCCAGATGCCATCTCAAAAAATAAAAAAAAAGAAAAGAAAAGAAAAGAAAAGATATGTGGACCGGGCATGGTGGCTCATGCCTGCAATCCCAGCACTTTGGGAGGCCGAGGTGGGTGGATCGCCTGAGGTCAGGAGTTCAAGACCAGTCTGGCTAACATGGTGAAAACCAATTTCTACTAAAAATACAAAAAATTAGCCAGGCATGGTGGTGGTATGCACCTGTAATCCCAGCTACTCAGGAGGCTGAGGCAGGAGAATCGCTTAAACCCAGGAGGCGGAGGTTGCAGTGAGCCGACGTCGTGCCATTGCACCACTCCAGCTTGGGCAACAAGAGCAAAACTCTGCCTTAAAAAAAAAAAAAAAAAAAAAAGAAATGTGAAGGCACTGAGGAGATTTTAGCAGAGAATGATGATGTGATCAGATGATGAGATTTGGATTTCTGAAAGTTGACATTTCTTAGGCTGCTAGAAGAAGAATGGAATGTAGAGAAGCAGGAATCGGCAAAGGGAGATTAGTTAAGGCAAGAGAGAATGGTGGCTTCATGAGTATATGTGGAGTGAATGAGAGCCAAAGTGTAGGATGCAAGGCCTGGAAAGTCCCCAGAAATCCCATCTCAGTTAACTAGGAAACTGAGTCCCAGAGTGGAACCATAAATAACTCAGTGCATTCCAGTTCATTCACGGCACAGTTAGGATGACAAACCAGTCGTGCACTTCGTGTCTTTTCCTCTTTTTTCATGGACCTTCCCAAGTGACTCAGCTAGCTTTTGAATTAAAAGCCGTGCTTTACCAAGCGATGGATATATGAAGTTCACTACACTATTCTCTCTACGTTGATATGTTTGAAAATGTCAATAGTAATCAGGTTTATAAGAAGCAACATTTTAAAACTGTTGTGGCATAGGTGCTAACTCAAGGCCTTTCAAACAGTCTGGGAAAGGGAAGAGGTCCAGGGCTTCTTGGCACTCACATCCTTACATGGCACTCACTAATCCACAGCCTGACTGAGCTTGGCTGTGTTTGTACCTATTACCACAGTCATACACAATGCTAGACTGCTGGACTCCATGACACTTGCCTTGGGCAAGACACAGAACCTCTCTTTGGATCTTCTGTAAAATAGAAGTCCATGCCTATGACACAAAGAATGCTGTGAGACTGAAGTGAGTATTTACAAGTTCCTGTCTGCCCCTCATTCCCTATCAAATGAATGTTATTTTACAAAAAACTTTCCTTGAAATTGGATAATGTCACCACAGCTGTCTGCATAAACCACCAAGAGTGACCACATAGTTGTGGGGTTTTTTGTTTTTTTCTTTTTTTTTTTGAGACGAAGTTTCATACTTTTTGCCCAGACTGGAGTGCAATGGCGCGATCTCAGCTCACCAGAACCTCCACCTTCTGGGTTCAAGGGATTCTCCTGCCTCAGCCTCCTGAGTAGCTGGGATTACAGACATGTGCCACCATGCCCAGCTAATTTTGTACTTTTAGTAGAGATGGGGTTTCTCCGTGTTGATCAGGCTAGTCTCGAACTCCACACTTCAGGTGATCTGCCCACTTTGGCCTCGAAAAGTGCTGGGATTACAGGTGTGAGCCACCTTGCTGGCCTTTTTTTCTTTTCTTTTTTTTTTTTTTGAGACAGAGTCTCTCTCTTGTCACTCAGACTGGAGTGCAGTGGCATGATCTTGGCTCACTGCAACCTCCACCTCCTGGATTCAAGTGATTCTCATGCTTCAGCCTCCCAAGTAGCTGGGATTACAGGCGCCTGCCACCACACCCAGCTAATTTTTGTATTTTCAGTAGAGACAGGGGTTCACCATGTTGGCCAGGCTGGCATAGTTGTCTACACATGATTTACATTACATGTTAACCTTAAAGACAGTCTGTGTTTTTATTTTTATTTTTTATTTAATTCGGGGATTGTTATTCATCTTAAGCCCTCACAATATAGAAAGCAAAGGTAACATTTACGTTGCTAAAACAATGATGTGGAAGGTGGAGATTTGCTTTTGATCTGAAGTCTCTGGGTCTTGGAGGCTGGTGGTGGACAGTTAAAAAAATTAATCAGCTTTAGGCCCAGCATGGTGGCTCAGGCACATTGGGAGGCCAAGGCGCGGATCACGAGGTCAGGAGATCAAGACCATCCCGGCTAACACGGTGAAATCCCGTCTCTACTGAAAATATAAAAAAATTAGCCGGGCATGGTGGTGGGCGCCTGTATTCCCAGCTACTCAGGAGACTGAGGCAGGAGAATGGCATGAACCCAGGAGGCGGAGCTTGCAGTGAGCCAAGGTCCTGCCACTGCACTCCTGCGTAGGCGACAGAGAGAGACTCCATCTCAAAATAAGTAAATAAATAAAAATTAATCAGCTTATTTTCAAGTGGCTGGTTGGCCTTCTTTAGAGAATGTGCTCAAGGAGCTCTTCAAATAACACCTTCAATTTTATCCTCTTCCCAATGTTTCTACTCCACATAGACACTCTGGTATACAGAAGACATTTGACTAGTCACCTCTTCATTTCCTCTCCATTAACACACGTCCTTTTTATTCCGGTCTTAAACTGGTGAGGGCAGATTCAAGGGGCAAATCTGGCATGTTACAACTACATAATAGTTGTTGAGCCTGGGCACAGTGGCTCACACCTGTAATCCCAGCACTTTGGGAGGCCGAGGCGGGTGGATCACGAGGTCAGGAGATTGAGACCTTCCTGGCTAACACTGTGAAAACCCATCTCTACTAAAAATTCAAAAATAAATTATCAGGGTGTGGTGGCGGGTGCCTGTAGTCCCAGTTACTGGGGAGGCTGAGGCAGAATGGTGTGAACCTGGGAGGCGGAGCTTGCAGTGAGCAGAGATCGCACCACTGCACTCCAGCCTAGGCCATAGAGCAAGACTCTGTCTCAAAAAAAGAAAAAAAGTTGTTGAGCAAATGAAGCAATGAATAAGCAAATGTGAGCTCTATAATTTCTTTTTTCTTTTTTTTTTTTAAATTGTTTATTCTCAATTTACATAGTTTTTTCTCCTGCCTCAGCCTCCCGAGTAGCTGAGACTACAGGCGCCCGCCACCTCGCCCGGCTAGTTTTTTGTATTTTTTAGTAGAGACGGGGTTTCACCGTGTTAGCCAGGATGGTCTCGATCTCCTGACCTCGTGATCTGCCCATCTCGGCCTCCCAAAGTGCTGGGATTACAGGCTTGAGCCACCGCGCCCGGCCTTTTTTTTTTTTTTTGAGACAGAGTCTGGCTTTTGTCTCCCAGGCTGCAGTGCAATGGTGCGATCTCAGCTCACTGCAACCTCCGCCTCCCAGGCTCAAGCAATTCTCCTGCTGCAGCCTCTAAGTAGCTGGGATTACAGGCATCTACCACCACACCCCGCTAATTTTTTGTATTTTTAGTAGAGACAGGGTTTCATGATGTTGACCTTGCCTGGCCTTTTTTTTTGAGAGGAAGTCTCATTATGTTGCCTAGGCTGATCTGGAACTCTTGGGCTCAAGTGATCCTCCAGCCTCAGCCTCTCAAAGTGCTGAGATCACACACATGTGCGACCACACCCAGCCTGCTACAATCATTTCTAAGCGAATCAAACATGTCTACCAGATTACAAGAATTTATGAAAATGTTAGAACCTGAAAGTTATTCATTTTGGTGGCTCCAAAATTTGAAAGGTAAACTATAAGACAGAAATTAGTAAAGATTTAATAAAATGTCTATGAAATACATTATGTCAGCTTACTTAGTCATAGATTTAGCATTTATAAAAATGTCATTATATTTCAGAAAAAGAAGTTACATTTTCCTACTTCCAAGATATCCTAAAAGGGAAGAACAATTATTCAGAAATCATTGCTGGTAAATTAAATAAGTTACTAATAGCCAAGTATTTTTAATAGAAAAGAATGTTACATTATTTCAAATAAATAAATATATTTGTATGCTATGTGTGTGTATGTATATATATTTTATGTGGGTGAGTGCATTTGAAAATGATTGGTAGGATCTTCAAAATTAAGACAGCTGAGGGCCTAGGAGGCCTAAACAGGTCTCTCACAGAATGCTTTAGCAGTGACATAGGTTGGTTACACATACTACAGGAAAAAAAACAAAAAATAGATCGAGACATCAGTGAGCCATATCCACACCACAGCACTCCAGCCTGTCCAGCATGGTGACAGAGTGAGACCCTATCTCAAAAAAAACAAAAAGATGTTATGATCTTAGCCGGCCAGCCTCAACTTCTCACATATGTAATCACAGCACATTGGAAGGCCAAAGTGGGAGGATTACTTGAGGCCAGGAGTTCCAGAC
Source organism: Rhinopithecus bieti (assembly GCF_001698545.2). Lineage (NCBI taxonomy): Eukaryota > Metazoa > Chordata > Mammalia > Primates > Cercopithecidae > Rhinopithecus > Rhinopithecus bieti. The sequence goes on along the minus strand of NW_016813959.1, from coordinate 587,668 downwards.
CAGCCTGGGAAATAAACAGAGACTCCCCTCTCTACAAAAAATTTAAAAATTAGCTCAACCGGGCATTAGCTGGGTGTGGTGGCATGTGCCTGTAATCCCAGCCACTCAGGAGGCTGAGGCAGGAGAATCACTTAAACCCAAGAGGTGGAGGTTGCAGTGAGGCAAGATCATGCCACTGCACTCCATCCTGGGTGGCAGAGCAAGACTCTGTCTCAAACAAAAACAAAAAAATTTGCTGAGCATGATGGGGTGGCTCATTCCTATATTCCTAGCTACTAGGGAGGCAGAAGAAGGATTGATTGAGTCTAGGTGTTCCAGGCTGCAGTGAGCCACAATTGTGCCACTGCACTGAGCTTGGGTGACAGAGCAAGAGACTCTCTCTCAAAAAAAAAAAAAAATTTAGCCAAATAAAAAATAAATAAAATAATAGACTTATCATAAATAAAAAGTTCAGACAGTCTCCAGTCTGCGTGAAAGAGTGAGACTCTGTGTCCAAAATAAAAGGTTCAGACAGTAAGAAAAGTATTATTTGAAAGTAGAAGTCTAGTGGGTTCCAAGATGGCCGAATAGGAACACCTCCGGTCTGCAGCTCCCAGCATGATCAATGCAGAAGACAGGTGATTTCTGCATTTCCAACTGAGGTACCCGGTTCATCTCATTGGGACTGGTTGGACAGTGGGTACAGCCCATGCAGGGTGAGCCGAAGCAGGGTGGGGCATTGCCTCACCTGGGAAGTGCAAGGGGTTGGGGGATTTCCCTTTCCTAGCCAAGGGAAGTCATGACAGACTGTACCTGGAAAAATGGGACACTCTCACCCAAATATTGCTCTTTTCCCAAGGTCTTAGCAACCTGCAATCAAGGAGATTCCCCACACCCATGGAGCCTTGCTCACTGCTAGCACAGCAGTCTGAGATCGAACTGCAAGGTGGCAGCCTGGCTGGAGGAGGGGTGTTTCTGCCATTGCTGAGGCTTAAGTAGGTAAACAAAGTGGCTGAGAAGCTTGAACTGGGCAGAGCCAACCACAGCTCAGCAAGGCCTACTATCTCTATAGACTCCACCTCTGTGGGCAGGGCATAGCTGAACAAAAAGCAGCAAACCA
>NW_016813959.1:577578-584102 GCF_001698545.2 Rhinopithecus bieti | reverse complement strand
GGATCTCAGCTCACTGCAAGCTCCGCCTCCCGGGTTTACGCCATTCTCCTGCCTCAGCCTCCCGAGTAGCTGGGACTACAAGCTCCCGCCTCGTCGCCCGGCTATTTTTTTTTTGTATTTTTTAGTAGAGACGGGGTTTCACCGTATTAGCCAGGATGGTCTCGATCTCCTGACCTCGTGATCCGCCCGTCTCGGCCTCCTAAAGTGCTGGGATTACAGGCTTGAGCCACCGCGCCCGGCCAAAACCATCAGATCTTTTGAGAATTATTCACTATCACCAGAACAGCATGGAAAAACCTGTCCCCAAGATTCAATTACCTCCCACTGGGTCCTTCTCACAACATTTGGGGATTATGGGAGCTACAACTCAAAATGAGATTTGGGTGGGGACACAGCCAAACCATATCCCCTCCATAAAATATTAATTGCCTCAAATTCCTTGTTTTAAGTACTTTGAAAGAATTCTGTTTCCTAATAGAACCCTGACTGACATGCTAATCACGTCACCATCCTAGCATTATTTTCTTAGCATACTTTCTTCTACATGCTCACATGTTTTGACATTATCACAGCCACATAAGTTAGTATTTTGTCTTCTGTTTTGATCATTTAACATTATAAAGACAAACATATTTTTGAGTATTTTAAATAATTTTCCTAATTAATGGCTGATAATATTTTTTTCTTGTTGATGTACCATGGGTTTTTTTGCTTTTTTGGTTTCTGGGGTTTTTTTTGAGACAAGGTTTTGCTCAGTCACCCAGGCTCACGCTGAAGTACAGTGAGGCAACCATGGCTCATTGGAGCCTCAACCTTCTATGCTCAAGATCCTTCCACCTCAGCCTCCCTAGTAACTGGGACTACAGGCACATATCTGGCTACTTTTGTATATTTTGTAGAGGCTACTTTTTGTATATTTGGTAGAGGCTGAGTTTTACCATGTTGCTCAGGCTGGTCTTGAACTCCTGGACTCAAGTAATCCACCTGCCTAGGCTTCCTAAAGTGCTGGGATTACAAGCATGAGCCACCATGTCCCTCCAATCAATTGTTAATCTAATCCCTTAATGTGTATTTTAAAATTGTTTGCCTTGAGAACTGAAACTAACTTTCTTATCTCTGTGCTATATTCTCTGAACAAACATCTTCCTTTTCCTGTGCTAAACAATTCTCGGGTAAAGCAAAAATAATTTAACTATTTGTTCTATGAAATTTTTGCTGATGGAAGATGTCACTATGAACCAACTAAAACAGCTAGTTTAGGGCCAGATATGGTGGCTTACGCCTGCAATCCCAGCATTTTGGGAGGCCAAAGCAGGCAGATCACTTGAGCTAAGGAGTTTGAGACCAGCCTGGCCAACATGACAAAACCCTGTCTCTACTAAAAATACAAAACTTAACCAGGCATGATGGCATATACCTATAATCCCAGCTACTTGGAAGGCTGAGACAGGAGAATTGCTTGAACCGAATACAGCGGAGGTTGCAGTGAGCTGAATTCACGTCACTGCACTCCAGCCTGGGTGACAGAGTGAGACTCCATCTCAAATAAATAAATAAATAAAATCGTTTATCAAAATTAACAACTTGGCCAAGTATGGTGGCTCACATCTATAATCCCAACACTTTGGGAGGCCAAGGTGGAGGGATCCCTTGAGCCCAGAGTTCAAGTTCAACCTGGGCAACATAGCAAGACCCTGTCTCTAAAATAATGATAATATGGCCAGTCTTAGTGGCTCACACCTGTAATCCCAGCACTTTGGGAGGCTAAGGTTGGGAGGATTGCTTGAACCCAGGGGTTTAAGATCAGCTTGGGCAATATAGCTTGTCTCTACAAATATATATATACATATTTTAATTAGCTGGGCAGGGTCTTATGTGTTTATTATTTATTTATTTATTTATTTATTTATTTATTTATTTATTTTCTTGAGACAGCATCTCATTCTGTCACCCAGGCTGGAGTGCAGTGGCACGATCTCGGCTCACTGCACCCTCCACCTCCTGGGTTCAAGTGATTCTTCTGCCTCAGCCTCTGGAGTAGCTGGGATTACAGGCGCATACCACCACACCCGGACAGTTTTTGTATTTTTAGTAGAGATGGGGTTTCACCATGTTGTGTTGGCCTCCTGACTTCAGGTGATCCGCCCACCTAGGCCTCCCAAAGTGCTGGGATTATAGGCATGAGCCACTGTGCCAGGCAGTGTCACGTGTTTAGAGGCAGGAGGATCATATGAGCCTGGGAGGCAGAGGTTGCAGTGAGTTGAGATCCCACCACTGTACTCCAGCCTGGGTGACAGAGTGATACCTTGTCTCAAAAATAACAACAATAGGCCGGGCGCGGTGGCTCAAGCCTGTAATCCCAGCACTTTGGGAGGCCGAGACGGGCGGATCACGAGGTCAGGAGATCGAGACCATCCTGGCTAACATGGTGAAACCCCGTCTCTACTAAAAAAAAATACAAAAAACTAGCCGGGCGAGGTGGCGGGCGCCTGTAGTCCCAGCTACTCGGGAGGCTGAGGCAGGAGAATGGCGTGAACCCAGGAGGCAGAGCTTACAGTGAGCCGAGATTGCGCCACTGCACTCCAGTCTGGGCGACAGAGCGAGACTCCGCCTAAAAAAAAAAAAAAAAAAAAAAAAAACAATAATAATAATGATTGCATCTGCAAAGGCTGGCATGTGTGGCTGGAGTTTAGTGAGTGTGAGAAAAGGAAGTGATATGGCAGGAGATGTAAGGGAATAGAAGGAAGACATGCGTAATTTAGAATACCAGTTGATAAATGACTTAATTGTGGCTAGAAATCAAAATACTGGGAAGGGCATGTTATTAACCATTAAGTTACTTGATGAGTAGGGAGTTTTTTGTTTTTTTTTTTTTTGAGACAGAGTCTCACTCTGTTGCCCAGGCTGGAGTGCAGTGGCGTGATCTGGGCTCACTGCAACCTCCATCTCCCAGGGTCAAGCAATTTTCCTACCTCGGCCTCCTCAGTAGCTGGGACTATAGGCGCCCTCCACCATGCCTGGCTAATTTTCGTATTTTTAGTAGAGACGGGGTTTCACCATGCTGGACAGGCTGGTCTTGAACTCCAACTTTGTGATCCGCCCGCCTCGGCCTCCCAAAGTGCTGGGATTACAGGTGTGAGCCACCACAACCAGCCATTTTTTGTTGTAGTTGTTGTTGTTTGTTTTTTGTTTTTTTTGAGACCAAGTCTCTCGCTCTGTCACCAGGCTGTCATGTAGTGGCGTGATCTCAGTGAGATTACAGGTGTGAGCCACTGTGCCTGGTCGGATCCCTACTTTTTAAATACCTCTTTGGAGCAGGCCACACCTATATGTAAAAGGGTTTCTGTACCCCATTGATCCTGTGCACTTCATCTTCAGTCTTCTTTTGCTCCAACTCCAGCTGGTGAGCCATCTTGGTTTAGCTGTTTTTCCTGCATTGCTTCTTCTGCCTTTTCATCTTTCGTGAGGACCAGTTTCCCTGCCTTTCATGGAGTGACGCATTAGGAATGACCTTAAGGTAACTGATCTCTGTACTTTGGACTCTCCCCATGTAAACTGTGCCATGGGCTGCATCGTTTCTGGCAAAACAAACCCCACCTCCTCCTTGAAGCTTGCTTAAGTCTACTAGCTGGAAGCAAATTCTTCAAACTCGAAAAGCTCTTACTGACTGTGCTTTTACTAAAGCAGGATATATTTTATTTCCTCAACTAGATAATGAGCTGGTGAAAGTCAAAACCCATTTTATACTTCTTTACCCACCTCCTAGCCCCACATGAGAACTGCACCCAGTCCTTGTTGCATTTTATACTTAGCTTTTTAAACTTTTAGCCATTCTAGTAGGTTTAGTGATAATTTTTAGACAAACAAGGAAAATGTACAGGTTCATTAATCTAGGAAACATTTATGCATAAAACCAGTGCCTAGCTTTAGCTTTGTCTGGGTTGATACACTTTGCCAGGAGTTTGATTTTATTTACTGTGTCAGAAATATCAGCATGTTGAGAACACACAACACGATTTCTTGTCTCTAGACCCTCTCAGACAGATGAGAAAGACATGGGAAAGAATACAGGTACAAGAGTATACTTATGGCACTTTAGGAGCTCATGTGGGAAGGTTTTAACCTCTCCTTGGGAAGAAGGGAAAGGTTGCCAGAAGTTGTCTTCTGAGTCAAGTCCATATTCCTCTAAATTGATGATTAGCTTTGTAAATTAACATGTCAATGTTGGCTCTTGAGTGTTTTAAATGCCATGGGAGACAATAAGGGCTTCTGCTTCCCAAGCCAGAAGGTAATAAATCTTTTATTTATTTATTTTTTGAGACATGGTCTTGCTGTGTCACCCAGCTGGAGCGCAGTGGTGTAATCCTGGCTCAGCCTAAGTCTCCTAGACTCAAGCAATCCTCCCACCTCAGCCTCCCAAGTAGCTGGGGCTACAGGCACACCCCCCCCCCCCAGCTTTTTTTTTTTTTTTTTTTTTTTGAGACGGAGTCTCACTCTATCGCCAGGCTGGAGGGCAGTGGTGCGATCTCGGTTCACTGGAACCTCTGCCTCCCAGGTTCAAGTGATTCTCCTGCCTCAGCCTTTAGAGTAGCTGGGACTACATGGTGCCTGCCACCACACCTGGCTAATTTTTTGTATTTTTAGTAGAAACGGGGTTTCACCGTGTTAGCCAGGATGGTCTCGATCTCCTGACCTCTTGATCCACCCGCCTTGGCCTCCCAAAGTGCTGGGATTACAGGCACGAGCCACCGCGTCTGGTCACAACAGCTATTTTTAAAAAACGATTTTTACTAGAGATGAGGTCTCACTATGTTGCCCAGGCTGGTCTTGAACTCTTGGGCTCAAGTGATCTTCCCACTTCGGCCTCCCAAAGTGCTGGGATTATAGGTGAGAGCCACTGGGCCCGACCCAGAAGGTAATTAATCTTAATATAAAAAGTAGGCTTCAGAGTTATGGAATTGGGGATCCGAAAAGTCCCCCTATCTCAAATATATACATCTCTAAAGCCATTGTACATAGTCACCCATCAGGTCCCAAAGATTAAAAGATGTTTTTGGGAATGGGGCCAGGTAAGAGCAGAAAGAAGACTGGACAAAGTGTCTGAGAGACATGGAAAGAGCACTGGACTGACTGGAAATCGAGTCACGGGTCCTACTTCCATTTGTGCCCTAACTAGTTGTGTAAACCTGGACAAGCCAAAAGCTCGTAGGCCTGTCTCCTTTTATGCATAAAACAAGAGCCTGCACCTCTAATATCTCTCGCATTTGTGACATTTTGTGGTCTACATACCATGTGGAGGGAGAATTCTGGAAAAAAAGGACAATGGTGAGGGCCAGAGAAGAGAGGGGCAGAGAAATGCAGATGATGGACTATGCAATTTGTATTTAAACCCATCAAATGGAGCGACACCTAAGGTTGAAGCAGATTTTTTTTTTTGAGATGGAGTTTCATTCTTGTTGCCTAGGCTGGAGTGCACTGGCGCGATCTCGGCTCACGCAACCTCCGCCTCCCACGTTCAAGCCATTCTCCTGCCTTAGTCTCCTGAGTAACTGCGATTACATGTATGTGCCACCATGCCCCGGCTCTTTTTGTGTTTTTAGTAGAGACAGGGTTTCTCTATGTTGGTCAGGCTGGTCTAGAACTCCTGACTTCAGGTGATCTGCCTGCTTCGGCCTCCCAAAGTGCTGGGATTACAGGCGTGAGCCACCGCACCTGGCCAAAACAGATTGTTAATGATCACCAAGGAAAATCCAACCAGAGGCTGATGTGTGAAACCAGGAATGTGCTAGGAATACAATATGAAGAAGAGCAGGCAGGGAGATTTTCACCAGGAGGGTAGAACCCCGAGACCAGAGATCCAGGAGCATTTATTTATTTAACAGTAGTTATTATGAGATTCAAGGAGGCAGGCTCACGCTTAGCATGACGGAAGACTGTGATGGGTACTGAATGGTGGGTACCAACATGGGTAAGGATGGTTCCCACTTTGAGAGATTGTGATACCAAGCTAGGATTTTGTAACCATTCATCTAACTAATATTTGTTGAGGAACTGCCAAGTTATAGGTGCTGGGAATAAAGAAATGTCTCTGTCTTTCTGGAGCTTAAGTTCCAGTGAAGGAAGAGAAACAATAAGTAGGGTAAATAAATAAAAATACCTAGCAAGTTAGTAATAAATGCTAGAGACAGAAACAGCAGGGAAGGGCATCAGGATTGGATGAAAATGGGAGAGGGTTATAAATTTGAATAGTATGGCCGCTGAGAAAATGACATTTGCGTCAAGGAGGGGAAGGGATGAGCAGCGGTGATGGAGAGGTCCTGGATAGTCTTTCTTTTTTTTTTTTGTTGAGATGGAGTCTCACTCTGTTGCCCTGGCTGGAGTACAGTGGTGCGATGTTGGCTCACTGCAAGCTTCGCCTCCCAGGTTCATGCCATTCTCCTGCCTCAACCTCCTGAGTAGCTGGGACTACAAGTGCCTGCCACCATGCCTGGCTAACATTTTTTGTATTTTTTTTTTTTTTTTTT
>NW_016813959.1:557245-576655 GCF_001698545.2 Rhinopithecus bieti | reverse complement strand
CCCCTCCCTTCCTTCCTTTCTTTCTTTCTTTTTGACAGAGTCTTGCTCTTTCGCCCAGGCTGGAGTACAATCGCAGGATCTTGGCTCACTGCACGCTCTGCCTCCCAGGTTCAGGTGATTCTCCTGCCTCAGCTTTCTAAGTAGCTGGGATTACAGGCATGCACCACCACTCCCCACTAATTTTTTGTATCTTTAGTAGAGATGGAGCTTCACCATGTTGGCCTGGCTGGTCTCGAACCCCTGACCTCATGATCTGCCTGCCTCGGCCTACCCAAAGCCCTGGGATTACAGGCATGAGCCACCGTGCCCAGCCCCTGGATAGTCTTTCAAAAGAGGAACAGCAAGCAAAGCAATGGATCTGAGTTAGAAGACTAGCCAGGGTTCAAGGAGGCCAGAGTGGCTGAAGGGAAGAGAACAAGGGAGAGAGTAGTTCCAAATGTGATCTAGGCTTCAAAAGAAGGCAGGAAGGAGCCCAGCTCAAGTCTCAAGTTCCCTTGTTCACCTCTTTCCCTTCTCAGCATGTAGGGAACACCTCCCTGGCTGAAGCTGTTGATGCCTAGAATGAATAAGACACTATTCCAGTTATCAGAACCAGAACAAGAGGTCAGAGTCCAACCGGCAGCAAGAGTAGATGATGCTGGCTGGACTCGGTGGCTTACACAGGTAATCTCAGCACTTTGGGAGGCCGAGGCGGGTGGATCACTTGAGGTCAGGAGTTCGAGACTAGCCTGACTAACATGGTGAAATCCCATCTCTACTAAAATACAAAAATTAGCTGGGCGTCCTGGCAGGTGCCTGTAATCTCAGCTGCTTGGGAGGCTGAGGCAGGAGAATTGCTTGAACCCAGGAGGCAGAGGTTCCAGTGAGCCAAGCTCTCACCACTGCATTCTAGCCTGGGCAACAGAGCGAGACTCCCCATCAAAAAAAAAAAAAAAAAAAAGAGTAGATGATGCTGTATCAAACAATCAAACAGGACTAGACCAGGACTTTAATCTGTCTGTCTTCAGATACCATCAGTCTTGAAGCCAGTGTAGCTCAGGGCCTGTTGGTGCGTCTCTATAGAAGGCAAAGGAGAGATATAGAGAAGAAATTAGGCAGACCAGGTACACCGAACTTTAAAAAATATACAATTGGCTGGCTGGGCATGGTGGCTCACACCTGTAATCCTAGCACTTTCTGAGGCCCAGGCAGGTGGATCATCTGAGGTCAGGAGTTCAAGACCAGCCTGGCCAACGTGAAACCCCATCTCTACTGAAAATACAAAAATTAGCCAGGCGAGGTGGCACGTGCCTGTAATCCCAGCTACTCGGGAGGCTGAGGCAGGAGAATCGCTTGAACCCAGGAGGTGGAGGTTGCAGTGAACCGAGATCGCACCTTTGCATTCCAGCCGGGGCGACAGAGCAAGACTCTGTCTTAGAAAAACAAACAAACAAACAAACAAACAAACAAACAAAATATATATAATTGGCCCTGTGCTGTGGCTGACGCCTGTAATTCCAGCACTTGGGGAAGCCGAGGCAGGCAGATCACCTAAGGCCAGGCGTTCGAGACCAGCCTGACCAACATGGAGAAACCCCTGTTTCTAACTAAAACTACAAAATTAGCTTGGCGTGGTGGCGCATGCCTATAATCCCAGCTACTCGGGAGGCTGAGGCAGGAGAATTGCTTGAAACTGGGAGGCGGAGGTTGTGGTGAGCTGAGATCATACTATTGCACTCCAGCCTGGGCAACAAGAGCGAAACTCTGTCTTGGAAAAAAAAAAAAGAAATAAATCTCTAGAGAAAATATTATTAAGAACATATGATAATTAAAATAAAAAAATCGACAAGTTAAATGTGCAGGACAAAAACCATATAAGAAAAGCAGAACTCATTCTCAAAGTTTTTATCTTGCAGAAGATCCTAAAGTTTGGATACAGCAAAGTAAAATACAGACTTTTGAAAAACAATTAGGAATTCAAGTTCATAGTAACAGCTTCCCCCAAGGAAATTTTCTATTGATTTGTAATTTGGCCTTGAATTTGACCTGTGGCCTTCATGTCATGATAATTTGGGTCACTCTCAATATGCCATCCCTTGAACAAGGGCCTCTGCTAATTTTAAATGAATGCAGCTGCCCGTTTGCCATTCTTCTATTTGCATCACAATATGTGGGAATAAATTTGCAATTAATAAAACATTTCCAGTAAGCAGATTGAGGAAATGAAGGACGTTTAGCAAGTTTAACAAGAGATATTTCATTTTTGCCTTTTTGGACATAAAAAAGGGAAAGAAAACAAGTTTATGTCTTTGACAACCTTGGTAGAGACCTGAACTGTACCCGGGGCTACAGTATCCAAAAAAGCCATGTGACCTCAAATTCGATTTTAGTTAAACAAATAAAATATATATAGAAAAGTTTGTACCAGTCCTAAAAATGTTGATCTTCCTTTCCTCCCTCCCTCCCTTCCTTCCTGTCTCTTTGGTTCAATGAAAATGAGTACTTTTCAGGTTTGATTCATGGAGAGGTCTTACATTTGAAATCGCCTCACTGAAACTTTTGGTGGCCGAGCACCTTAGGGTCTTCATTTCATCTTGCATCGGAGACTGCATTAATTAGTAATATATTGTCCAGATAGAGGGAAACAGAGGTCCTATGTGGGTATACCAGGAAATGAAGAGTCTGGAAGCCCTGCCCCAAGAGAAACAAATAAAGGAACTTCAAAGAGAAGGAAGTGAGGTACACTGAGGAGAAGCTGGGATGTCTCAACAACTGCTTTGAGATTTTGAGTTTGCCCTTTTCACTGTGTAGAGTGTTCATTGCCCTACTTTCCACCTGTTGAAGTTTTCTTCATTCTCCAAGTTCACACAGAATGCGTCTACTGTGAAGAGTTTCTAGAACCTCTTGGGATCCATCTCCCTACTGGCAAACCCCCATAGCACTTGCTACTTATGTTGTAATACCAGCAATAGATTTGTCTAGGTCAAGTTAAGTAGGGGGTTGAACGCCACATTAAGAGGTTTAAGCTTTTTAAGTTTGTAGTCATGGGGAGCCATTGTGCTTCTGAGGACAGGTGTGACTTATGACCGACGTTTAGGAAGGTGTTTCAAAGGCAGACTGGAGAAGCTATTTCAGGTGAGAAAGTGGGTGGAATTACTCTTTCTCCCTCTGTTCCTGTTGTTTTTGTTTTTGTCAGCACATGACTATGGGCCAGGCATTCCGCTTGGTTATCCCGCTTCATAGACGTGAGCCCGGTTACTCCGACACAACGTGGTTCCAGGCACCCTCCCCGTCCTCAGCACCTTTTCTTCTGTCATCTGAGGGTAATTCCTCCCCTGTAGTCGTGCTTTCCGGGCTCAGCAATGACTTGCAACCCGCTACGTCTAGGGATCTGTCCCCTCAGTCCTCACGCTCACTTTCTGAGTCCATAACCTCCTTCCCAAAACGTCTTCTCTTGTCTTCCAAACTGACTGCATTCCCTCTCCGGAAGTTTGAAATTTGGAAGGCTTTTTTTTTTTTTTTTTTTTACCGCAGATGCTTAAAACGAAGCTTAATTAGTCAAGGATAGCTATGGGTGGAGACTTGAAAAGATCTGAAGGGTATCTTGGAGCGCTTTATACTTGAGAGGCCGGTGACAATAGCTCTAAAGAGACCGGTCAAAGCCTGCGGATTCTTCTTTTAACAGCTCTATTCTCATGCATGCACGCCAGGGCTGGGGGGGAACTTTTGTTGTTTGTTTGTAAAAGAAATCGAGAAAGGGAGTGGGGCCCGCCTCTTTTCTGACCTAAGGGCAGGAGTGAGGGGCCGCGAGGATTACGGTCGGCTCCCCCTAGACGCGCCCCCAGGCGGGCTGGAGACTGGGGCACTCCTTGCTTGGTCGGGGGGCGGGGCGCGCCTAGCGGCCACGCGCGCGGACGTCGGAGGGGCGTGTCCGCGGGCGCGCGCGGCGCCGGAGGGGCGTGTCCCGCGGCGGCGGCGCGGCGGCGGCGGCGGCGGGCGACGCGGACTGGTGCGCGGCTCGCAGCGTCCTGTGTTGATGTCGCGGGCTCCGCGCGAGCTCGACGGCGCATCAGCGGACGACGCCGCCCCGAGGCCCGCCCCAGACGCCCGGCGGCGGCGGCGGCGGCGGCGGCAGCCGAGACGGGCAGGGCGAGGCGCCGGAGGTCTGAGCACCCATCTGTAGCCCCACTTTTGGGCCTTCTTGGCTCGACGGCCCCAGCGCCCAACTTTTCCACGCCTCCCCCACCCCTCCCCCGAAACTCCAGCAAACGAAAGAAAAGTAGTAGGAGAAGGAGCGGCGACTTGAGGGTCGGCCGCCTTCTCCTCCCGAGGAAGGCCGGTAAGTGCGGCGCGGGGGCTGGGCTAGGTGAGGGTTGGGAGGGCCGGCCGGGCGGCGCGGTGCGGGAGGGGAGCGCGAGAAGACGAGGGAGCCAGGCGCTGTCCAGGGCTATTTGCGATACTGTGGCTCCGGCGGCGGCGGCGGCGCGGGCGGGGGCTGGCGGCCGAGCAGGATCGGGTTACACAGCCGCCGCCCCGGAGGGCGTGGGGCGTTTGTTGGGAGCCGGGCGCGTCACCTGACCCCCGTCCCCCACTGAGGCCGGGACGCCGCCTCCCGCGCTGACCGGGACGCTCGCTCGAGTGCAGGTCCTCTGAGACCAAGGAGCGGAGCTGCTCTGGCGCTAGTCCTGAAACTTCCCTCTGCTTCTCCTTCCTGCTCCCGGGTCCCACCGCAGCCCCGCGCCGGCCGCGCCTCCTGGCCCCTCCCCCAGGGCTTCTCCCTGTCGCCGGAAGGGCGCGTGAGTGCGGCCGGGCGGTTGAGTCAGGCCCGGCCCGGGCGGTCCCGCCAGCGGGGCTGGACAGCGATTTCTGCGCTTCGGCCCTCCCGGCGCCGCTGGCCCCTGCGTCACGGCTACCCGACCGCTGGACGCTGGCGGGCTGGGGCGCGCGTCCTGCCGGGCGCCGTGGGGGAGTAGAAGTTCGCAAACTTCCGGGGCGCGGGGCGGCGGCTGGCCCGCGTGGGGCCCTCTCCGGTGCTCGGAGCCCGACGCCTCGCGAGGGCGCCCGCGGAGCCTCCCCGGCCCTGGGCGTTGGGCGAGTCCCGGGGCGGTCGGAGGGGCCCGGGGGAGGTCGGAGAAGCCCGGACGCCGGCTGCGCGGTAACTTTCCGTCCTCTCTCGGGACGGGGCCCTAGGGCTGGGGAGGGGGCTGCCTGGACTCCGGGAGGACTCGGTCCGGCGAAACAGCGTCCCGAGCTTGCTCCCCTCCCCCGTTTTAGTGTTGGAGAGCGCAGGAAAAGGCTCGGGACGAGTGTCGGGGCGACTCCCGCGAGTTGGTGTGTAAATATGTGCAGTGAGCGGGCCGAGGCGAGAGGAAGCGAGAGCGCCCGAGTTTGCAAAGAGCTGCTTTGTGTTTGGTATTTTGAGAAAATGGCCGAATGCCTATTTCAGTTAGGAATGCCGCCGCCGAGGCAGGCGCTGGTGGCAGCAGCACGGAGGAATTCGTGCGGCATGTTGGGCTTTCGGGCTGTGCTTGGACGGTCTTCGTAACAATCGTTAAAATTCCATTTGGGGTGGCAGTTAGGGGTTAGGGAGCGATTAGAAAAGTCGATGTTGGGCCAAATTGCCGAGTAGCTTGGGCTGTTCAGCCCCAGGACAGCCTTCGCCCTGTTTTCTGTGATGGCATTTGCTTCCAACTTTTGTTGGTACGTAGAACTAAACCGGTTTGTGTTTATACACTTGGATGAGGCGGATTACTTTTTGTATTTTCGGTTTAACTTTATTTTCTTAGAACTTGTTACTTTTTTTAATTTGCAAGTGAACACTTCGTTTGAGAATGGCACCTTTTAGATTGAGAAGTAACGTAACATTTAGAAAGCCCAACTTGTTTTCAAGAAGGTGATCTTGTAATGGCTTCCACTAGGCAAGTAGGCCAAGTCAAGCACAATGCAAGAAAGTTGCTGATTGTCGAGTTGAGTTGCACGATGATTTTATTGGTATTGAAAAGTTTGGAATTCAGTGTTGTGGAACTTCAGGCTGCAGAAAAATAAGCTTATTAATTTTATTTGTGAAGTTTTGAATAAATCAAACTTCCTTTTCACAAGAAAAGGGGTCCATAATGTTTTCCTTTTAAGCCTGTGGAGTTGTCGAAAAATTAAGGGACTGACTGGTAGTGGTAGTTTTTCACAGTAGTTTATTCTTTTGGAGTTAGTTGAGTTCATGCGAAATCCAATTAAGTTGAACAGTTATTACAGGCTTCTACTTTCCAGATGTGTTTGTGTACTTAAATGCGCTGAATGGCTTGTGGATTTCTGGGCTTTCTGATTCAGACCATTGAACTGTTGAAGGGGGAAAAGTTGGGAGGACAATAATTTACTACTCATGTTTTGAATTTTGGAGTAATTTTAACAGTAAAATGAAGGTTACTTTTATCCCCACCAGAACAATTAAAAGTGCTTGAGGGACCACATGCCAGTGGCTGGATGGTGAATGAGTTACATCAAACAATTGGTAGAATTGTTTTCTAGGGATAGTAAACATTTTTTTTTTGGTGATTGCCAAAGACTATTAGGAATTAATTGCTCTTTTAAAGATTTGTTTTAATAGGTGATGAAGTTTACTGAGTTATAAAGATCATATTGGAAAATTTTAAGTTATGAAGATTTACAGTGATGTGGTTTTAAGCCAGTAACAGCAGTGTTTAAACTGGTGCTCTTGTTTTGTTTTGTTTTTAATTCAGAATACAGTTATGGCCACCCAGGTAATGGGGCAGTCTTCTGGAGGAGGAGGGCTGTTTACCAACAGTGGCAACATTGGAATGGCCTTGCCTAACGACATGTATGACTTGCATGACCTTTCCAAAGCTGAACTGGCCGCCCCTCAGCTTATTATGCTGGCAAATGTAGCCTTAACTGGGGAAGTAAATGGCAGCTGCTGTGATTACCTGGTCGGTGAAGAAAGACAGATGGCAGAATTGATGCCTGTTGGGGATAACAACTTTTCAGATAGTGAAGAAGGAGAAGGACTTGAAGAGTCTGCTGAAATAAAAGGTGAACCTCATGGACTGGAAAACATGGAACTGAGAAGTTTGGAACTCAGCGTTGTAGAACCTCAGCCTGTATTTGAGGCATCAGGTGCTCCAGAGATTTACAGCTCAAATAAAGATCTTTCTCCTGAAACACCTGGAGCAGAGGACAAAGGCAAGAGCTCGAAGACCAAACCCTTTCGCTGTAAGCCATGCCAGTATGAAGCAGAATCTGAAGAACAGTTTGTGCATCACATCAGAGTTCACAGTGCTAAGAAATTTTTTGTGGAAGAGAGTGCGGAGAAGCAGGCAAAAGCCAGGGAATCTGGCTCTTCCACTGCAGAAGAAGGAGATTTCTCCAAGGGCCCCATTCGCTGTGACCGCTGCGGCTATAATACCAATCGATATGATCACTATACTGCACACCTGAAACACCACACCAGAGCTGGGGATAATGAGCGAGTCTACAAGTGCATCATTTGTACATACACAACAGTGAGCGAGTATCACTGGAGGAAACATTTAAGAAACCATTTTCCAAGGAAAGTATACACATGTGGAAAATGCAACTATTTTTCAGACAGAAAAAACAATTATGTTCAGCATGTTAGAACTCATACAGGTAAGAGAAGCTTTCTAGTCCATAAGTTCAGTTCTCTTTTCTGATTGTTACTTGAGTGGTTAAATAGTGCTTGAGAAAAAGGACTCTGGTTCAAATCCAGGTTCCATTTTTGCTATCTTTGTGACCTTGCACAAGTTGTTTAGAGTTCAGAAATTTCTCCATGGAGTAACAATATCTAGGATGGGAGGATTATGTGAAGTTACATGTAAAGCACAGAATGTTACCTGGGAGGAACAGCCAAGAGATCTTACGATGCTCTTCCTAAAGTACATAACCTAACTTGGGATTTACTTTCAGCAAGTTAGACTGGCCGTGCATGGTGGCTCATGCCTGTAATTCCATCACTTCAGGAGGCCGAGGCAGAAGGACTGCCTGAGCCCAGAAGTTCTAGACCAGTCTGGGAAATATGGAAAGACCCCTGTCTCAAAAAGAAAACAGAAAAAAAAAGTTTGTATATTTATTTCTGTGACAGTGAGCACATTTAAGATGCAGTATAGTTTCTGAAAGGAATTGAGGGCTTATATAAAAAGGAAAACTGAGTGATTAACCTTGTATATCTTCACTTAACAAAAGCCTCAAACTTAGAAACATTTGACTTATAGCATTGAGTTCCTAAATGGAACAACTTGTCTTTGTCCGCAAAAAAGAAATGTGAGAAGATAGTTTTTAAAACATGGGTGGGATTATCACCAATTGAAACTATTTTCCTATGAAAGCAAACACATGTAGAAAATGTATTTTTCAGACAATTGTGTTTAGCGTGTTTGAACTCATACTAAGCGCAACTGTATAAAAAAAGTTGAAACTTTTTTTTTTTTTTTGAGAAGGAGTCTGGCTCTGTCACCCAGGCTGAAATGCAGTGGCACGATCTCGGCTCAGTGTAACCTCTGCCTCAGGGTTCAAGTGATTTTCCTGCCTCCACCTCCCTGGCTCAGCCTCCCGAGTAGCTGGGATTACAGGCGCCCACCACTGTGTCTGGCTAATTTTTTTTTTTTTTTTTTTTTTTTTTTTGACACGGAGTGTCATTCTGTTGCCCAGGCTGGAGTGCAATGGCATGGTCTTGGCTCACTGCAACCTCTGTCTCCCAGGTTTAAGCAGTTCTCATGCCTCAGCCTCCCGAGTAGCTGGGATTGTAGGCGCCCACCACCATGCCTTGCTAATTTTTTGTATTTTTAGTAGAGACAGGTTTTCACCATGTTGATCAGGCTGATCTGGAACTCCTGACCTTGTGATCTACCCACCGCAGCCTCCCAAAGTGCTGGGATGACAGGTGTGAGCCACCACACCTGGCCAATTTTTTTTTTTTTGAGATAGCTTTACTTCGTCACCCATCCTGGAGTGCAGTGGCGTGATCACTGCTCACTGCAGCCTCGACCTCCTGGACTCAAGTGACCCTCTTGCCTCAGTCCCTCAAGTAGCTGGGACCACAGATGCATGCCACCACACCTGGCTAATATTTGTAATTTTTGTAGCTACAGGGTTTCTGCCATGTTGCCCAGGTTGGTCTCTAACTCCTGAACTCAAGTAATCTGCCCTCAGTCTCCCAAAGTGCTGGGTTTATGGGTGTGAGCCACCATATCCAGCCGACTTAATTTTTAAAAATTTATTTTATTTAGTTATTTTTTACATCCCAAAGATTTGAAACTATTAAGTGGTAGGCTTAAACAATAAAACTTGCAGGTGAGATTCCATTACAAGAGTGACCTCTGTTACAAGATTGGTAGGCCCCAGCACATGGATGGCTCGTGTGTTGAATGCTTTAAAATTTAGTCCAGTAAAAGAATTTGTAGTTCCTTTGGAATTCGTCATAACCTGTGATTGTCTCCATGCTTTGAAACCATTTGATTTCAGAAGTAAAGGTCAAGCATTACAAAAATATGTAGAGTAGGAAATGAAAGTTACTTGGGGATACAACCCCATTAATCACTTGACAGTTTGAATTAGACAAACTGTTAGACTAAACCAGCCCCACCTACAATATCTTAAATCCCAGCCATCATATATACTAAACTCATAAATAAGTACATCATATTCATTTAGCTGGAATTACAGGTGCCTTCCATCATGCCCGGCTAATTTTTGTATTTTCAGTAGAGATGTGGTTTCCCATGTTGGCCAGGCTAGTCTTGAATTCCTGACCTCAGGTAATCTGCCCACCTCAGCCTTCTGAAGTGCTGGGATTGCAGGCATGAGCCACCATGCCTGGTTTATTTGGTCTTAATGCTTATTGTTCCCCGGTATTACCTTCATTCTGATTTTTTTTTTTTGAAACAGAGTTTTACTCTTGTTGCCCAGGCTGGAGTGCAGTGGCGCAATCTTGGTTCACTGCAACCTCCGCCTCCCAGGTACAAGCAATTCTCCTGCCTCAGCCTCCTGAGTAGCTGGGATTCCAGGCATGTGCCACCACACCTGACTAGTTTTGTATTTTTAGTAGAGATGAGGTTTCTCCATGTTGGTCAGACTGGTCTCAAAACTCCCGGCCTCAAGTGATATGCCCGCCGCGGCCTCGCAGAGATTACAGGCATGAGCCACCATGCCCAGCCAGTTTTTTATGTATGTATGTGTGAGTGTGTGTGTGTATATATATATATTATTATTTTTTTTTTTTTTTTTTTTTTTAGCGAGTTCATTGTCTGTTGCTCGGGCTGGAGTGCCAATGGGCGTCTCGGCTACTGCAGCCTCCGTCCTCCCAGGCTCAAGTATTATTTACAAATTCTCTTTCCTCGCCTCCGCAGTAGCGTGGATTACAGGCGCGCGCCGTCACGCCCAGCTAATTTTTTTAAAAATTTTTTTAGTAGAGGACAGATTTCACTGTGTTGGCCGACTGGTCTCAAACTCCTGACCCTTGTGTCAGCCCGCCTCGGTCTCTCAGCGTGCGTGGAATTACAAGGTGTGAGCACCGAACCTGGCCTTTTTTCATTTTAAAACCAAATTGGGTGAATGTATGATTGAAGGTAAATATTTTGATTATGTTAAATTCTGAAGTATCTCCTATTAAAAAGTTAGTTCTGACCCCAATTATGGAAAATAATCTCTGGTGCGGAAGGAGTAGAGAGAGAAAGCAGGAATCACTTAATTGATAGTGTTCAGGCATTACTTCTCCTTTTCCACTTGTAAGTAGCCAGTTTTCTGATTGACCTAATGGGCTTAATTGTGTTTCTTGTGCCCAGTGTTAGGTGCTGTCTTTCTTTTCTGTGCAATCTTCAGAACATCCATTGAGGAAAATAGCATCTGTGATGATAGTTCATGTTTGCAGAGGGGGAAACTTCGATTTAAAAGGCACCTGAAGTGATTTCCCAAGGTTATACACGTATTATACATTTAAAGCCTTCCACGATGGCTCCGTCTGTATCCTAGCACTTTGGGAGGCTGAGGCAGGAGAATCGCTTAAACCTGGGAGGTGGAGGGGTTGCAGTTGAGTCGAGATTGCGCATCTGCACTCCAGCCATTGGGACGACAGAGTGAGGACTCTGTCTCAAAAAAAACCAAAAATCAAAGTGTGGCATTTAAGTTCATTCAATCTCCACTCACTGCAGCTCCACCAAAACGGGGAGTTGGGGCTGGGATACTTTCATTCAGGTTGACCTCTTGTTTAATGGTTTTGTTATTTACTACTTCACAAAATCTACTTTTTCCTTTTTTTTTTTTTTTTTTTTGAGAAGATCTCGCTCGTCGCCCCAGGGCTGGAGTGCAGTGGCCAGATCTCAGCTCACCTGCACTCCGCCTCCCGGGTTTACGCCAATTCTCCTGCCTCAGCCCCCGTAGCTGGGACTACAGGCGCCCACCACCTCGCCCGGGCTACGTTTTTTGTATTTTTTTTTTTTTTGTAGAGACGGGTTTCACCGTGTTCAGCCAGATGGTCTCGATCTCCTGACCTCCGTTGGATCCCGCCCGGCCTCGGTCCTCCCAAAGTGCTGGGCTTCAGGCTTGAGACGCGCCGGGCCCACAAAATCTACTTTTAAAGAAAACCTTTTTGCCTGTATGTGTAACTGAAAAATCTGTAGGTAACTAAACTTTCTAGAGGAGAGTTATGCCTAGTTTGTGGAATTACACAGATAAAGTCATCTGTTGTAAAGAATTTAAAAGCAGGCTGGATGAGGTGGCTCATGCCTATAATCCCAGCGCCTTGGGAGGCAGGCAGATCACCTGAGGTTGGGAATTCCAGACTATCCTGGTTGGCATGGTGAAACCCTGTCTCTACTAAAAATACAAGAAGTCCCAGCTTCTAGGGAGATTGAGGCAGGAGAATCGCTTGAACCCGAGAGGCAGAGGTTGCAGTGAGCCAAGATCATGCCACTGCACTCCAGCCTGGGCGACAGAGCGAGACTCTGTCTCAAAAAATTATAATAATAAAAGAATTTAAAAGTAAATCATTTTTGATTCTTCAAGTTTATCTGCAATGGTATTTAATTTTTTCCAACTTCATTGAGATACAGTTTACATATACAGTTCACTATAGATTGGCCTATTTTGAATATTTCATATAAGTGGAATCATATAGTATGCAATCTGAATAATCGTGCTATGAATATTCATGTTTAAGTGTTGTGTGGACATATGTTTTTCTTTTGGATATATACCTAAGAATGAGATTGTGGGGCAGTATAGTAGCAACACTTTGGGTAACTGCCAAACTATTTTCCAAATTAGCCATGCCATTTTACAGTCCCACCAGCAATGTGTGAGGGGTTCCACTTTCAGCACATCCTCAGCAATAATACTGTTAACATCTGTCTTTGTGATTACAGCTATCCTAGTGGGTATGAAGTCTTCATCTCATGTGGTTTTGATTTGTGTTTCCCTCACAGCTAATGATAATGTTCATCTTTTCATGTGTTTATTGGCTATTTGTATATCCCTTTTTTACAGAATTCCATTAATATAAAACTATCTTGATTGTTCCAGGTCATAAGGTAGGCATTCTGTTGCTACCAGCTCTTTACAGCTAATACATAGCTACCAGTGAATTACAGCAGAATAGTTACTAGGAACACATTTCCCACCTATCACCATTCTTTTTGTTGTTGTTGTTTGTTTTTTGTTTTGAGACAGGGTCTCACTCTGTTGCCCTGTGTGGAGTGCAGTGGCATGATCACGGCTCACTGAAGCCTCGACCTTCTGGGCTCAAATGATCTGCCTGCCTCCCAAAGTGCTGGGATTACAGGCATGAGCCACCATGCCTGGCCTATTCTTGTTTTCTGGGTACCACCTTTTCCTTATTTTATTAGACATATTTGTTTCTGTCTTAGACAAAATTGATAGCTGACATTTATTGAGGGCTTTACTATGTGCCAGACACAGTGTTAAATGCTCTGCATGTATTATTTAAACTTTTGCAATTACAGGGAATGAAGATTCTGTTACTTTTGCAGATGGGGAAACGGAGTGTTTTAGTAACTTTACCAAGGTCATAATTATCTTATGTCTGGAGACTATATTAAAACAAATTGTACACCTTTTTTTAAAAGCTTGTTTTGCCGGGTGTGGTGGCTCACGCCTGTAATTCCTGCACTTTGGGAGGCCGAGGTGGGTGGATCATGAGGTCAGGAGGTCGACCCCATCCTGGCCAACAAGGTGAAACCCCGTCTCTGCTAAAAATACAAAAAAAATTAGCTGGGCATGGTGGCGGGCGCCTGTAGTCCCAGCTGCTCGGGAGGCTGAGGCAGGAGAATGGTGTGAACCCAGGAGGCGGAGCTTGCAGTGAGCCGAGATCTCACCACTGCACTCTAGCATGGACAACAGAGCGAGACTCCGTCTCAAAAAAAAAAAAAAAAAAAAAAAAAACCTTGTTTTGTTGTTGATAGCCGTGTCTAAAAAGAATATACATGTCCTACCTTTGAGTCTTAAAATTATTCAGTATTAAATCACTGGCTTCTAGTCTTCAGTCCCTGTGACTTTTGTAATTTGTTTTAAAAATTGGTAACTGGTTGGGCATGGTGGCTTATGCCTGTAATCCCAGCACTTTGGGAGGCCAAGACAGGTGGATTGCTTAAGCCCAGGGGTTAGAGACCAGTCTGGGCGACATGGCAAAACCTGGTCTCTACCAAAAAAAAAAAAATTATCTGGGCTTGGTTGCCACACCTATGGTCCCAGCTACTTAGGAGGCTGAAGCGGGAGGATCTGTTGAGCCCGGGAGGTCCAGGCTGCAGGAGCTATATTCACGCCACTGCACTCCAGTCTGGGCGACAGGGCGAGACCCTGTCTCATAAAAAACAATAAAAAGAAAATTGATCTTCTTCTTTCATTTTCTTTTAACTTACTGTTTTCTATTTATTTTATTTTAGAGACAGGATCTCTCTCTATACTGCAGGCTGGAGTATAGTGGTGCCATCATAGCTCACTGCAACCTCAAACTCTGGGCTCAAGTGATCATCCTGCCTCAGCCTCCCAAGTGAGACTATAGGGTCTCACTTTTACCTAGGCTGGAGCACAGTGGTACAATCATGACTCACACCAGCCTCGTCCTTCCTGGGCTCAAGCAATCCTCCCATCTCATTCTCCCAAGTAGCTGGGACCACAGGCATGTGCCACCACACCTGGCTAATTTTTCTGTTTTTTGTAGAGAGGAGGTCTTGCTATGTTGCCCAGGCTAGTCTTGAACTCCTGGGCTCAAGTGATCGACCTGTTTTGGCCTCCCAAAGTGTTAGGGTTACAATTGGGGGCCACAATCCCCATGCTCAGCCCAGGCTTTTTTTTTTTTTTTTTTTTTTTTTAAATGAGGTCTCACTCACTGCAACCTCCACCTCCCGGGGTCAAGTGATTCTCCTGCCTCACTCAGCCTCCTGAGTAGCTGGGACAACAGGCACATGCCACCGTGCCCGGCTAATTTTTTTTTTTTTTTTTTTTTTTTTAGTAGAGGGGGGGTTTAATTATGTTGGCCAGGCTGGTCTTGAACTCCTGACCTCGTGATCTGTCAGCCTCGGCCTCCCAAAGTGCTGGGATTTCAGGCATGAGCCACCGTGCCCAGCCCCAGGCTAGTTTTTTAAAATAAATTTTTAGAAATGCAGTACTGCTCTATTGCCCAGGCTGGTCTGGAACTCTACCACTTGAAAATTTTTAGCATAAAGCAATTACATTCTCACTCAAAAGTATTGTTGTTTTAAGCTAACACTTTCAAATGGTAGTAGATTTGTCATTTACAAGTTAAAAAAAAACTGTCAATAGCATCAGACGGGGTAGACTTTTTTAAAAGGTGAATCTTATATAACAAAAATATGCTTTGTACCTTATCAAGATAGTTTTTCACTTCTCACTACTTAATGTATTAACATGCAGTATCACTGTGAAAATTAAAAGGGCTTTGAGAATTCAGAAAGTCAATGTTTTTTTTTGTCAGCAAAGCCAAAATAATGTAGTCATAGTTTCTGAAATAAATAACTTACATTTTAAATACATAATAAATTGATCTTTTTGCCAGAAATAGGAAAAAAAAAATTCTTGTTAAAATGTGCTGAGCACTGAATATTGTTGCATTGTTAGTAAGAATTGTATTTGGCTCATTTTGTGACATTTAAACACTCTTCATTATTGAAATTTGCAGGAGAACGCCCATATAAATGTGAACTTTGTCCTTACTCAAGTTCTCAGAAGACTCATCTAACTAGACATATGCGTACTCATTCAGGTTGGTAAGAAATGAGAACTTTCCTATCATTTTCAGTCAACAACCATTTTAGGGAAGTTCTTTTAAGGACTTGTAACTGAGTCATTTATTTATTATTTATTTTTAATATAATTTAGAAGTCAGAATTTGAAAATCAATGTTCTGTCAATCTGGGGATTTCTAACATGGAATCCAAAGGTGGACCTCCTGAAAATGAAATTTTGTGTACACTTTTTCTGGGAGGAGGGGCCTTAATTCTCATCAAATCTTTGAAGTGTTCCGTGACTCCAACAAAAGTTGAACTAATGTACACCAAGGCTGATTGATCCTTTAACCCCTGCTTCTCACATTTCTCCTAACAGTATAAAGCTGAGACTCATAACGTGTGGTTGACAAGTGTCAGGGATTCCTTCTTAGCTTCTCAGGTCCTGAAATTGAGGTGTGTTCTGTTTCAAGGTTTGGTAGAGCTTTTGAGGACTGACTGCAAAAGCTTAGCTTGAAAAAGAAAATGACAATCTAGGATGCCAATTTATTAAGCTATAGTAAGAGTGTAGGACCGTGACATGAGAGATTCGTCCACTGCAGGGACTGAAACAGTCACCATCACCACTCAGAGTTAGTCCCCATTGGCCAGCACTGTGGCTCAAGTCTGTAATCCCAGCACTTTGGGAGGCCAAGGTGGGCAGATCACCTGAGGCTGGAAGTTCGAGACCACCCTGACCAACATGGAGAAATCCCATCTCTACTAAAAATACAAAATTAGCCAGGCATGGTGGCGCGTGCCTGTAATCCCAGCTACTCAGGAGGCTGAGGCAGGAGAATTGCTTGAACCTTGGGAGGCAGAGGTTGCAGTGAGCCAAGATTATGCCATTAAGAGCAAAACTCCATCTCCATAAAGAAGTCCCTGTTAAAGTATGTAAGTGGCCAAGTTAAAAAGTAATGTTAGCATCAGTGATCTTGCTTGAATGGGTATCCCTGAGTGACTCTTGGTCAACTACCACTTTTACTTTTTATTTTTTATTTTTTTGGAGACAGTCCTTCTCTGTTGCCTAGGCTGGAGTGCAATGTGATCTCAGCTCACCACAACCTCTGCCTCCGGGTTCAAGCGATTCTCCTGCCTCAGCCTCCTGAGTAGCTGGGATTACAGGCACACATCACCACACCCGATTAATTCTTGTATTTTTAGTAGAGATGGGGTTTCACCATGTTGGTCAGGCTGGTCTCGAACTCCTGACCTCATGATCTGCCCACCTTGGCCTCCCAAAGTACTGAGATTACAGGCATGAGCCACCACGCCTGGCCGAACTACCACTTCTAATTAGAATACAGATTTAGAAAGTATATCCCTGTGGGAAAAGTATCTTAAATCTTGCTGTTACAAAAACCTATGTAGGCCTGTCCCCCTTAAGTTAGTAATTATGTTACCTTAGATCTGTGCTATTCAGTTGAGTAGCCACTAGCCACGTTAAGCTTTCGAAACAGTAGTAGTTTAAATTGATACTTATAAAATATGTACTTACCAGATTTTTTGTTGTTGTTGAGACAGAGTCTTACTCTGTCCCCCAGGCTGGAGTGCAGTGGCATGGATTTCAGCTCACTGCAACCTCTGCCTTCTGGGTTCAAGCAATTCTCATGCCTCAGCCTCCCCAGTAGCTGGGATTACAGGCAGGTGCCACCATGACCAGCTAATTTTTGTAATTTGTCTTGAACTCCTGGCCTAAAGTGATCTGCCCATCCTGGCCTCCCAAAGTGCTGGGATTGTAGGTGTGAGCCACTGCACCCGGCCACAGATTTCAAACAGTATGAAGAAAAGACTATCTTTCTCTGAAGCAGGTTAGAGAAAAAATAATGTTAAATATTTATTTTTCAAGTTGATCATATGGCGAAACTGTTATATACATTGGCTTTAAAAAGTAATAAAATTAATTTTACCTGTTTCCTTTTTACGTTTGTGGTATGACTGCTAGAAAATTTAAGATTACATGTGTGATATGCATTATGTTTCTACTGGACATTGCGGCCATTAGTAACAAGACTTGATAATCAGACTTGATTATATTGCAGATTCTGATTTATTTGAACAGCTATGAAGGTGTCCTGTAGTATGCTTGCTAGCCTTTCTTGACCCTACATGGTTGTCAACGCTAATGTACTTCGAGTGTTTTTTTTTTTCCTAAACCTCTAAGCCATTGAGTGGTGCCACTTAACCAGAAACCTGGTTTTATTATTTTTGGGTGTATTTTTGGTTTCATTCTGTGTTGGTAACATGGATGCAATCTCAGACTTTGGAGGTAGGCATCATGTCCTGTTGATAGTTGTACTCTAGCTTTTTAGTGAAATATTTAAGAGTTTTGTAGTAGTAGTAGTATTACTTTTTTTTTTCTGAGATGGAGTTTCGCTCTTGTTGCCCAGGCTGGAGTACAATGGTGTGATCACAGCTCACTGCAACCTCTGTCTCCTGGGATCAAGCGATTCTCCTGCCTCAGCCTCCCAAGTAGCTGGGATTACAGGCATGCGCCACCACACCTGGCTAATTTGTATTTTTAGTAGAGATGGGGTTTTACCATGTTGGCCAGCGTGGTCTGGAACTCCTGATGTCAGGTGATCCGCCTGCCTCAGCCTCCCAACATGCTGGGATTACAGGTGTGAGCCACTGCTCCTGGCCAAGAGCTTTATATTAGTTAAGTAGTTTTAGTCTTCATAACTGTTATATGTTGCATGAGTTCTATTATCCCCATTTTACAGACCTTTTTTCCTGTAGAATGTCCTTTCTTCTGGATATGTCCACTTGTTTTCTCATGGTGTCATTTAGCTTTTCTTCTGATCCTTATATTGTAAACTAAATTTAATTATTGTAAATTAAATTTAAATGCTTGATAATCTTTCTCACAAATGATAAGCCTCATTTAAAGTCACATGTGGTTGATCCATTAATATAATGTTAGGTCACTGTATTTAGAATGACTACATACTTTTATCCTTTTGTTCAATTAGTAATACTTTGTCTTGTCACTGTTTAAATGTTTATGGTGTTTTATACCAGTTGATAATCTTTGCCTGAAACCGTTGTATTTGAGTTTGCAAAATGTTTTGCGTTTTGCCTGCTATATTTTAAAATGATTTTAGTATTTGTTGTTACAGTATAGCAAGTATTTTAATGGTATCTTAAAAACTAGTAGTAGCCACTAGCTATTGTATGTATGCTGGGTACTAAAAACAAGTATTTGCTGTCTCCAATCTTAGTACTAAGAAAATACTGAGTTTCAGATTACATATTATAGGATACAAGCTCACAAATAAGTGATTTTGTTGTTGTTTTTGGAGTTGGGGACTCTGTTGCGCAGGCTGGAATGCAGTGGTGTGATCATGCCTTACTGCAACTTCAAATGCCTGGGCTCAAGCGATCCTCTTGCCTCAGTCTCCTGAGTAGCTAGGTCTACTGGCACATGCCACCACTTCAGCTAATTGGGGACTATTATTGTTATTATTTTCAAGACAGTTTCGCTCTTGTCACCCAGCTGGAGTACAATGGCGCGATCTCGACTCAGTGCAACTTCTGCCTCCCGGGTTCAAGCTATAGAATCTTCCTCAGCCTCCTGTGTAGCTGAAATTACAGGTGCCCACCACCATGCCTGGCTAATTTTTTTTTTTTTTTGGCGACAGGGTCTTGCTCTGTCGCCCAGGCTGGAGTGCAGTGGTGTGATCTCTGCTCACTGCAAGCTCCACCTCCCGGGTTCACACCATTCTCCTGCCTCAGCCTCCCGGGTAGCTGGGACTATAGGCGCCCGCCGCCAGGCCCAGTTAATTTTTTCGTATTTTTAGTAGAGATGGGGTTTCACTGTTTTAGCCAGGATGATCTTGATCTCCTGACCTCATGATCCGCCTGCTTTGGCCTCCCAAAGTGCTGGGATTACAGACGTGAGCCACCATGCCCGGCCAAATTTTTGTATTTTTAGTGGAGGTGTTGACTAGGCTGGTTTTGAACTCCTGAACTCAGGTGATCCACCCACCTCAGTCTGCCAAAGTGCTGGGATTACAGGCATGAGTCACCGCGCTTGGCCG
Organism: Rhinopithecus bieti; assembly: GCF_001698545.2. Lineage (NCBI taxonomy): Eukaryota > Metazoa > Chordata > Mammalia > Primates > Cercopithecidae > Rhinopithecus > Rhinopithecus bieti. The sequence goes on along the minus strand of NW_016813959.1, from coordinate 557,370 downwards.
GGACTATTATTTTTATTTAAATATACTATTCGTGGCCGGGCGCGGTGGCTCAAGCCTGTAATCCCAGCACTTTGGGAGGCCGAGACGGGCGGATCACGAGGTCAGGAGATTGAGACCATCCTGGC
>NW_016813959.1:541469-556845 GCF_001698545.2 Rhinopithecus bieti | reverse complement strand
CCTGCCTCAGCCTTCTGAGTAGTTGGGACTACAGGCTCGTGCCACCATGCCAGGCTAATATTTTGTATTTTTAATAGAGACAGGGTTTCACCATGTTAGCCAGGATGGTCTCAATCTCCTGACCTGGTGATTTGCCCACCTCAGCCTCCCAAAGTGCTGGGATTACAGGGGGGAGCCACTGCGTGCAGCCAATATCCAATTTCTTTTTATGGAGACTGGGTCTTTCTGTGTTGCCCCGGCTGGCCTCTAACTCCTGGCCTCAAGCAATTCTCTTTTCTCTTACAGGTATGAATCACTGTGCCCAGACATACATATTTTTTATTTTTTCTATTGATAACATTGGTTCCAAGGGACTCTTTTAAATAACTGGGATTGTTTGAAAGATATTTTAATGGTTTGAGAGCCTTTGTAGAATAAATTTTAAAAACAATATTTTATTGAGGTATAATTTATAAATTTAAAAATGCACAGATCTTAAGTGTACAGCACAGTGACTATGCTTTCACCTATTTGCTTATCACTCAAGAACAAGTGATGGAATATTTCTGCTCGGAAACACCTTGCCCTTTCCACTCAGTCTTTCCCCTGGATGATATTTTGTCTCCTACCAAAGAACATTATAGCATTTTTTTGTTTGTTTGTTTGAGATGGGATCTTACTGTCACCTAGGCTGGAGTGCAGTGGGTGCAGTTACAGCTGCCTAAACCTCTTGAGCTCAGGTAGTCCTCCCACTTTAACTTTCCAAGTAGCTGGGACCACAGGTGTGCGCTACCATGCCTGTTTTTTTGTTTTTTGTTTTTGTAGAGATGGAGTCTTACTATGTTGCCTAGGCTGGTTTTGAACTCCTGGGCTCAAGCAATTCACCTGCCTCAGCCTTCCAAAGTACTAGGAATACAGGCATGGGCCACTGTGCCTAGTTTTAGAACATTCTTTTATAAAGTGTTATTGAGATTAATCCATGTTGCATTATTGGACTTCATTTTATTGCTGGTAATGTATTGTATGCCCCATTACTTTTTACTTAAAAATTTTCTTTGCCAGCTGTGCACGGTGGTTCACACCTGTAATCCTAGCGCTTTGGGAAGCCAAGGTGGGCAGATCACCTGAGGTCAGGAGTTCAAGACCAGGCTGGCCAACATGGTGGTACCCCATCACTCCTAAAATACAAAAATCAGCCTGGCATGATGGCAGGTGTCTGTAATCCCAGCTGCTCGGGAGGCTGAGACGGGAGAATCGCTTGAACCTGGGAGATAGTGGTTGCAGTGAGCCGAGATCACACCATTGCACTCCTGCCTGGGCAGCTGAGAGAGACTCAGTCTCAAAAAAAAATAAATAGAGAAAAATTTATTTGCCATTCTCTCTAGATTTTGTTTTGTTTTGTTTTATTTTAATAGAATTAATTCAAAATTTAAAAAAAATTGAGAGGCTTGTATTTGTGTATTTTTCACTGCAGCTTTGACCTCCTAGGCTCAAACGGTACTCCCACCTCTGCCTCTGGAGTAGGTGGCGCTGTAGGCTTGTGCTACAACATTTGTCTAAGTTTTAAATTTTTTTGTAGACAGGGTCTCACTAGGTTGCCCAGGCTGGTCTCAAACTCCTTAGCTCAAGCAATCTTCCTCACCTCATCCTCCCAAAAGTGCTAGGATTACAGGTGTGAACCACTATGCCTGGCCATTCTTCTAAAATATTTTGTTACATATGTATAAATCTTGCAGAACGCTTTCCCTTTTTGTCTTGGCTTACACCTATAAATTCATTTCGGAGGCATAAAACAGACGACTGGCAGATTTATAAAGAAGAGAAGCTGTTACTAAAATTGGGAAAAAGAATTTAAAATTGTATAGGGCAAAAAGATTAATATTCAGGTAGGTACTAATTGGAAAATCTTGATGAACATAATACAAGCAAGATTTAATGGCAATAAAGTAAAAATTATGGGAGAGAAACAATGGAGCAAATGAATTATGCCATCAAATTTTAAACAGAAAATTTCTACATCCTCCATTTCCGTTCGCCATTCCTTAGGTAGACCCTTGTACCTTGATTGATGCTTGCTTGCTGTATAGATCTCCTTATTCATTAAAGTTATAAAATGGTGCTATTTTAATTATAATTATTTTATTATTAGTGTAAATTTGAAGAGGAGAGATAAATTCTACTTATCTATTTAGTCATAATGTAGGAAAGACAGGATACGTAAGAGTCTTCTCATTGATTGATTGATTGATTGAGATGGAGTCTCACCCTGTTGTCCAGGCTGGAGTGCAGTGGCGCAATCTCAGCTCACTGCAACCTCTGCCTCCTGGATTCAAGCGATTCTCCTGCCTCAGCCTCCCGAGTAGCTGGGATTACAGGCACGTGCCACCATGCCCAGCTAATTTTTGGTATCTTTAGTAGAGATGGAGTTTCACCATGTTGGCTAGACTGGTCTCGAACTCCTGGTCTCCAACTCTTGACCTGTTGATTCACCTGCCTCGGTCTTCCAAAGTGCTGGGATTACAGGCATGAGCCACTGCACTCAGCCTTTTTTATTTTTTTATTTTTTGAGATGGAGTCTCGCTCTGTTGCCAAGACTGGAGTGCAGTGGTGTGATCTCGGCTCACTGCACCCTCTGCCTCCCAGGTTCAAGGGATTCTCTTGCCTCAACCTCCCAAGTAGCTGGGACTATAGATGCACGTCACCATGCCTACCTAATTTTTTTTATTTTTACAAAATGCCTCCCAAAATTTTATATTTTTGCAAAAATGCCTCCCAGAGTTCTGGGATTACAGGTGTGACCCACTGTGCCCGGCCGAGTCCCCCTTTTATTTATCCATACTCAGAGTTACCAGTTGGTTCCAAAAGTGAACAATTATAGATAATTCATTTTGAGTTCTTGCTCTCTGCTCCACGTTAAGGACTTTACATAGATAAGATTTATAGCTGACAACACTTAGAGAGTATTTTATAGATGAAATTGAGACTGGGCATGGTGGCTCATGCCTGTAATCCCAGCACTTTGGGAAGCCGAGGAGGGCGGATCACCTGAGGTCAGGAATTCAAGACCAGCCTGATCAACATGGAGAAACCGCGTCTCTACTAAAAATACAAAATTAGCCAGGCTTAGTGGCACGTGCCTGTAATCCCAGCTACTAGGGAGGGTGAGGCAAGATAATCGTTTGAACCTGGGAGGCGGAGGTTGTGGTGAGCCGAGATCGCGCCATTGCACTCCAGCATGGGCAACAAGAGCGAAACTCCGTCTCAAAAAAAAGAAAAAAAGAAATTGAACTCGAGAGAGGTTTCAGGACTTTGCTCAAAGTCTCAGAGTAAGCAACTTGCAGAGCTCATTGTTTTATCTCCCAGTCTAGCTCTATCTAGAAGAAGTTCTTAGGCCTTATGCTACCTATCTTTCTATGTTCTATGTCCACTATATTTTAAGAAAATGTTTGTCTTCATTTAAATCATTCACTGGAGAGGACAGTATAGAACCAGGTTTAGAGTAATGTAGCATGTTGTAGAAACTTGCATATTTATAAATCTGTTAGTAGACCAACATGGAGAATTGTCCAGTCAGCTGAATATCCAATTTGACTACCTGGTTAAGGTGATTATTTTATCACCAGGCATTTTCTAATCATGTAAAACTTAACATCTACATGGTTTTACCTAATGTCTGAGTTTTGTTTTGTGAAAAATTTTAGTAAGATTTGATATGAATTTGAGAATGTTTGAGATGAATTTTCATAAATGTCAATTTCCGTTTTTCTACTATGCATTCCATTGGACCAGTGGGGTATGGATACCATTTGGTAATATTTACTAGAGTGTGATCTAGATGGGTATGTATTCAGGTAGAATGTATTACTCTTATGCCTTTAATTTGGGGGTGGGGGTGGTTCTGGTTTTGTATGTATCAGTGATTGTGACTTTGCTTATTTTACATACCATATCTATTTGTGTGCCACTTCTCATTACCTAGTTCCTTTATCTATTTTATAGAAAGGTGGGGGGGGGGAATCAGGAAAGTTTTCTGAATAATTACCTTGGCCTGTATTTTTGCTTTAAAATAGCAATGCTAGCACAGGAAGTTTGCTAAGTGAAAATTTACTCAGCTCTTGCCATTATGGACAGAAGGATTAAATTTCAAGAAAAAGCCTTTGCTCACGCTAAAGCAGAATTTCAAAACTTTTGCACCTAGGATCTGGGAGTATAGCCCAGAGTGAAAGATATTTTTCTCAAGATTTTCCATAAGAAAATTAGGGTGAAGGGAGTACGGGAATTTTATTTTATTTTTATTTATTTTTGAGACGAAATTTCGCTCTGGTTGCCCAGGCTATAGTGCAGTGGCGCGATCTTGGGTCACTGTAACCTCACTTTCTGGGCTCAAGCAATTCTCCTGCTTCAGCCTCCCGAGTAGCTGGGATTACAGGCGTCTGCCACCACACCTGGCTAATTTTTTGTATTTTTAGTAGAAACAGGGTTTCACCGTGTTGGCCAGGCTGGTCTTGAACTCCTGACCTCAGGTGATCCACTGCTTTGGTCTCCCAAAGTGCTAGGTTTACAGGTGTGAGCCACCACGCCTGGCCGGGAATTTTATTTACAGATTTATTTTTGAGTCAGGGCCTTGCTCTGTTGCCCAGGTTGGAGTACAGTAGCACATTCACAACTCACTGCTACTTCAAATTCCTGGGCTTAAGCGGTCCTCCTGCCTTTGTCTCCCAAGTAGCTGGGACTTCTACAGGTGCACTCCACCATGCCTGGCTAATTTCTTTTTTTTTAGACAGAGTCTTACTGTCGCCCAGGCTGGAGTGAAGTGGTGCGATCTCAGCTCACTGCAACCTCCGCCTCCTGAGTTAAGCAATTCTCGTGTCTCAGCCTCCCGATTAGGTGGGATTACTGGTGTGCAGCACCACGTCTAGCTAATTTTTTTTGTATTTTTTAGTAGAGATGGGGTTTCACCGTGTTGGCCAGGCTGGTCTCAAACTCCTGGCCTCAAGGTATCCGCCCATCTTGACCTCTCGAAGTTAATTTTTGTTTTTATTTATTTTGCTCAGGTTGTTCTATAACTTCTGGGCTCAAGCAGTCCTTCTGCCATGGCCTCCCATAGAGCTGAGATTATAGTTGTGAGCCACTGCACCTGGCCAGAATTTTATTTTCTACTTCATTAGGCATTTGTTTTAACTAAACACACAAAAAAATTAAAATTGATAATTTTCCCCCAAATTAACATCCAGAGCCCAATTGAACTTTGCCAATAGTTGTGTATGTCTTAAAGAATCTCTGTTCTTTAATAGTGCTTGAGGACTCCAACTTGAACTTTTTTGAAGCTTGTGGTTGACTGAGATTTATTCCTCTCTTTTGAGAATCAATGTCAAAGGATAAGAGAAATGTTATACAAATAAATATGGTAAATGTAAGGTGCATGATACGGCATTTTCAATAAATAGTCTTTGTTGTTACTTTACATACACAGTTCCTTATATTTTAATCTTGAATTTGTCTTAATCTATGTCTTCTCTCATACTTTTGATTTGTCTTCAGGTGAGAAGCCATTTAAATGTGATCAGTGCAGTTACGTGGCCTCTAATCAACACGAAGTAACCCGCCATGCAAGACAGGTTCACAATGGGCCTAAACCTCTTAATTGCCCACACTGTGATTACAAAACAGCAGATAGAAGCAACTTCAAAAAACACGTGGAGCTACATGTGAACCCACGGCAGTTCAATTGCCCTGTGTGTGACTATGCAGCTTCCAAGAAGTGTAATCTACAGTATCACTTCAAATCTAAGCATCCTACTTGTCCTAATAAAACAATGGATGTCTCAAAAGTGAAACTAAAGAAAACCAAAAAACGAGAGGTGGACTTGCCTGATATTAGCAATGAAAAAACAGAAATAGAACAAACAAAAATAAAAGGGGATGTGGCTGGAAAGAAAAACGAAAAGTCCATCAAAGCAGAGAAAAGAGATGTCTCAAAAGAGAAAAAGCCTTCTAATAATGTGTCAATGATTCAGGTGACTACCAGAACTCGAAAATCAGTAACAGAGACGAAAGAAATGGATGTGCATACAGGAAGCAATTCAGAAAAATTCAGTAAAACTAAGAAAAGCAAAAGGAAGCTGGAAGTTGACACCCATTCTTTACATGATCCTGTGAATGATGAGGAATCTTCAACAAAAAAGAGAAAGAAGGTAGAAAGCAAATCCAAAAATAATAGTCAGGAAGTGCCAAAGGGTGATAGCAAAGTGGAGGAGAATAAAAAGCAAAATACTTGCTTGAAAAAAAGTACAAAGAAGAAAACTCTGAAAAATAAATCAAGTAAGAAAAGCAGTAAGCCTCCTCAGAAGGCACCTGTTGAGAAGGAATCTGCTCAGATGGACCCTCCTCAGGTGGGGCCTGCTCCCACAGAGGCGATTCAGAAGGGACCCGTTCAGGTGGAGCCGCCACCTCCCATGGATCCTGCTCAGATAGAGGGTGCCCAGATGCAGCCTGCTCATGACGAGCATGTTCAGATGGAGGTGGCTCAGGAGGGGCCTACTCAGAAGGAGCTCCTGCCTCCCCTAGAGCCTGCTCAGATGGTGGGTGCCCAGATGGTACCTGCTCATGTGGAGCTGCCTCCTCCCATGGAGACTGCTCAGACGGAGGTTGCCCAAATGGGGCCTGCTCCCGTGGAACCTGCTCAGATGGAGGTTGCCCAGGTAGAACCTGCTCCCATGCAGGTGGTCCAGAAGGAGCCTGTTCAGATGGAGCTGTCTCCTCCCATGGAGGTGGTTCAGAAGGAACCTGTTCAGATAGAGCTGTCTCCTCCCATAGAGGTGATCCAGAACGAGCCTGTTCAGATGGAGGCGTCTCCTCCCATGGGGGTGGTTCAGAAGGAGCCTGATCAGAGGGAGCCACCTCCTCCCAGAGAGCCTCCCCTTCACATGGAGTCAGTTTCCAAAAAGCCTCCTCTCCGAAAAGATAAAAAGGAAAAGTCTAACATGCAGAGTGAAAGGGCACGGAAGGAGCAAGTCCTTATTGAAGTTGGCTTAGTGCCTGTTAAAGATAGCCGGCTTCTAAAGGAAAGTGTAAGCACAGAGGATTTCTCACCACCATCACCACCGCTGCCAAAGGAAAATTTAAAAGAAGAGGCATCAGGAGACCAAAAATTACTCAGCATAGGTGAAGGAAATAAAGAAGCCCCTCTTGAGAAAGTAGGAGCAGAAGAGGCAGATGAGAGCCTACCTGGTCTTGCTGCTAATATCAACGAATCTACCGATGTTTCATCCTCTGGACAAAACTTGAATACGCCAGAGGGTGAAACTTTAAATGGTAAACATCAGACTGACACTATGGTTTGTGAAATGAAAATGGACACTGATCAGAACACACGAGAGAATCTCCCTGGTATAAGTTCAACAGTTGAAGAAGCAGTTTCACCGGTGCTTCCCCCTTCAGCAGTAGAAGAATGTGAAGCAGTGTCCAAAACTGCACTGGCATCACCTCCTGCTACCATGGCAGTAAATGAGTCTCAGGAAATTGATGAAGATGAAGGCATCCACAGCCATGAAGGAAGTGACCTAAGTGACAACATGTCAGAGGGTAGTGATGATTCTGGATTGCATGGGGCTCGGCCAGTTCCACAAGAATCTAGCAGAAAAAATGCAAAGGAAGCCTTGGCAGTCAAAGCGGCCAAGGAAGATTTTGTTTGTATCTTCTGTGATCGTTCTTTCAGAAAGGGAAAAGATTACAGCAAACACCTCAATCGCCATTTGGTTAATGTGTACTATCTTGAAGAAGCAGCTCAAGGGCAGGAGTAATGAAACTTCGAACAAGGTTTCGGTTCTTAGTTTGTAAGGTATATTACATTTTATATTCATTTATAGTAGCAGACAACCTTTTAAGATTGCTTTAATTAGTATCTGATGTTGATTTTTAAGTGGCATTCTTTTTCTTAGGACTTTTTATGTATACCTATTGATTGTTGTGTAAATTTTAGCAAATAGAGTTAGTGTACTAAACCAGCAGATACCTAAATCTGTTAGCTTATGTGTTTAATTGAAATTAGAAGCCTACGATGGTATAACAGCATTTTATTGCTTTGTCCAGCTACAACTTGTCATTTTTTTCTCCATGTCTTATCTTCCTGTTTCACTTTAGTTTATTCATTTTTTATTGAGATCTATAAAAAATTGGCTTACTTAATAGCAAATTACTTGAAGAATTTGCCTGCTTTATATAAAGTTAGCACTTTAAGATTTTTTTTTAGAGATAAGACATTTAAATTGAAGAAAATTCTCCCAACAATAGACATTTCTGTCAGTCCAAGTATTTACTTCCTGAGTTTTGATCAATATTTTTTGTGTACGTTAATCATCATAAAAACAGTGATTTTGGTGTGTTTTTTATTTTGGTGCTTTAATGGCTTAAGATGTTGCACATTTTTTTTTCTTTTGGTTTCTGTTTTTGTTTTTTTGCCTATGCAGTTAAATTTTTCCTAGAAATAGCATTTGTGTTGAACAGTAACACTTTATACATATATATGCATGTTTATTTTGTTTGGCGTCTTTGGAGGGATGCTTTTAGCCTTGTTTGCAAAAGGGCAGTTTTCTTTTTCTTTGCTGCAGTTGTCTATTTTGCAGAATAATAGTGTGTGCAAGTTTGTGAGCAAATGAAACATGCAGGTTCAATCCATTGATTTTGATTTTTACATCTTATATCTATGCTAGAATCTGTATTTCATATAACTTATTTATTTTGAATGGATGTAGTAAATTCACAGCTATCAGTTTTGATTTTGCAATAAATAAACCACTAGGTTCCATATCGAACAAATTTTTATCTCAAATACCAACCATCATTTTTTTTTTTTTTTCCGTGTGTTTTGGTACAGCTAATTCCTAATTGTAGAGTGTTAAATGTTTGAGGAAAACCTTTTCTCATAGATGGTTGGTGTCCATATGGCTACTTTACAATAAAGAACTGTAAGTGTTATTTGGAAACTGCAAATCTGGAATTAGGAGACATAATTATTCCTTCATTTATAGAATATCACTTGGGAGATTCCAAAGCCATAGCTATTACGCGGCAAACCTAGGATAAGAGAGGTAGGTAGTATGAGTGCTGGTAGACCAGCTGCAACTTTCCTATACAGTGAAAAAGGCTGGTGAAACAAGTACAGTCCAGATTTTTAAAAATCATACTTTCTCAGGGATCTCCACAAACTGGTGGGTGTCCTGGCTGTCTGTGTGATAGCCTCTTTCTACAGGTGAGGCCTCAAATGAATTGCAGCTATCCTAGTGTTCCTGTGGGGCACTTTGTATGAAAAGGGCATGTACTTCAAAACATTTTTGTAGGTTCTTTGGCCAGTTGCCAAAGTGTATGAAGGAATCCAATAGAGGATTTTTCTTACTGATAGCAGTCATTAATTGCAGTAAAATATGATCCCATTAGGGAATCTTGAATTCTGACCTCCCATATTCTGTTTTGAAATAACCACTTTATATATCATTTTTAAAAAAATCTGATGATCTCTTTGAGGCAGGTTTCAGATTTTGGCAGTACAACATGAAAGATTAGGAAAAGCATTAATAATGTGTGGGTGGAAAGCTTGTTAAAAATCTGAGAGTGAAGTTTGAGTTAAAAGTTGTTTGAACATGGAATTGACTGGGAGGCCAAAGATTTAAAGAAGCAGAAGATTCTTCTCTTAAGACATGAGGAGTAAGTTGTGTGATAATGGTGTGTGTTTTGTGTGCATGAATGGACATTGTAAATGTTGAATTCTAGGCTCCGACAATCATTGTCAACAGAAGATCAAGCTGCAAATATTTATGTTTTAAAACTTAAATTATAAAGCTAGTTAAGTCTTTCTAACGACTAGTTTTAATGTTCATGGGTACATTTTACCTAAGTTACCGTTTACATTGTATAGAAAAAGATTCACCTTAAGCACAGATTGGTTATTAGGAACTAGTTTGGGGAAGAGGTTTTTTTGTGGATTCTTTCATACTGTAAAGAAAAACCATTTGTCTTTTGGGGAATTCTAATCTAGTCTTAAGACTAGAGTGCTAAAAACAAAAACATGAAGGAAATTAAAACCCCTTATTATTAGATTGATTTGTAAAAACATTGTTACTGGAAATTGATTGGACTTGAGGCCTTCTTCCAGAAAATAAGGACTTGATTGTCAGGCCTATATTAGGTTCTGAACCTTAATGCCGTGTATTTGTACTTACTAAAAATTGTTTCAATGAAAAGTACATTAGCAGTATGAACTTCTGGTCTAGGTGGAAGTTCTTCCATTTGAAAAATGTGATATTTGCATGGAACTGTTTGAATATTTTTATTTTCTAGTCCCCCTCCCCCACACTGGATAGAATTTAACCTAGAATTTTCCCTTTGGATAAAAGAACAAAAATTGAACATGTTATTTGTAAATTGATGTTTAGTAATTAGTGATGAACTTGAAATACTAGCATATATTATAAGCCTTAATCTTAGGTAGTCGTATGAAAATGAATCTCTTAACTATCTTTTGAACCTGTATTCACATTGGTTTTCAAGATATTTTAAGTTATATTTTTTCCTCTTTTCAGAGCTGCTTCTTATTCTGGGGCTACTTTTTTTTAAAATTGTGTAATTCACAAGGGGCTGCATTTTTTTTTTTTTTTTTTTAATAAGACTTATAACTATGGCTGGATCTTTTGCTCTAGTCTTCTAAGAAGGGCCATTTTATTTTTTAGAGTCACTTCTAAAGTCATGTGGTAATTAACTTTGGAGACTGTTTTGCATATGAGTGCTGATACAAATTAACACCCAAGTAGACCTCATTGCATGTCACCCTATGAATGTTGACAATGGAAGGAATACCTTGCCTGTAGTACACTGTCACTTCTGGACTGAAAAGCTGAGGAAGAAAGTTAATTTTCTTTTTTACCTAAGTTAGAAAAACTTAACAACTGGTGTTCCTAGTTTCCTGGTTGACCTCGGCAGATGAAGTGAACAGATAGTGTTAATTCAGATTGAAGAAATTATCTAAATCTTGGTTTGTGTAGATTTACAATCTACATGCAATATTAACTAAATCAGTTAGCTTTTACAGTTTCACATGTGTACATAGGTTCCCTCCCAGTCCCTTCCATATCCATTAGTTATTGAACTTTCTAAACTGGCATTGAAACATTACAACAATGTTTTGTTGCACCAATTTTATAAACTTACGCAGTGCAATACGTGTTACTTTTCTGAGGCAAACCAAAGGTAAATTTCTCAAGGTTCTTGCTGCCTTCTTTAGCAGCATTTGATGGAAGATCTTTTATACATTTGTAATAGATAAAAATAAACCAGATTGCAAATCCTTTTTTAAAATCTTAAACCATGTACCAAGTTTTTGGTCCAAATTGTGTAGGATAAGTTAAATTGCATTCTATTAACCAATATGAGTGTATTTCTGTAAGCATAGTTAATGTTGAAATAAAGTTTTAAAAACCATGATGCCTTTGTTTATTATTGGTATATCCAGAATGTAGGAAAGCCAAATTTATGTTGCTGGAACTGCAAGTGTATTAATAGGCTTTTCAAGATTATTTCTCAGGCTGGGCACAGTGGCTTACGCCTGTAATCCCATCTCTTTGGGAGGCTGAGGCAGGTGGATCACGAGGTCAGGAGTTCAAGGCTAGCCTGGCCAACATAGTGAAACCACGTCTCTACTAAAAATACAAAAATTAGCCGGGTGTGGTGGCGGGCGCCTGTAATCCCAGCCATTCGGGAGGCTGAGGCAAGAGAATTGCTTAAAGCCAGGAGGTGGAGGTTGCAGTGAGGCGAGATCCCACCGTTGCACTCCAGCCCAGGCGACAGTGCGAGACTCCGTCTTAAAAAAGTATGTATTGGCCGGGCGCGGTGGCTCAAGCCTGTAATCCCAGCACTTTGGGAGGCCGAGACGGGCGGATCACGAGGTCAGGAGATCAAGACCATCCTGGCTAACACGGTGAAACCCCGTCTCTACTAAAAAAATACAAAAAAACTAGCCGGGCGAGGTGGCGGGCGCCTGTAGTCTCAGCTACTCGGAAGGCTGAGGCAGGAGAATGGCGTGAACCCGGGAGGCGGAGCTTGTAGTGAGCTGAGATCCGGCCACTGTCCTCCAGCCTGGGCCACAGAGCAAGACTCCGTCTCAAAAAAAAAAAAAAAAAAAAAAAGTACGTATTTATCACAGGTGACCAGTTGTAGGTAGAAAAGTCACAGCATGTTGTTTGAGGTAACAATCCAGTATGGGTAGTAACCCAAAGCATACACTGCTTGGTGGGAGGTGGGGGAGAAATTGGACAATTCACACAAGATTTTAAATAGTAATTATTTGCCAACCACAAGTCCCCTTAATAGTTTTAATATGCATATCCCTTTTCAGTAGCAGGCCTGGAATTATTGAATTTTGAAACAGTCTCTGTCACCCAGGCTAGAGTGCAGTGGCATGATCTTGGCTCACTGCAACCTCTGCTACCTGGGTTCAGGTGACTCTTCTTCCCCAGCCTCCCAAGTAGCTGGAATCACAGGTGGCTGCTACCGTGCCTGGCCAATTTTTGTAGTTATAGTTGGCCAGGCTGGTCTTGAACTCCTGACCTCGTGTTCCACCCGCCTCAGCCTCCTAAAGTGCTGGGATTCCAGGTGTGAGCCATCATGCCCGACCACAAAATGAATTTTCTAAGCATTGATTTTATTATGGTAGAGTCGATGATGAGTAGCATGAAATTTTCTAGCTCATCTGGGATATATATATGGGGAGTTTATCTTGAATATATAAATCCTTTGATAATCTGATTTGGTGTGTTTAATGAATGAAGTAATTGGTACAAGGTCTTTCTCCAGTCTTTTGCTGTTGCTTTCCCACAACTATCCCTGGTAAGGGTTTTTACATATATTACACATTCACACTTGCCTTGTTGCCTCATCCCTTTTTCTTCCCAAGAGTCTCACTTGGGTTGAATGTAGGAAGTGTTAACAGTATAGTAGGGTGAGCAGCCTATTGAAACTCATCCTCAGCTTCATAAAGGCAGATTGATGAAAGTTCTAAGACCCATATGCTAACATTTGCTACTCAGGGAGGTCAGTGTGAAGAAAGTGGTGGCTTTTCTTATTTTTTTTCTTTTTGAGACGGAGTCTCGCTCTGTCACCCAGGCTGGAGTACAGTGGTGCGATCCCAGCTCACTGCAACCTCCGACTCCCTGGTTGAAACGATTATCCAGCCTCAGCCTCCTGGAGTAGCTAGAATTACAGGCACCCACCACCATGCCCAGCCAGTTTTTGTATTTTTAGTAGGCATGGGGTTTCACCATGTTGTTGGTCAGGATGGTCTCCATCTCCTGACCTCGTGTTCCGCCTGCCTCGGCCTCCCAAAGTGCTGGGATTACAGGTGTGAGCCACCCCCGCGCCCAGCCGAAAGTGGCTCTTTTCAAAGGATTTGAAGTTCACTGTATCGAGAGCTTTGTGGGCCCTGCAGTGGGAGCCAGGTTTACAAGGGGCTTCTCTTCTATAATCAGGCAGATCATTTTAACTTTACTAAGCCTGTTTCCTCATCTATAAAGTGGATGTGTAGCACATCTATCCATAGAGTGGCATTTGCTTGGCATATAGTACTAGCATTAAGACCTCTTTCACTAGATAACAAACCAACTATTAAAGAAAAGGTGCGTTCTCAATTTCTGGTTAAGTTGTATAGCTCATCTTTTTTGCATGGTTTGCAAAGTAGTGAGCATTTTACTGGTATATAAGTAGTATGTAAGCCTTTGTGTTGATCTGTTAACATTTCCATGAGAGCCACAATGCTTTTATTTTCACATACTGGCCCTTATTGGGACAAAGAGTTAATTGCCTAGGCCAAGAATAGTATGTGTATATTGATATTAACTAATACACAATGGTAGTTTTACTGTGATTTTAAAATTCTGATAACGTAGAAATCTCTTTGTAAACAGACTGTTTTCTTTCTGGATGCCTTAACAAAGTAAGGAGAATTGCCAGGCATGGTGGCTCACGCTTGTAATCCCAGCACTTTGGGAGACCGAGGCGGGTGGATCACATGAGATCGGGAGTTTGAGACCAGCCTGGCCAACATGGAGAAATGCCATCTCTACTGAAAAAATACAAAATTAGTCGGGCATGGTGGCACATGCCTGTAGTCCCAGCTACTTGGGAGGCTTAGGCAGGAGAATTGCTTGAACCCAGGAGGCGGAGGTTGCAGTGAGCCGAGATCACACCATTGCACTTCAACTTGGGCAACGAGCGAAACTCCATCTCAAAAAAAAGGAGAGTCATCCTAAGTATCAAGAAATAGCAAGCTTTGAAAAAGATTATTGTTTTTTTTTTGAGACAGGGTCTCGCTTTGTCATCCAGGCTGGAATGCAGTGGTGTGATCTTGTTTCACTGCAACCTCGGCTCACTGCAATTTTCTTGCCTCAGCTTCCCAAGTAGCTGGGACTACAGGCATGCGCCACCACACCTGGCTAAGTTTTGTATTTTTAGTAGAGATGGGCTTTCGCCTGTTGGCCAGGCTGGTCTCGAACTCCTGACCTGAAGTAGTCCTCCCACTTTGGCCTCCCAAAGTGCTGGGATTACAGGGGTGAGCCACCGCACCCGGCCAAAAAAGATACTTTTTTCAACTGTTTTGAGAAAGGTTCAGGCTTACAGAGACATTAAACAACTGGCCAAAAAAGATATTTTTTTCAACTTTATTTTGAGAAAGGTTCAAGCTCATAGAGACGTTGAAAGAATGGTATACTAGGACGGGTGTGGTGGCTCGTGCCTGTAATCCCAGCACTTCGGGAGGCCAAGGCGGGCACATCACTTGAGCTCAGGAGTTCAAGACCAGCATGGCCGACATGGTGAATCCCCCATCTCTACTAAAAATACAGAAATTAGCCGGGCATGGTGGCACACACCTGTAATGCCAGCTACTCGGGCGGCTGAGGCAGGAGAATCGCTTGAACCCAGAGGTGGAGGTTGCAGTGAGCTGAGACCGTGCCATTGCACTCCAGCCTGGGTGACAGAATGAGACTCTGTCTCAAAAAAAAAAAAACAGGGCCGGGCGCGGTGGCTCAAGCCTGTAATCCCAGCACTTTGGGAGGCCGAGACGGGCGGATCACGAGGTCAGGAGATCGAGACCATCCTGGCTAACACGGTGAAACCCCATCTCTACTAAAAAAAATACAAAAAAAAACTAGCCGGGCGAGGTGGCGGGCGCATGTAGTCCCAGTTACTCGGGAGGCTGAGGCAGGAGAATGGCGTAAACCCGGGAGGCGGAGCTTGCAGTGAGCCGAGATCCGGCCACTGCACTCCAGCCCCCTGGCGACAGAGCGAGACTCCGTCTCAAAAAAAAAAAAAAAAAAAAAAAAAAAAAACCCCCATTTGGTTTCCCCACCCACAT
>NW_016813959.1:534588-541164 GCF_001698545.2 Rhinopithecus bieti | reverse complement strand
AAAAAAAAAAAAAAAAAGAAAACATACTCCTCAGTTGGATTCACCACTCACATTTGCTTTCTATGTATTTATGTTATTTGCTAAACCACTAGAAATTCAGTTGCAGATATACCCTTTCTAAATATGTCATTTGTATCTCCTAAGGATAAGGGCATTTTTTTCTACAATCAATATAATACATTTGGGACATTGAAGTATTATTAAAAAAAAATTTTTTTTTGAGACAGTCGTCTAGCACAATCTCAGCTCACTGCAACCTGCACCTCCCAGGTTCGGTTTCAAGCCATTCTCATGCCTCAGCTTTCTGAGTAGCTGGGATTACAGGCGCATGCCACCACTCCTGGCTAATTTTTGTGTTTTTAGTAGAGACGGGGTTTCACTATGTTGGCCAGACTCTGGAACTCCCGGCCTCAAGTGATCTGCTCACCTTGGCCTTCTAAAGTGCTGAGATTACAGGTGTGAGCGACTGCACCCAGCAAAATTAATGTAATGTTCTAATACACAGTCTCTACAGATTGAGTATCCCTTAACCAAAAAGCTTGGGACTACAGTGTTTTGGATTTTGGATTTTTGAGTATTTGCATTATACTTACCAGTTGAGCATCCCGAATCTGAAAATCAAAAATCTGAAATGGTCCAATGAGCATTTTCTTTGAGCATCATGTTAGTGCTCAGAAAGTTTCAGATTTCTGGATTTGGGATGCTCAACAAATGTCTTTTCAAACATAAATATTTTGATACCTAATCCCCTCCATTTATTATCCATTGCAGTTGTTACATTTCTTCAGTTTCCTTTAACTTGGAACAATTCCTTAGCCTTTGTCTTTAACAATGACACTTTAAAGGGTGTGCACCAGATGTTTAAAGAATGTCCCTTAATTTATTTTTTTCTGTTTCTTACAGCTTCAGTTCAGGTTACGCATTTTGGCAAGGATACTTAACTCTGTTATATTACATCAGAAGGCACATGATGTCAGCTTATTCCAATATTTGTTGTGTTAGGTGGTTAAGGTGTTGTCTGCCAGATTTCTCTACTGTAAGGTTTCTTATAATTCTGTGGGAGGATACATTGAGTCTCTTCTTCAACAAACCCACTGATTTTAACATCTGTTGATTCTTGCTTGAATCAGTTATTACTATCATACCTTATATATTAGCTGATAAATTTCTCCGGTCAAGAAGAACTTCCCTTCTCATTTCTTTTATATCATTGCTAATTTCTACGCCAGTGTTGGTGTAGACTCAATTTTTAATTTGATTAATGTGTTGTGACCTATGACAGTCATTCACTTTACCCCATTCAGCTGTTGGGGGCTGGGGTGCTCATCTCAGCTCCTTGAATGAGACTTTATACAGTCTGTTAATACACTGAAGGGTTCTAATTTGTGACCAAAGACGTTCAAACTCAGCTACATCAAACGTCTGTATAAATCATAACAGTACTATAAGATTTAAAATTTATGAAAGCTTGATGGAAGATCTTAAGGGATAAACTGCAAATGGAAATTTACCAGTACTGAAGATTCTACCAGAAGCAATCTTAGAGAACAATATCCTAACTCTTTTATTAACTTTGAAATACCACAATTTTCATGTCTTCCTTTATGTGCTCTAATTAATGTTTAAGTCACAGCTCACACAATTACGTTCTCAGAATTCATCTTGATTAGCTCTCTTCCTACTAACTCTCTTTAATTTGTTTCTTCTCCAGAATTAACCACTGTTAACTGCTTACTGTTAACTTGTTACTTACTTGTATATGCGGATTGAAATGCATGATTTCTCAACATGGAATCAGCATTTGCAACCTAATGCGCTTATTTTTATTAATATCACACCTCTCACAACTTCATGCTGATCCACGTTCATTTTGTAGATGTAAGTTATCTACTATTGTATTACTAAATCCTAAATGTTATAGGTTATTACAAAATCAGATCTGACTGGGCGTGGTTGCTTACGCTGTAATCCTAGCACTTTGGGAGGCTGACGTGGGCAGATCACTTAATGTTGGGAGTTCAAGACCAGCCTAGCCAACACAGTGAAACCCCATCTCTACTAAATACCAAAATTAGCCAGGTGTGGTGGCACACGCCTGTAATCCCAGCTACTTAGGAGGCTGAGGCAGGAGAATTGCTTGAACCCAGGAGGTGGAGGTTGCAATGAGCTGGGATTGCTCCACTACACTACAGCCTGGGCAACAGAGTGATACTCCTTCTCAAGGAAAAAAAGAAAAAAGAAAAAAATCGGACCCCTATATCTTTGAAATCTAGTAAGTAAGTGTAAGTCTAAAGGAATATCCATAAATATCATCATTTGTTATGGTCTCTTAAATATTCTGTTTTCTACTTCTTAACATTTCCAAAATCAGCATGATGTCCCTTAATATCTTATAAAGTGGAATTTCTTTTTTTTTTTCTTTTCCTGACACACAGTCTTCACTCTGTCGCCAAGGCTGGAGGGCAGTGGCGTGATCTAGGCTCACTGCAACCTCCGCCTCACAGGTTCAAGCGATTCTCCTGCCTCAACCTCCCAAGTAGCTAGGATTACAGGCACCTGCACCATGCCCAGCTAATTTTTGTATTTTTAGTAGAGATGGGGTTTCACCATGTTGGTCAGGATGGTCTTGGATTCCCAACCTCAGGTGATTCGCTCCCCCCTCGGCCTCCCAAAGTGCTGGGATTACAGGTGTGAGCCACGGCCTAAAGTCGAATTTCTTCCTTCCTTCTTTCCTTCCTTTCCTTCCTTTGTTTCCTTTCCCAAAGTGCTGGGATTACAGGCATGCATCACCGCACCCAGCCTATCCTTGTGTTCTTAAGATAGAACTACTTAGCCGGGTGTGGTGGCTCACACCTGTAATCCCAACACTTTGGGAGGCTGAGGCAGGAGAATAGCTCGAACCCAGGAGGCTGAGGTTGTAGTGAGCTGAAATTGTGCCACTGCACTCCAGCGTGGCAATAGAGCAAGACTCTGTCTCAAAACAAACAAACACTTTCATATTTTCCAATAGTACCTAAGTTTTAGAGGCATTATGTTAAAAGTTTCTTTTTACACAGAAGGTGTATTTGGAATGTTTAATTCAGTGTTTATTAAAACAACAAACAATAATGAGTAACATCTTACTGGCTTCCCTCTATTATGACATCTAACCACCAGTTTAAATTTACTAAAGACTGGCTGGGCACAGTGACTCAGGTCTGTAATCCCAGCACTTTGGGAGGCCAAGGCAGGTGGATCACCTGAGGTCAGGAGTTCGAGACCAGCCTGGTCAACATGGTGAAACCCCATCTCTACTAAAAATGCAAAAATTAGCCAGGTGTTGTAGCGAGCATCTGTAGTCCCAGCTACTCAGGAGACTGAGGCAGGATAATTGCTTGAACCTGGGAGGTGGAGGTTGCAGTGAGCAGAGATTGCACCACTGCCCTCCAGCCTGGGTGTCAGCGCGAGGTTCCTCAAAAAAAAAATAAATTTACTAAAGACCATAATCTACCAACGCTTGGCAGATTAATTTCATCCTTTTGACATAAAAGTAAATGTATAAAACAGTCGTACCCTGATTCTGCTTTATTTTTATTTTTTTATTTGAGAGCGTCTCACTCTGTTGCCCAGTCTGGAGTTCAGTGGCATGATCTCAGCCCACCGCAGCCTTGACAGCCCCCGGCTTAAGTGATCCTCCCACCTCCACTTCCCGAGAAGCTGGGACTACAGGCATATGCCACCATGCCGGCTAATTTTCTTTATTATTTCTACAGACAAGATCTCACTATGTTGCCCAGGCTGGTCTCAAACTCCTGGGCTCAAGCAATCTGCCCTCCTCAGCCTGCCAAAGTGTCATGATTACAGGTGTGAGCCACCATGCCCGGCCCTGATTCTACTTGTACAGAGAGATCTGAGATAGCATAAGCCGGCATTTTTAGATAAGCCACTGTATTCATTGTGTGTGCAGTTCTTTACAGCCGTAACCGAGGTGGGCGGATTACTTGAGCTCAGGAGTTTGCAACCAGCCTGGCCAACATGGCAAAACCGCGTCTCTACCAAAAAATACAAAAATTAGCCGGGCATGGTGATGCACGCCTGTAGTCCCAGCTACCTGGGAGGCTGAGGCGAGAGAATTGCTTGAACCTGGGAGGCAGACGTTGCAGCGAGTTGAGATCACACCGCTGCACTCCACCCTGGGCGACAAGCAAGACCCCATCTCAAAAGAGTATGTCACAAAGTTTTGGATTTGTTTGAAAAAGTTCTTCATTCTTGGGCCTGTGAGCCTGCTGTATTACAGCCTTGCTATTGGTCTCATCTGATTCACCTATTAGAGTATCACTTGAGTTGAAGACACTTGTAGTCGGCCAATGTCTCTCGGTGTCCCAGAACCAATAACCGACTCTAGAAAGCAGGAAGCCGCGAGAGCAACAAATGTCCCCCAAATGGCTTTCTATCTGCTTGCTTGGTGTCCACTGGACACTTGTGTTGTATTTTGCTTAATTTTAAATCTTTTAAAAATGTAAGCTTCTTTTTGTGCTGTCCTGCCCTATTTCATTTCTCCTTGACCAGCCACAGCAGTAATAGCACTGATAGCAATAATAGGCATAAGAATTTTCTCTCTTTTTTTTGAGACGGAGTTTCCCTCTTGTTGCCCAGGCTGGAGTGCATTGGCACAATCTTGGCTCACTGCACTCTCCGCCTCCTGGGTTCAAGCGATTCTTCTGCCTCAGCCTCCTGAGTAGCTGCGACTACAAGCATGCATAACCATGCCCGGCTAATTTTTTTTTTTTTTGTAGAGAGGGGGTTTCTCCATGTTGGCCAGGCTGCCCTCAAACTCCCGACCTCAGGTGATCCGCCCGCCTCGGCCTCCTAAAATGCTGGGATTACAGGCCTGAGCCACCACGCCCAGCTGCATTTTCTCTCTTAATTCTGCACCTTTTGGGTGTTTTCCTCATCTGCAGGACACACACACGCGAGCGCGCGCCTTTAAATTCTTCACTTTGGCTTGTTGGAGTCCTGTCTCTGGTCGGTAGATGGTTTACAGCAGACAGCGCAAGATCAGTCCACCCCATTCAGATGAAGTCAGGGATTTCAGGGCCTTGGTCCCTCAAGTCAATGAACTCCAGAGGAAAGGAATCTTCTGGAGATACCAGAAGACTCTGGTATGAGCAAAGCCCAGACTCTTCTGGGCTGTACTCATGTTACAAGAAAGGGGTCACGATCCAGACCCCAAGAGAGGGTTCTTGGATCTCGCGCAAAAAAGAATTCAGGGCAAGTCCGCAGTGAAAACCAAGTTTAGTAAGAGAATAGAGGAATAATGGCCGGGCGTGGTGGCTCATGTCTGTAATCCCAGCACTTTGGGAGGCCGAGGCAGGCGGATCCCGAGGTCAGGAGATGGAGACCATCCTGGCTAACACGGTGAAACCCCGTCTCTACTAAAAATACAAAAAAATTAGCCGGGCGAGGTGGCGGGCACCTGTAGTTCCAGCTACTCGAGAGGCTGAGGCAGGAGAATGACGTGAACCCGGGAGGCGGAGCTTGAAGTGAGCCGACTCAAAAAAAAAAAAAAAAAGTAGAGGAATAAAAAAATGGGTACTCCATAGACAGAGCAGCCCCGAGAGCTGTTGGTTGCCCATTTTTGTGGTTATTTCTTGATGACATGCTAAACAAGGCGTGAATTATTCATGCCTCCCCTTTTTAGACCGTATAAGGTAAATTACTGACGTTTGTAAACTTCATGGCGCTGGCTGGAGTGTAGCAGTGAGGACGACCAGAGGTCACTCTTGTCGCCAGTTTGGTTTTGGTGGGTTTTGGCCAGCTCCTTTACTGCGACCTATTTTATCAGCAAGGTATTTATGACCTGTAGTTTGTGCTGACCTTCCTGTCTCATCCTGTGTCATAGAATGCCTTAACCATCTGGGAATGCAGCACGGTAGGTTTTAGCCTCATTTTACCCAGCTCCTATTTAAGATGGAGTTGCTTTGGTTCACGGGCCTCTGACATTTCCCCCTCCCTTTTATAGGAGAACCCTTAATCCTAAAGGTTGCAGAGGGATTAAGTTCTATCTTCTGTAACTCCTTCAGGCTGAATAGGGGGCAAAAATATTTCTGCCTAACTATGAGGGTCTCTGGCTAATTAGAGTAGAGAGGAGCTCAGTCAGAAAGCATCAGTATGGTGAGGTCCATTCATAACAAAAGTTTTGTCAAAACTTGAGTTTTGACAAAAGGTGATATCTGGAAGATTAGTGTTTAAGAATACATTTAGTAAACTTGTCCTGTATTCCTACACAAGGAGTACAACAGCAATATATTCCACAAGAGTAAAGCAAAATAAGTAAAGTTATTCCAAGTAAACTAAATTAGAAGGCTTTTCATGAATTGGGCAACTGTTGGAACTAAGCTGATATGGGGTTGTTAGTTGATTATAATGTGCCTAGAATAAGAATACTGATCCAGATTTTACATTACCCATCCTCTCGTTTCTTCTGAACAGCAGTCAGAGATTACTGCTTGGTTCACAGGAATGAGCAACGTTAGCCTAAATTGCAGAAACAAACTTAAAAATAACTAATGAGACTAGAATTTAATAACAAGTGTA